>NC_054469.1:104604622-104905997 GCF_017639515.1 Carcharodon carcharias
AAATATACTCACCAGCTTGGCAACACAGAATTAAATACCTTTTTCCATTTTGATTGGCTACTGTCAATAATGAATTCTCCCCAGTCAGGCATGCTATCAGGAGATGCACACTAACCCTCCCATTAATTTTGTCCAATAGCTTTGCTTTTACACTAACTTTAGAAGATATATTCTGGTGAACACTATAACATTAAGGATGTTTTCATTTTCCATAAAATAAATTTTAAGATGAATCGCAGCTTTGTCGGATTGACAATGCCCAAACTCATTTCTTGCAGGGCTGTTGGAAATAACAAAGAGAAAACTTTCATCTCAATCTGTGCTGGATTCAAACTCAGACATTAGGATATAGCCTTTATTCTCGTCAGCCCCTCTACTAATGTCCTTCCTTCACTCCTCTCCTGAAAAAGTAAACTCTGCTTTCCCAGGCCCTATTGCCCTCCACTGCACCAGCTAACAAATGCAATCTCTGCCAACAAATGTTGGTAGGTCCTCACCAACACCCACACATGGAGTCTTCCAGCTGAGTTACAAGATAATGACTTGGAGCAGGTTTTATCGCTATGTAATGAAAATGAACTGAGGCCACACCTAATGTCCACAACAGCTGAAATCAGCTAACACATCACAAGCTGGGAATCAAATTCAGGACATTCCTGACCTGATGGCTCAGCTACTTACTGTATAAACTCACTGAGCGGGCGAAAAAGTTAAGGGCAGTATTCTAATTCACTATGGCAATCATTTCCTAAACCAGCCAGCAGTACCAGTATTTGGATTGCACATTTACATTTATATTACATTTTGCATACTTTCATAGCCTTTGGGATAATCTGTCATATCTTACTGGTATTACAACTTCTGATATTCCTGACACCCCAGCTATCTGTGAATTATTCTTAATGAAGTAGGTGCTCAGCAAAGCTAAATCTAAGCCTGTCAATATTTTTTTTAAAATTAAGTAGTGACACTGATGGCAGCAAAGGCGCCTTATATTCTGGCCATTGGTCCCAACTTCACTCAGGTAACCTGCAAAATTATATATATTTGAGTGATTTGAAGTTCTGTCATGCAGAACTTTAGAACAATTTATTATCCACTTTCTTCTGTTGATTCTTTTTTCACTATATACACAGAAATACAGTCAACAGAAATCAATTATCTAGTCTTCCATAAACTAGCTTTCTTATTGGTGATTCCAACTCCAAAAAAATGAGAAACTAATTTGATAAAGTTACAACACAGAATTAAGTGGATGCTAAACAACAGAAGCAGCACATGATAGAGCTAAGTGATCCCATAACTAATGGCTGAGATCAAAACTCTGTAGCCTGGCCATGTCCAGTTGAATGGTGGTGTTCACTTAAACAATGAACTAAAGGAGGAGATTCCTGGGACATCCTCATCCTCAGTGATGGCAGAGCCCAGCACTTGAGTACAAAAGACACAACAGAAATGTTTGCAACAATCTTCAGCCAGTGCCGAGTGGACAGTCCATCATGACACCTCCTGAGGGTCCACCATCACAGATGCTAGTCTTCAGACAACTCAATTCACTTCACATGATATCAAGAAATGACTGAAGGTACTGGATACAGCAAAGAGTATGGGCCCTAACAACATCACACCGGTAGTACAGATAACATGTTCTCCAAAAATATCCGAGCCCCTAGCTATTCCAGAGAAGCTACAACACTGGCACCTCCCTGACAATGTGGAAAATTGCCCAGGTATGCCCTAAACATAAAGGACAAGATAATTCCAATCCAGCCATTTATTGCCTCATCAGTGTATGCTCAAGCCTCAGCAAAATGATGGAAGACATCACTGACAATGCTATCAAGGGGCAGTTCAGATTTGGGCGATAGATGCAACTAACATTCATGCCACACAGGAGCAAGGTAATGACATCTCCAACAATAGAGAATCAAACCATATCCCGTTTACATTCAACGGCATCATTGGGCGGACTCTTGTGCTGGAGAGCCGATGAAAGCCCTGTGTTGCTTCTTTTCAGGAATGGCCACAGCATCTATTCCACTCATGCATTTGACAAGCTTTGGGCCTTGCCCTGGGATCGAGGACCCCTGGAGACAGAAGTCCCACCCACCAAGAGCTACTGGTCAATCAGAGGCCGGCAGCCCTATGGAACAGCAGGGCCTCCAGGGAGGTGTTGGCTGCTGCTAGTACAACACACACCTGAGGCCTAAGATTGTTGCTGGATCCCAGGCCAGAGGCAGTGGTGGCAGGAGGGGTCTCACGGGGGGGTCAGAGGAGAGCGGGTGGTCAGCAGCAATGGAGGGTGTGTCTCTCAGTGGGACCCCATTCCCGATGCTGGGTCCCTCATTCAGGCACTGAGGGACTATTTGAATGAGGGTCCTCTCTTGAAGCTGGTAAGCAACCCTGCAGGGGTTTGCTTGTCTTGATCCCTGCATGCTAAGCCTCCTGCCCTTTGCTGGTTTAATAATGGGATGAGGCCCTTGGCGATGGGGTAACAAGGCTGTCCATGGGCCTTCCTGCCATGGACTTAATTGGAACTGAGGTGGGAATGTGGTAAGGATCCCACCTGCCACATTCTCACCTTATTAAATACCCCCCCATCGCCATCAAAATCACCACTGGGTAGGGCATAAGATTCCGCCCATTATCATTGAATCACCCACCATCAATTCTTGGGGTTTACTAATGATATGGTGGGCTGAAATGTCATTGTCCTTCTCTCATAGTTGCATTGTAGTCCTGATGGGAGTGCAGCAGAACAACAGATTAGACCAGAATCCACCCTTAGGCTGATGGTTTCCTTGGGGATTCTTGAGGGTCTTGCTTTGGATCATGGTCTATATTCTTAATGAAGGATCTTTGAGGTACAATCTTGCCCACTTACAAAGTGGATGAAGGGACGTGAATCTCCTTTCCAGTGACAGGGAAGGAGAAAGTCCAAAACCTTCAACAAACCTGATCCCACTTGCCACAATTAGGGCCCCCAGGGGTAGGCAGGCATTTGAGATATAACCCTGGTATTAAGGGCACCCATTCGATTTGTTAAATTACATGGCCACCCCTTCCTTGTCAACACAAAAACAAAAATAAAAATACCTGAAAAAACTCAGCAGGTCTGACAGCATCTGCGGAGAGAAACACAGTTAACGCTTCGAGTCCGTATGACTCTTCAGCAGATCTAAGGAAAAATAGAAGAGAAGCGGAATATAAACTGGTTTAAGGGGGGGTGAGACAAGTAGAGCTGGATAGAGGGCCAGTGATAGGTGGAGATAACTAAAAAATGTCATAAACAAAAGGACAAAGAGGTGTTGACGGTGGTGATATTAGCTAAGGAATGTGCTAAAAGGTGACATTAAGGGTAGAAAGCAGGATGAGCAAGGTACAGATAGCCCTTGTGGGGGTGGGGTGGGGGGAAGGGATCGAAATAGGCTAAAAGGTAGAGATAAAACAATGGATGGAAATACATTTAAAAATAATGGAAACGGGGGGAAAAGAAAAATCTACCTTTGTCAGTTGTGCTGAATATTTGGAACGCTGTTCCGAGATGACTAGTCTGGTTCAGCTCAGTGCAATAGCGGGTGGGAAAAAGAATGTTTTTCCCACTGGCCTCAATGGCGGATTTTCACACCATATTGTCCCAAACCAGCTTTATTAGTCACGCATTCTCTGGAAACATGTCGTTTCACTGGCAGGTGGGCTTTCATTCACCCGCCATGCCATCACCTTGCTGCTTCAGCATGCTGGGCACCATATTTAAAGTGCAGCCATGCGCACACCTCTCAGTGCATCCAGCCCAGGACAGCTGCACAGAAGACATGGCCCCGAAAGGCAAGAGGAATGCAGCCCCCCGCCCCCGGTTTAGTGATGCGTCCCTCGAATACCTGTTGTACGCTGTGGAGTCCTGCCGTGATGTCCCCTAGCGCGCTTGGCCACAGGAGGGACAGCACGATCGCCAACTTAGCTTGGGAAGCAATGGTCAGTGTTAACACACTGCAAAAGAGGACAGCCACCCAGTGCTGCAAGAGGATGAATGATCTCCTCCGTTCCGCCAGGGTAAGTCATTCTTCTCATCACTTGCAACTTACACACTCGCAAATCCATAACACATCCACAGGGCCCTCACTCACTGCCAGTTCAAGGGACAGCACCATTCGCTATCTCACACATACCTTCATTGTCCTCACCCCATCCATGGGACCATTCACCACCCACACATGCCTGGCATACTTATCATCTGGCCTGGCAGGCATCCCACTCATTCTGTGCACCTTCTGTACTCATGCAGCTGGCACACAACAAAAAGGAGAGGTCACAGATTGGTGGAGGAATGCCTGAAATCAAGGTCCTCACGGACTTTGAAAATAGAGTCTTCCAGCTGGCTGGTGAAAATCTCGACCATTCCCATGGTGACGGTGAGGTCAGCAGTGCTCTACCAAGTGAGGATTCAGAAGTACAACATCCATCAGACAATCATGCTGTGAGTCAATTCCCCTGTTCCACAGTCCCCCTGCCATGTGCTAATTATCTCATTTGCTTTTGTAGGCACATCTGGGAGAAAACCAATAAAGTCCATGACCCAGGGCCTCCAATTAAGCCCTGAAGAAACCTCAGAAGAAGGCACCTTCATTGAAGACCCATCATGGCACTAACCCACACCCTCCACCAGTGCAGAGACACACACCTCAGTGGGACATAGCTTTAGAGTAGCCTCAAAATCACAATCTGTTGAGCACATTGCACTATTTGATCCACAGCAGATGGAGGCAGGGACTTCCCAGGTCTCTGGCACTCAGAAGATGGCTGGAGGCCAGAAATCTGCGGAGTCTGAGTCAGATGACGAGACTCTGGACTCAGTCATACCTCAGTTGATGGAGCTGCAAAGGCAAATTTGGGAAGGGATGTACGCTGCACTCCTCAGATTGCAAGGCACGATGCATGAGTCCATTTGCCTTCAGTTTGAAACGAGAGTGCCAGCATGCCAATACACTAAGGTCAACACTAGTAGGATGGCGGCCGCCATGGAGACCTTGTTCCAGGACATTGGTCCTGCACTGCTGCGCGGGCTGAACTCTATAGTTGGCCTCCAACAGTGTGCACATGAGAGGGATGCGAAGCAGCTCGATCTCACTCCAGCTTCCCTTTCACCTCAAGGAGTCAGCCAGGAGCTGTCGGGCAGTAGGGAGGAGGATCGTGGGTGCACACCCCGGGACCATCCACCCTGGTGACTCCAGATTGTCGGGCCCATGTGAATCCCCTCTTCCTGTGACCCCAGAAGCTCCGGACCCACAGGCCAAGGATGGTGCCACAGCCATGCAGCAGGACCCCGAAAGCAGGTCGGGGCCCTCCAGGTCTCAAACCTGCAGTGGATGCCTGCCAAGGTCATCACAAACAGGGCATCGCAGTCAACAGGCTGTCCCCATCTCCACTGTGGACGTCCAGGGAGCACCAGGACAGGGTTAGGAAGGTTAATAAGATTTTGGGTCTCTTTTGGGTCAAAACAATTAAATTAAATTAACAAAATCAGGGACAAAGTAAAAGCAGCCCCTTATAGGGAAACTGCAAAAACAAAAGACAAAATGCAAAGGAAACTTACCAACATTAAATTAAAATGTGATTAATGGGGTCTATAAAGCACCCCAGTCCCCCTGGTGCCCACCGAGCAGGGAAGGCCTCAACGGTGCCGGCAGACAATGCGTGCTCCCTCTCCAGGGACACACGGCTGCAAACATAGCTGCGGAAGAGGAGCAGACAGTCGGGTTGACGTCCCCTCGATCGCCCGTAGCCTGGACCTGTTAATGGCCAACTTGACCAGGCCCAGGAGCAGGTATAACGAGGAGGTCCTCCTTCCTCCTGGCCCCCCCTCCACGCTGGGTGCCTGTAGATCAGGAGCTGAAGCGCAAACAAAACAACAGTAAAAGGTTTTTCAAGAAATTAAAAACAGGGTGCAGCCTACAACAATTAACATATACATGGTCCACGGACTGCACAAGGCCGCAAAGGACATAGGTATCTTAGGAGTCTACAAACCAAGGTAACATACAGTTGTATGGGACTGCTGTGTGCAACACCCTCCACCCCAGGACCCCAATGGAAAGAGGGAGAATCCCGCCGCTGGGCAGAGCAAGGCACGTCAGAGTGGGTGAGGGCAAGGAAGTGAAGGGTGTGCAGCAGGAGCCCATACAGGAAAACCCTCCACACCGTGCCAAAGGCCATGGAGGGCATTTCCGTGAGGCAGCTCAGGTTGTGGGGCACCGGCTCCCGAGGGAGGGTTCAGGGCTTGGGGCCAATGTGGAATTCCGTCCGAACAGGGGTACACTTGGATGGAAGACCACCGCGCACCTGCACCACCTCAAGACCCAGAATGACATCGGGGCTGAGCACGACCATCCTAAGGTCTTGATTGGCATTGGCCACGAGCCTGACATGCATGGATGCGCAACGCGCCAACTCCTGTGGTAACATCCAGCGCAATCCACATCATCCAGCATGTCCCCAATCCTGGTCACCCCGGCAGCCACAGCCCTCCTCTCCGCCAGCCACTGAAAAGGATGGAGGGGCGGATTCCTGAGCAGCGGCTCGCTGACGATAGCCGCTACCCCTGACGGTGGAGAGCTGCGACACAAGGCGACCATGTTCCAGACTTTGATCAGGTCCTGGTAACAGACGGGCAACACCTGCAAGAAGCCACGACACCCCCCCTCCACCCCACCCCCAACCCCGGTCTATAAACAGGAGCTGCACGTCATAATTCAGGCCGTGCACCCGGCGGGTGAAATATGTCGCCAGGGCACACCATTTCGGAGGAGACTCAATGTAAAGGTATCGCAGCAGGGCCTGAAGGCGGAAAGTCACCACCTGGGTGCGTAGGCACACCAGCACCTGACCGCCCACCCTAAGCGAGAGACTCAGAACCTCAGCAGTAACCCAGTGCAGCCTTTTGTTCCAGAAGAAGTGAACAAGCATCCTCTGGATTTTTGTGACAAAGTCCGGGGGAGGGATCAAAGTGACCAGCCAGTTCCACAACATGGTGGCAATCAGCTGGTTTCTGACCAGAATTCAACTCTGGTAAGACAGCACTCGGAGCAGCCCCGTCCAGTGCCGCAGGCGACTGGTGACTTTGGTCTCCAGCTCCTGCCAGTTCACCGGTCAAGATTCCTCAGCAGGGCAGAGGTGGACCCCCAGGTAGAGGAGGCTGGTCCTGTTCCAGGTGAAAGGCTTGAACTCTTCTGCCACTGACCAACCAGGGATCCAGAACGTTTGGCCCAATTGAACCTAGCAGAGGGCGCGATGGTGTAGACCTCCTGGCACTCGCACATCCCCCACTGGTCAGGAGCAGATCGTTGGAGTAAACCGAGAGGACCACCCCGATGCCCGGCCCACAAAGAACCAATCCCAACAACCTCCTCCACAAGAGACGCAGGAAAGGCTCCACCCACATAGAATACAATTGGCCAGACAGGGGGCAGCCCTGATGCACTCCTCTTCCAAAGCAAAGGGGATCCATCAGGGACCCGTTAACCTTAGCTAGACACTCTGCAGCAGCGTACAGAATTCAGGCCCAGGCGAGGAAATGCTCCCTGAACCCGAATGCTCAGAGTCCTGAATAAACATTTGTGATCCACCCTGTCGAATGCCTTCTCCTGGTCAAGGGACAGGAAGGTGCTCGACAGACCAGGCCTCTGGGAAAAGTGGATAACGTCCCGGACCAGATGGATGTTATTGAAGATGGTGTGGCCCGGGATGGTGTAGGACTGGTCAGGGTGGATCATGTGGTGCCGCGCGGTGCCAAGGCGAGATGACATTGCCCTGGCAAAGATCTTGTAATCCATGCTGAGGAGGGAGACCGGGCACCAGTTCCAAAGGTGGCAGCGATCCCCCTTCTTTGGCAGCAGGGCAATCACAGCCCTGAGCCATGAGAGGAGCATCTCCCCAGTAGTGATACTCTCCCCCAGGGCCCCCACATAGTCATTCCCCAGGACATCCCAGAACACCCTGAAGAACTCCACGGTCAGCCTGTCCAGTCCCGGGGATTTGCCCCTGGAGAGGCTGTTGAAGGTACCGGTCAGCTCCCCCAGTCTTATAGGGGAGTTAAGCATTCCGGCGCCCTCCAGGCCAACCTGCGGCAGGTCCTCCCACAAAACTCTGCCAGCATCCTCGCTGGATGGATCCAGAGAGAACAGGGCAGTGTAATAGTCTCGGGCGATGGCCCTGATGCCTTCTGGATCCGAGACAAGGGATCCTTCATCGGCCAGCAGTGTAAGGAGCTGCTGACGGACCCAGTGCCTTTTTTCCAGCGAGTAGAAGAAGTGGGAGCCACGGTCCAGGTCCTGGAGGAACCAGATCCGTGACCTCACATACACGACACAGGACCCGATGAGTTGCAGGTCCCGCAGCGCGCCCTTCTCCTCATACACCAGCGGCAGGGCCAGGTCTGCGTTGGGCTAATGGAGACATGCCTCCAGGTTGAGCACCTCCTTCCCCAACTCCCCATCCCTGGATTTCCACCTCTTTGTCGACTCCCTCACGTACTCCTGACAGGAGACGCAGATGTGAGTCTTGCCCACGTCCCATCATAGCCTCAAGGAGGGGAAGCCTCCCCGCTTCCTTCTCCAGCCGGCCCAGAAACAATGGAACGAGTCCAGGAACCGCTCGTCCTCCATCAGCAGGTTGTAAAGTGCCAGTACGCTGACCTTGTCCGAGCGCAAAATGGAGTGAGCTCCGCCCACACCAGATGCTGATCCGTGCACAGCACCTGTCACACAGAAGCTGATGGGATGCAGGACACGAACGCCTTGGAAATGCAAAGTCGGTCAAGTCTGGATGCTCTGACTCCAGGTAACACAAAAGTGAAAATGCTGGAGTCAGGATGGAGATGTCGCCAGACGTCCACCAAGTCGAAGAACCCGACCAGGTCCCGTAACGTACTCACACCGAGCGAGTGTTGCTGGGCATTGTGACGGTCCCTGGCCCTGAGGGTACAGTTGAAATCCCCCTTGAGGATGATGCACTCGCCGCATCAATGGAGCCGAGATGAGTGGACACTTCCTCAAAGAAGCTCGCTTGCTGCTGCGTGCCCAGGGGAGTGTACACATTCACAAAGTGAAGCGCCGCGCCCCCCAGGCACACAGTAACGTGCAGCAACCAGCCTGGCACCGGCTCCTTGACCCCCAAGATCTCCGGCTGAAAATGTGAGGCCAACAAGATAGCCACCCCACCAGAATTGGAGGCCAGGTGACTCATGACCCCCCACTTCACTACTCCAGGAGCCACGTAGCTTTGTCCCCCGGAACATTATGAGTTTCCTGCAGGAAGCACAGCGCATACTTCCCGTCCCGGAGGACCGAGAAGTTCTGGAATCTGCGCTGCGTGTCCCTGCTGCCACTGATGTTGAGGCTGGCTATGGTGTCTTCATTGTCAGAAGTATGTGCCTAGTGTAAGAAGGAGAGGAACATTTTAATCCTTCCTTTCCTCCAGGAGCCCAGTGAGAAATGTGTGGACCCTCCTCTTAGTGTTCTTGTCCAGCCCAAGGGCTTTGAGGGCCTCGCAGGTGGAGAGAACAAAAGAGGAAAAGAATGCCACCGGTCCAGGGCCAACTGGATCCTGTCTTGGTGACCGCGATTACTCACTAAAAAATCCTAGAGTTCCTGTAAAGGGATGAGGGGGAAATCGATTGGGGGCACCAGGAAATCCACCATCTCACCCAACAACAACTCTAAGTCGTCCCCGGTGCTCACCACCGAAACTCCATCCTCCTCCAGGCCGTCGCCTCCGGCTTCCAACCCCTCCCCCGTATTGAGTACAGGGGCTGGTTCAGAGCTGCCAGTCGGCTCCATCTCCACCTCAATCCCACCCCCAGGATCAAGGGCAGAGGGGTCCTCTCTGGTCTCCTCTTGGGAATAAGGGCCAAAGGGCGGCAGTGGCTCAGAGCCTCACTCCCCCCAAGGCACTGGGTCGCCTGGGGTGTGTAGAAAATGCTCCAGACATAGCATGTGGAGGCGCCCGGTTCTGAAGGTGGCACTTCGGGGGTACAAGGTGGGTCAGGATGGGGCACCACCGCAAGGACGATACCCTCACTGACCCCCAAGAGGCCCTGCTCAGGGGCTGCAGTGAGGCAACTGGGGTTTGGGCTCCCCCCAGAGGGCAGAGCAAGGATTTACGGGTGAGGATGCCATCACTACTTCATTGGGGGAGGGGGCACATCCGACCCTGCGAGTCACGAGATTCCCCCCCTCCAAGAGGTGGCATCTCTTCCGGGGTAGGCTGGGGGCTGGGGAGACCTCAATATACGAGGCCCCCACCGCTCCGTCCAGCCCCTCCGGAGGCCCTGCCCTCTGGGATTTGGGCAGTTCACCCCCCGATTAATAGGACCACCGGCGCGAGGTCACCAGCCCCACTGTCACTGGACCCAGGGACCCGTGCGAGTACGACACCAGGCCCAGCACATGGCGCTGAGGTGTACATGGGCCCAGGAGCACATGCAGATACAACACCGGGGCCAGATGATTTTTGTCCCCCCGAAGCAGTGTCTTCAGGATTCTGGGGATCAGGGAGGGTTTGGGTGGTCTGGGGGGCCACATCCAGGTGGTGGGTCTTCCTCTGCCCCTTCTTATAGCACGGGGTCTCTCCCCCTGCCTCGCCGGTGGCCGAGGTGGCGGTGGCTGCCGACGGCACCTTCCCTTGCGGGGAGGGAGATGGATCGGTGGCGGGGGAAGGAACGGTGGTGCCAGCTGCAGCCGCCTGGATGGTATTGGTAGCCTTGGAGGCAAGGAGTCCTTCCTCACGTGCCCACCCCCATGCAGGCATGGCACCGCACACCATCTGCCGACCAATAAATGTGGTAGGCGGTCCCCTCAAAGACAACATCAAAACCCCCCTCGGTGCACTCCTCCCGGTGTACAAAAACCTGGCGCCGGAAAGAGTACACGTGACAGAGGCTTCAGGCCGAGCGGGATCAGTGCCACCCCTGACCTCATCCCCCAGATGACAGTGGTGGCAGAGGAGGAGCTCATCAGGTACAAAGGCAGGACATTTAATAATATTAGCCTCTGGACAGTGGCCTCCAGAGGGTCCAGACCGTGAGCTCCTTTTCGAGGGTGAGGTGCACCGCCCTCTCAGCCTTCAAAAAGAATCCGGCCTTCCCGTACATTTTCAAGGCTGCGACTATGGCCAAGGGGCCGACAATCATGGCCAGAGCCTTCACGCAGGCCTCGATGGTCATTGTGGGACGGGTGTAGGACTTCACCCCAGGCTGACGTGTCAGCAATTTAAATGATGACTGGGCCACAGGAGACGCAGGGGTCGAGGGGCCCACCGCCCCCACACAGGTTGGGGAGGGAGGCGAGGAGGTGGGCGGGAGGGGTAGACCGAGAGGACAAAGGTGGGGGTGGGGATTCCAAAGTTCCGCTATAGAGGGAGGAGGAGTCTTCACTTGGGCAGCTAGCACTGCCCAGGCATAGTTCAGGAACGATGGTAAATGTCTATAGGTGCAGCTGTCTCTGGGTAGTGCTAGCTAACCCACATGAGACAAGGGAAGGCAGAATAGGGCACAGGTCTTCTTCCCCTCAAAGTTCAGTCTCTCACAGTCCTCCCTGCTTGGATGTTCTATTCCTCCCCCTGCAGACAACCAGACAGACAAAAGACAGTTCTTTTCTCCCCTAGGCACCCACCTCTTGCAGCAAAAGTCCTCCCCCTCCAGCTGGAGTCGGGCCCTCGCCCCTCTGGCTCCCCCCAAACTCCCACTTCCAGACTCTTCAGGCCTTACTAGACCTTACATGGCCCTGCCCTGCAGTAGCAGGTTGTAATAGCAGCAGCAGCAGCCTTTTTGGAAGCAGTCTTCTTGCTCCAGTTGAGGACTAGAAGGAAATCCCACAGCAGCAGGAACAGCCACAGGAAATCCCACAGCAGCAGGAACAGCCACAGGAAATCCCTCAGCAGCAGGAACAGCCACAGGAAATCCCACAGCAGCAGGAACAGCCACAGGAAATCCCTCAGCAGCAGGAACAGCCACAGGAAATCCCTCAGCAGCAGGAACAGCCACAGGAAATCCCACAGCAGCAGGAACAGCCACAGGAAATCCCTCGGCAGCAGGAACAGCCACAGGAAATCCCACAGCAGCAGGAGCAGCCACAGGTAGCACCAAGCTCAACCACAGCAACAGCGATAGTGCAGCAGTAACAAGCTGCAGCTGAGACCAATCAGGAATCACATTCTGAGCACGGGTATTAATCACTTGTACATAATGTTCACGATTATAAATAAACTCCCAGTAATGTCTCCCTGTCGATGGTTCCTTGTTCTGATGAGCAGTGTTCATGTCACTCAGATGTGAAACCTTGGTCCCTGCTCAAGATAAAGGCAGGTGTCCCAGTCCAGGGCCTCTTCCCTCTGCTCTGTGCAGCCTTCAGACCAAAGTGATGGTCCGGCCTCACAGTCACTGGATACTACTGATACCTGCACCTCAATTGTGCTGGTCATTGCTGCCAGAAAGTCATGGGCAGGTGTCATAGAGTTTCGTCATTCTCTTTGCGTGCTCTCAGCACCTTTAAGGTGGGGCTGGCCCCTATATCTTCAGCATCTGTGACCAGTGATGCTGTGCTGCTGAAGGGGTCAGCTGCTGAAGGTAGACAAATGATCAGGTGTGTTTAAAGTTTCATGGCTGCATCTCTATGATGTGACCCTGATAACAGAGTGCAAGAAAGCTGCCCTGGAACAGACAGGAGTCAGATATTCTCAGAGGCCATGTGAAGATTTATGGAGTGTCCTCAGTACATGTCGTCATCATCCTCCACAAATCTTGCAGCTATAAGGGCCTCCCGAGCACACCTGCCTCGTCTGGCCAGTGTGAGGGCCTCATCGCCATCATTGTCGCCTTCGAGGGACTCCTCACCCTCATAATGTTGACATCCTCCACATCGGAGGAGACATGTAGCTCCTCCATCTCCTCCTCAGCCAACCCCTCTCCCCATTGTAGCGCCAGGTTGTAAAGGGCGCAGCAGGCGACAATGATACGTGACACCCTCTGTGGACTATATTGCAGGGCTCCACCAGACTGGTCCAGGCACTGGAACCTCATTTTCAGACTCCCAATGGTTTGCTCCACCAAGGTGCGCGTTGCAGCATGAGCCTCATTATACCTTCACTCTGCTGCAGTCTGAGGTCACCGCATGGGTATCATCAGCCACATCCTCTGCAGGTAGCCATTGTCCCCGAGGAGCCATCTCTGCAGCCACTGCACACCCCGGAAGATGTCAGGGATCTGAGACTTACTGAGAATGTAGGAGTCATGGACATTCCCTGAGAACCGTGTGCAGACCTGCAGAAAACGTTTGTGGTGGTCGCACACCAGCTGAATATTCAACAAGTGGAAGCCCTTGCAGTCGACGTAGTTGACCACTTGTTGCCACAGAGATCTGAGCACCACATGAGTGCAGTCAACCACATCCTGCACCTGTGGGAAACCTGGGACCTGGGCAAATCCCAGCGCTCTTGTATCCTGGCTTTCCTGGTCATGGACGAAATGCAAAAAGCTGTGTGCCTTCGTGAAGATGGCATCCATGTGGAGACCTGAAAGGAGCCACTGGCATAAAAGGTGAGTGCCGTGGTCACTTTTATGGCCACGGCAGTGGATGCCCTCCATGTCCACGTGATGCCAAATCCTGCAGCTGCAGCCAGATGTGACTGACCAGTTCCCTACACATGCGCAGTCTTTGACGACACTGGGTCTTGGTGATCTGCAGGGATGAAAGGCGGCATTATAGACCCCATTTCTAGCTAGGCGCCGACCAGTGGTGGCTCAATGTGGCTATTCAGTGGCGTGTGCGGGAGCCCCAGCCACCCCTTCTTTCTGAGGGTGCTGCCCCTCCCCCTGCCCAGCCAGATGCCTCCGTTGCTCTCTTCTTCATCCCGGCTCACTATACACCACAAGGCATACAGCTAGCTCACCAGGCTCCATGCTCTTGATGTACTACAGAGAGACACATGGGTTAGCTTAATGTACTACGAACCTCTCTTGGTTAAGTCTGAAAGCCTCTTAACGCACCCTGGAATGTGCCAGAGATCAGTGCGCTGCATGGCTGCCTGAAACCCCAACCACCTCTGCCCCACTGCATCCGACCGATTGGTGGCAACTTTGCCCATTGGACTGCATGCTGTGCTCTCAGCTCAGGCGCAGGCATTCTCCTAGCCCACACTGCAGGGCTGCACTGTTAGCCTGATCCATGGGGGAGACTGGTCCAAACCGGGATGATGACATTGCAAGAGGCTGTGAGCACCTCCACCAGTGACTGCTCCATGGGCAGCTTTAGGAAGAAGATTTTACAATGTGCACTGTCATCCAATTGTTCTGTAGCCCACTAAAACACTCATTAGTTTGCACTCTGTGCCCGAGGGGTGAAAAGCTCTGGAGTATTTGGCGGCACTTTCATGCCTCTGTGTTGCTTGAGTGGGCTGCTAAGCCAGAGGCCTGACTCCAGGCATGTAAATGTGGCTGCATCTGAACTGTCTCAGCTGCAGAGGAATGGTCACTTTATACAAGGTGTTGTAGGGTGGCCGAGATGTACTATTGAGGATAGAATTGATCTGCAGACACCTCTTGGGTGGAAACATTAAGTTTATTTACAACATGCTCAGTAGCAACTACACGTGTGCTTTCAACTCCAACTCTATCTCTACACTGACTCCTGAGGTAGACTGCACTATTCTCCTATTGGTTACTACAAGTCATGTGATCTTGCCTAATAAATATTATTCTTAAAGGCACATTGCACATTAAATAAAACCATAATTACTGCATTCCTCCCCTATAACTCGGCTATACACATTATATTTACATGTACATATTTTTCAAAGTAACATTATATTTACACTGGATAAGGAATTTACAAATTCAGTCTTCCAGGTGGTTTCCTGGTTGGTGTGGACCTTCGCAGCTCCACAACTTCAGATCCTTTGTCAGGAACCTCCTTTGCCACAGTTGCTTGAACATCAAGTACTTTGGTGGGCACTTGCAGTTCTGTATCCCCAACTCTTACAGGAACATCAGATATGTCAGTCCTGGGTTGAGTATTTTCAACAGGAAATGCAGACCCAGTCATGATCACTGTAAACCAAATCTTGGTGATTTGTCTCTCTTTTCCTTAAATGGTCCATATATTTATGGATGATCTGGCCTTCCACCTCCATTTGGTAAGATAGAGGTCCAGTCGCCGCATTTATTTCACCTGATAACCACTTTGGTCCTTCCCCGAATTTCTTCATGAATACCATCTCTCCCACAGTAAATTTCCTCTCGCAACTATGCCAGTCATGTCTAGTTTTATGGCTTCCCTGACTCCTTTCCTGACTCTCCCTCTAAATTTGGCATTATTAAGCTCAATCTCGCCCTGAGACGGCGTTTCAACAATAACTCCGCAGGTGTGACACCTGTTGTTGTGTGAGGGATAGTCCTGTAATGAGAAAGAAAGCATGCTAGCTTGGTTGCCAAGGAATCACCGGTTAGATGTTTCATGCCTGCCTTGAACGTTTGAACTGCCATTTGAGGAAGGTTGGTATGGTGCAGTTTTGCTTTGAGGCTGATAAAGCATTGAAACTCAGCATTCATAAATGCTGTGCCATTATCAGAAACAACTACTTCTGGCAGTCCATGAATGGCAAAACTCTGACATAGTTTCTCAACTGCAGCAGCCAACATTGGTGACTTCACCTTATATATATCCAACCATTATGAATGGGCATCGACAATGAGCAGAAACATTGTTCCCAGGAAAGGTCCAACGTAGTCAATGTGTAACCGTACCCAGGGTCCACCTGGCCAATACCATGGGTGTAACGGAGCTGTCACTGGCAACTTTTGCAGTTCCTGACATTGCACACAGTGTTTTACTACACTCTCTATTTCGCCATCCATCCCAAGCCACCATAGATAGTTATGAGCTATGGCCTTCATTCGGGAAATTCCTGGATGGGCACTGTGTAGTTCAATTAAAAGTGGTTCCCTTCCCTTTGAAGGAACTATCACTCATGCTCCCCACAATAAGATGCCATCCTGGCTGGTTATTTCATGTCTTCTGTCGAAGTTTGATTTCACTTCATCAGATACGGGCTCCTGTGACCAACCATGCAGCATTCATTCTTGTACTTGCTATAGGATTGGGTTCCGATTTGTCCAATCTCTGATCTGTCGAGCACACACTGGTGAGGAATCTAAGCAATTTAGCAGTAAAACAAGTTTCTATGTAACTGGGATGTGCTCATCACTTTCTTGTAAAGGTAAATGACTAAGGGCATCAGCGTTTGTGATTTGATTGCCAGGCCTATGTACAAAAGTGTATTTGTATGCTGCCAGAATTAAGACCCATTGTTGTATTCTTGCTGAGGCCATGGGTGGTTTAGCCTTGTCCTCGCTGGTCTGAAACGTTTGTAAAATGATGGCCGTTTACGTACTGGTGAAAGTTCTTGACACCAAAGATGATGGACAAGCCTTTTTATTCTATCTGTGAATATCATTTTTCCACTGTGGTGAGCGTTCTTGATATGTAACCTTTTGGCTGTTCTGTGCCATCGTCCATGCGATGGAAGAGCATAGCTCCCATTCCACAGGGAGATGCGTCACAAGCCAGCATCAATTCTTTCCTCTGGTGATAATGCACTAATAGATTGGATGGGGTCAACAATTGTTTCACCATTTCACCTTCATGAAAGCTTCTCTCTGGGCACCTCCCAAGACCAACATTAGTTCTTTTTGAGTAGAGAATGCAAGGGGCCAGCACTTTAGACAAATTGGGTAAGAAATGCCCATAATAGTTGGTCATTCCTAAGAATGATTTGAACTCGGAGGCATTCTTTGGTGCAGGTGCCTCTCTTATGGCTCTCACTTTCTCCTCAACCGGGTGGAGGCCCTGTGAATCTACCCAGTGACCCAAATAGATTACCTCCCTCGTTTGGAATGTGCGCTTTTCTTTTTTTTAAATGCATTCCAGCTTGCAAGAAACATTTTAAGACTTCTTCTAAGTTTGCCAAATGCTCTTTTTCAATGAATCCTGTCACCAATACATTGTCTAAATAGACTACAACCTGGGGCAGTCCCTGCAGTAAGCTTTCCATTGTCCACTGAAAAATGGCATAAGCAAAGGAGACACCGAAAGGCACTTGTGTATATTGGTACAACCCTTTGTGGGTACTAATTGTGACAAATTCCCGAGAGGTATTATCCAACTCTAATTGTTAATAAGCATATCTCATGTCAAGCTTTGTGTATATTGGCCTTGGCATGCAGGTCTTCAATTTTTGCAATGGGGTTCCTATCCAGTCTGGCTCCTTTATTAACCGTCAGTTTGTAGTCTCCACAATTTCGGATGCCTTGGGCCTATGGGCGCTGCCCATTCTCAGAATTGACCAGGTTGTATAATGCCCAGTTTCGTGGGAGAGCTGGTATAGGTGAAAAATTTCAGGGAACAATCAAAGTGGTTACGGCTGAAATAAGTGCGGTGACTGGATCTCTATCTTACCACATGGGAGGTGGAAGGCCAGATCATCCGTAAAGATGTGGACCATTTAAGGAGGAGAGAGGCAAATCATCAAGATATGGTTCCACCAGTGACCATGATTGAGTCTGCGTTTCCTGTTGAGAATATTCAACCCAGGGCTGACATGTCTGATGTTCCTGTAAGAGTTGAGGATACAGAACTGTAAGTGCCCATTGAAGCACCTGATGTTCAGGCAACTCTGGAAGAGAAGGTTCCTGACAAAGAATCTGAAGTTGTGGAGCTGTAACATTCCACATGTACCACCTGAAAGACTGAACTTGCAATTCCTTACCCAGTGTAAATATTATGTTGTCTTGAAAGCTATGTACTTGTAAATATATGTATAGCCAAGTTAAAAGGGGAAGAATGTGGTAATTATGATTTTATTTGGTGTGCAATATACCTTTTAAGAATAATACTTGTGAAGGAAGATCACATGATCTGTAGTAACCAATGGAGGAGTAGCGCGGGCTACCTCAAGCCTCAGTGTATAGATAGGGTTGGAGTTGAAAACACACGTGTAGTTGCTGCTGAGTATATTGTAAATAAACTTAATGTTTCCACCCAAGAAGTGTCTGCAGATCAACTCTATCATTAATAGTACAACTCAGCCACCCCACAACACCCGTGCTGCTCTTCTATTGGTTACTACAGATCATGTGATCTTGCCTAACAAGTATTATTCTTAAATGTACATTACATACTAAATAAAACCATAATTACTGCACAAGGTTTCCCTAATGTGTGGCTGCTTCCCTCCCCCCACCACCCTGCACGTGCTTGCACACTACCATCGACAGCAGTGCTGCCCTTGTCCCCTCCCCCAAGACGCCTCAACTGCAGTGCAGCCCTTGGATCCCACAAGTCGCCTTCCCCTTGAAGTCCAACAGGCGATACTGGCAAGCG
This sequence comes from Carcharodon carcharias, assembly GCF_017639515.1. Taxonomy (NCBI): domain Eukaryota; kingdom Metazoa; phylum Chordata; class Chondrichthyes; order Lamniformes; family Lamnidae; genus Carcharodon; species Carcharodon carcharias. The sequence goes on from NC_054469.1 coordinate 104,623,051, forward strand.
CTGTGCACTCACCTCCGAGTTCCCCTCAAATTGCAGCCTGCCAAGTGTGCACCTTATTTATGCTGTTGTGAAACGCCAAGGTGCTCAGGTGATCCAGCGTGGGGGGTTGATTCCAGTGGGCTGGGCTTATAATGATATACAGATGTATTATAATGATGTTCCTGACCTCCAACAGCGGGAAATGCAGTCCACCATCGATGGGTGGAGCAGACCATCCTAAACTGGTTTCATGACACCCTTAAACCGATTTTTGGCCATCCCGCCATATTGTCCACTCATGAAGCCGAACATGCCCGACACCAGCGGGCATGGAAAATTCCACCCAATGATCCTGAAACTGATGAAAGACATTCAAAATGATTTCCAACAATGGTGCGAACCCAGCTTCCCATTACCTGAAAAAGAATCGAGTTCTGTAAAATAGGCTGTATTTTTGGAGTCAGCACAGTCCTGTGCAAACCAAAGGATTTAATTTGGCTTGGGTATTGCATCAAAGTCTAGTGGTTGGGCATTTAGCAATCCTCAACGTTAGGACTGAACGAGCATCACAGCAGCTTAAAGGGCTTCAGATAGACCCTCTATTTGCACCAGGAATAAGTTGTTTCAGCAGCAACATGGCATTCGTGCTGGTAACAATGTTCAACATCTACTCACTTCATGTTCAAATAGTCTGTGATCAGCTCTGCACATGAATGCTAAACACAGTAATTGTCATGACACCGTTGTACTCTGTAATTCCAACCACGCTCAGCTATTTGGGAAAGAGAGTTCAAATGTTCGGATGTCATTCTGGAGCAAAGCCTGCCCAATGCTTCCATGGGTTATGACAGCTGCCACTGACTTGGAAAGGAGAAGGCTGAGAGGAGGTTTGATAGACGTGTTCAAAATCATGCGGGGGCTGAGAGTGGATAGGGAGAAGCTGTTCCTGCTCATACAAGGATCAAGAACGAGAGGGCACAGATTTAAAGTGATTTGCAAAAGAAGCAAATGTGGTGTGAGAAAATTCTTTTTCACACAACAAATGTATCGGGTCTGGACTGCGCTGCCTGTGGTGGATGCAGATTCAATCGAGGCATTCAAGTGGGCATTAAGTGATTATTTGAATAGAAACAAGGTGCAGCGGTAAAGGAAAAAGGCAAGGTAATGGGACTAGGCCATAATGCTCATTTGGAGAGCAGGTGTAGACACGATGGGCTGAATGGCCTTGTTCTGTGCTGTTAAAATTCTGTGATTCTGTGAATGGGAGCTGAAGAGGGCTATAAGGCTCACTTCTCAACTAGATCAGTCACATGGGAAATATTAGCATTCTGAAGGGTATATTTTTCTGACTGAATAAATCAATAGGAGTATTGCAATATGATCCTGTGTTTATCTCCTACATCGTGGTAGCTTCCTGTGCTCTCCAGAGATTAGCCATTGAGAAAGACCGGAAAGGATCCTAGAGGAGATAGCTCCAGCTGGTTTCAGAGTAGAGGAGCATGGAATAGAGTCTCATGAGCACTGCATCTCAGAGGATTCATTGTAGACTGCAATAACTATATGCAGATTATGCTTGGTTATGGCTTATTTTTGGGCACATAACCAACAGCACACAAGAAGCAAACATCTAAAACTGGAAAGCCTGAGGCTCACCTTCATTGAGCCCTGGGCCTCATTTCAATATTCTGGGGAGCTGCTATCACATGTGGCACTTCCAGAGATGACTCAACCATTTTCAAGGGATCAATTGTGATCTGCCTGTGGTACTAGGTAAATACCAGGGACTAAGGAAAAGACATCAGCAGTGGTGCCAACTGTGGGTCTCTAGCAGACCTCTGGGGCACTGTGGAACTGGGAGAAGGATGCCAGCTCCTCATAGCAGCAAATCCAGCAAAAAAAAATTAGAAATTACTGTTTTCATAGGGGCCGTTCGCTTGCAAGGCCAATTTAGCAGAGGAGGCCTCAAACAAGCATTAGGCCCCTCATTAACCTAAGTAAGGGACCTAACACTTGCTTTAGGTGCCCACCAGGAACGCTTGAAAAACTGCACAACCCACAATGAAAGGGAAATAATTTCAAACACCTTTGGGTTGTGGCTCTTATCCCTGTTTTCCATCTGGTGGGGGAGTTAAAATTTACCCTTCGAAACAGAACGTAAATGCTGATGAAAGATCATTGACCTGAAACGTTGACCAGAATCTTCCATTCTGGAGTCTAAGTTTGCTGGCGGAAGTGGTTTCTGCTGGGGGTGGGGGCCAGGATGGCCAACCAGGCATGATCTTGCACTGTTCAGCTCATTACACATTCATCCACAAGGAGCTTGTTGACTCTCACATGGGGGCAGGCAGGAAGTCTCCGTCTTCGCCATTATCTCATGGAACCGAAGGCCCGGGCATATTTAAAGGGCACCTGGATAAACTGCCTTATCCCTTCCACCTCTGCCTGCAGGGCCACTCATCCACTCTCCTTCGCTAATCCTTTCTTCCTTGGTCATCCTCCACGCTACTTGCACTACCACCACCTGTTCTCAAGCATAGGCTGGCTTCTACAGACGCTCCCCAAAGAGGAAAATGCAGCAGCAGCTCACGGTTAATCATGTAAGACCTCTACCTTGCCAGGTGCATGCTACTCATGCGCAATTGTAAAAGTGAACATTCTTATTTCTCGCTGGAGGGGAGCTTAATTTCGAGGGGAACATAATTCCATCAAATTGGCCTTTTAATGAGCATACACGACATGTTAATATATGCAAAAGGGCTTCCCAACATTGGTTGTTGGAAAGCTCGACCTGTCTTTAATCTGCCTTTAAAGTCCTGAATTTAATTACTAAAGTTAATCCTGACATCGGGGAAAGTGATTTTTGGTCTCAGAACAAATAAAGATCCCCTGCCCACTAAGCCTGCCACTGCTAGTGGGACCAGAAAATTCCTCCCGTTTACTCTGTTTCTCTCTCCACATGCACTGCCAGAACTGCAGAGTATTTCCAGCATTTTCTGTTTTTAGTTCAGACCTTAAATGCTCTTAATCTTACAAAGGCAAAATGCCTGCACTGGATAAGTGGGTGACAATTTTTTGGAATTTATTGTTTTTTAAGGGGATAAAAAAAATCAATATTAATGACAAAGCATGCGTGGAATACAATTGGAAAGTCCTTGGTTCAGTTGAGCTTTGATGATTACAGCATAATGATTTCAAAAACAAGAAGTGTGCTTAAATATTATTGATACTCTGCAGTGTACTTGACAAAAAATAGCATTGACTCTTTGATGGATTGCATATGATAGAGTAGCTTTTCAGTATGATCATTGATTTAAAAAAATCAATAGTTTCCATAATGTTCCGGATGCTAAGTAACTTACTGAAGTGGACAGGTCAGGTGAAATCTGACATTGAACAAAACAGACTAAGAGCTTGTTGAGCTACTGATCTGGACATGCACTGTTGATCTCCCATTTCAGTATCTAAAACCTTTTTTTTATTTTACCATCTGATCTTTTCTGTTAATTTTAACCATTTACGAACCTGAAGAGATTTTTATACCTTTTGAATATCAGCTTGTCTCAGCAGTCGCACTTTCCCCTCTGGGGCAAAGGTAATGGATTTAAGCTACATCCAGAATTTGAGCAAATAATCTAAGGTGCAAGCAAGTACCGCACTGTTGGATATGCCACCGTTCAGATGAGATCTTCAACCAAGGCCTCATTTGCCTGTTTATAGGGAGATGCAAAAGTTCCCAGAGCATTATTTGAAGAACAGGGGAGTTTCACAGCATTTATTCTCATCTAACAATAACTAACAGATTAACTGGTCAATTATTTCATTGCTGTTTGAGGGACTTTGCTGAGAGCTGTCTGGCCAATTAAAGCATACCTTAGATGTAGAGCAAACATTCTTGCCACACAAGTGCCAGGCAATAACCATCTCCAATAAGAGAGAATCTAACCATCACCCCTTGACATTCAATGGCATTATCATCAATGAATCCCCCACTATCAACATCCTGGGGGTTACTATTAACCAGAAACTGAACTGGACCAGCCAGATAAATATTGTGGCAGCAGGAGCAGGTCAAAGGCTAGGGGCGGAATTTTCCGAGCCTGCTGGCATGGGCGTGATAGGTGGTGTGCGTGGAAAATATGGCGGGACCCACTTCACGACAGCGTGAAGGCAGGTCACGATCTTCTGCTCAGCCCACCAACGGTGGGCCACGTTTCCTGCCATTGGTCAGCAGGGAGCTAATTGTTATACATTAGCATATAATTAAAAGGCCATCCCACCAAGCTCTTGGAACCCCGCTGTATCATCCATCCACATTGGCAGGAAAAGCACACCGACGTGTTTCACAACAACACGCAGGCAACGTGCACTTGGCGACCTTCACTTTGGTGCAACTGAGGTGAGTAAGCAGCAGCGTTATCCACAACGTAATCCATTATTTACTGGCCTCAGGGACACTGGGGGGGCGGGGTAAACTGATGCCTGGCCCTGCTGGCGATTGCTGAGGGGTGGGGGTTGCCTGGGGGCAAGGGCTGAGAGGATGGGGGTCAAGTGCTGCCCTGGCGCTGCATTCCACGCACAGGCAATCGAGGTGGGGGGGGCAGTATAAGTGAGGGAAGTGGCCACATATTAGGGACATCTGTATAAACTGACCATTCCTCTGCAACTAAGACAGATCAGATGCAACCACAGTGATTTGATTGGAGTCAGGCTCCAAACCTATGCAAGCAACGCAGAGGCACCAAAGGGCCACCATTCCTGCAGGTGACTGAGTTCCAGTGTCGCTGATGTCTGCGCATGTCTAGGGACCTGGTGGCTCACATTTGCCTCGGGATTTGGTGCCAAGGAGACATGGAAGGCATCCACTGCCAGTGGCTATGAAAGTGGTTGTGGTGCTCAATGTCTTTGCCAGTGGCTCCTTTCAGGGCTCCACAGGTGACTTCTGTGGGATTTCATAATCCGCCACCCACAAATGCATCCATGAGGTCACAGATGCCATCTTCTCCATGGCACACAACTTCATGCATTTCGCCCGGGTCTGGGACAGCCAGGATGCAAGAGCCATTGGATTCGCCCTGACCTTGGGATTCCCATAGGTGTAGGGTGTGATTGACTGCACTCATGTGGCACTTAGGTCTCCATCGCTACACTCAGTGGACTTCATCAACCACAAGGGCTTCCACTCACTGAACTTTCAGCTGGTATGCAACCACCAGATACGCATCCTGCAGGTATGCGCAAGATTTTCAGGGAGTGTGCATGACGCCTACATCCTGAGTCGCTCACAGATCCCTGCAGCCTTCCAGGTTCCACAGAGGCTGCAGGGTTGGCTCCTTGGGGACAAGGGCTACCCGCAGAGGCTGTGGCTGATGACACCCGTGCGGCAGCCTCAGACTGCAGCAGAGCGAAGGTAAAGTGAGGCTCATGCATCAGTTCGCAACTTGGCAGAGCAGACCATCGGGATGCTGAAAATGCGGTTCCGGTGCCTGGACCAGTCTGGTGGAGCCCTGCAATACAGTCCGCAGGGGGTGTCACACATCGTCATCGTCTGCTGCGCCCTTTACAACCTGGTGCTGCAAGGGGATGGAGGAGCTGCATGTCTCCTCTGATGAGGAGGATGCCGACGGGAATGAGGGTGAGGTGGGTCCTCAGTGGTGAAGACGACGGGGATGAGGCCCTCGCACTGGCGAGATGAGGCAGGCACACTCGGGAGGCCCTCATAGCTGCTAGATGAGTGGAGGCTGATGACGACATGCAGTGAGGTGTCCCCATAGATCCTCACATCACAGTTGTGAACATTTGACTGTGAGAATGCTTCTGCCATGGAGACCCAGTGGAGGCCCTAATAGTCATTCAATTGTAGGAGGATGATGACAACATGCAGTGAGGACACTCCATTAACCTTCACATTGCCTCTGTGAAGGTTAATGGAGTGTCCTCACTGCATGTTGTCATCATCCTCCTACAACTGAATGACTATTAGGGCCCTGAAACTTTAGACGCATCTGATGCTGTGTCTGTCTTCAGCACCTCAGCTCTTCAGGAGCTAGTGCACAGCATCACTGGTCGCAGATGCTGGTGTGATGGGGGCCAGCCCCAGTTTAAAGGTGCTGAGTGTACACAGAGAGTACGAGAGAACTCTGTGACGCCTGCCCACAATATTCTGGCAGCAATGGCCAGCACCGCTGAGGTGCAGGCATCAGTAATGTTTCCAGGGAGTGTGAGGCTGGACCATCACTTTGGTCTGAAGGCTGCACAGAGCACAGGGAAGAGGCTCTGGACTGAGACACCTGCCTTTTATCTTGTGCAGAAAGGTTTCACATCTGAGTGACAAGAACACTGCTCATTAGAACAAGAAACCACAGGCAGGGAGACATTCTAGGGAGTTTATTGACAATAGTGAGCATATGTACAAGTGATTAACACCCGTAGCCAGGCTGTGCAACCACTTTTACCTAACTTCCCTAACCCTGCCGCTATGTCTTGGTACTCCCTGGACATCCACAATGGAGGTGGAGGCAGCCTGCTGACTATGACGACCTGTCTGTGATGACTTTGGTAGGAGCCCTCTGGAGAGTTTAGTCTTGGATGACCCCGGGCCTACTTTCGGGGTCCTGCTGTGTGGCAGTGGCACCCTCCTGGGCCCATGAAGCTGGATCTGCAGAGGTCACAGGAAAAGGGGAGTCAAATGGGCCGGTCACTCCCAGACTCACCTGGTGGATGGCCCCGGAGTGTGCACCTGCTGATCCTCCTCACTATGGGTGCCCGAGGGCCCCTGGCTCATTCCATGAGCAGAAGGGGTAGCTGGGGTGAGATCAAGTTGGAGGCCAACTATGGCATCAGTGATGGGGTTAAGCCCGCACAGCAGTGCAGGAGCGACGTTCTGGACCAAGGTCTCCATGGCGGCCACCATCCTGCTAGTGTGAACCTCATGCGTTACAATGCTGGCACTATCACCTCAGCCTGAAGACGGATGGACTCCTCCATCATGCCTTGCAATCTGAGGTGTGCATCAGACATCCCTTCCTGTTGTTCCCTAGCTTGCCTTTGCAGCTCTAGCAACTGTGACATGACCGAGGCTCATCATGTGCACTCAGGCTCAGCAAATTTCTGATCTCCAGCAGTCCTCCGAGTGCTGGGGACCTGGGAAGTCCCTGCCTCTGCCTGCTGTCGATCAGACAGTGCGATGTGCTCACCAGATGGTGATCCCGAGGCTATTCTAAAGCTAAGTCCCACTGAGGTGTGTGTGTCTGCACTGGTGGAGGATGTGGTGAGCATTGTGACGGGACTTCAAGGACAGTGCCTTCAGATTCCTCTTTGAAGGTTTCTTCAGAGCTTGATTGGAGACCCTGGGTCATGGACTCTGTTGGCTGTTTGGCAGATGGGCCTGCAAAAGCAAGGAGAGATAATTAGTGCGTGGCAGTGGCCTGTGAAACAGGACACATCACTCACAGCATGGTTGTCTGATGGATGTTGCACTGCTGGATCCTCACTTGGTAGAGCAGCGCCGACCTCACCATCAGCACAGGAACAGTCCCGGTCATCGCTGGCCAGCTGGATGGCTCTGTTTTCAAATTCTGTCAGAACTTTGATCTCCTGCATCCCTCCATCTGTCTGCGACCTTTCCCTCCTGTTGTGAGCCAGTTTGTCCTGCATGGATAGAGATGGGGAGAGTGTATCAGGACACCTGCTAGGCCAGATGATAAGTATGCCTGGCCTGTGTGGGTGGTGAGTGATCCCACAGACAGGATGAGGACAATGACGGTGTGTGTGAAAGAGCGAATGGTGATGTCCTTTTCACTGGCCGTGAGTGAGGGCCCTGTGGATGTGTGATGGGTTTGTGAGTGTGTGAGTTGGGAGTGAGGACTCATCCTGGCGGAACAGAGGAGATTATTCATCCTTTTACAGTACTTGGTTGTCATCCTCCTCTGAAGGGCATTGGCACTGACCACCACTGCCACCGCCTCCCAAACCAGGCAGGTGACATTGCTACCCACCCTAAGGCCAGAGCGAGTTAGAAGACATCTCGGTGGGCCTCCACGACAGCCAGCAGTCGCTTGAGGGACCAGTTGTTGAAGCCGGGGGCTGCAGTCTTTTTGCCTTTGCTGGCCATGTCTCCCGGACAGTGGTGGTGAGCTGGCGGCAATGAGCGCTTTGCTGGCAGTGGCATCTTAAAGATGGCAGCCGGCATGATGCAACAGTGGGGTGATCGCAAGCGGGCGAATGAGAGTCCACCCACCATGGAAATGGCATGTTTCGCGGGAGTGAATATATAATGAGGCAGCCTCGGGAAGATACGGTGTGAAAATCCATCATTTTCATGGGTGGATAGGGCTCCATTTTACCCGCCCGCTACCGCACTTAGTGCAATTCTGGGAAAATTCAGCCCTAGGAATCCTGCGACGAGGAACTCACTTTCTGACTCCCAAAACCCTATCCACCATCTGAAAGGCACAAGTCAGGAGTGTGATGAAATACTCTCCACTTGCCTGGATGAGTGCAACTCCAGCAACACTCTAGAAGCTCAACACCATCCAGGGTAAAGCAGTCTGCTTGATGGGCACCCCATCCACAAACAATCACTCCCTCCACCACCGACGCACAGTGGCAGCAGTATGTGCCATCTACAAGAAGCACTGCAGAAACTCACCAAGGTTCCTTAGGCAGCACCTTCCAAACCCACAACCACTACCATCTAGAAGGACAAGGGCAGCAGATACATGGGAACACCACCTCCAAGACACTCACCGTCCTGACTTGAAACTATATCACTGTTCCTTCACTGTCGCTGGGCCAAAACCCAGGAACTCCCTTCCTAACAGCATTATGGGTATACCTACACCACATGGACTTCAGCGATTCAAGAAGGCAGCTCACCACCACCTTCTCAAGGGTAATTAGGGATGGGCAATAAATGCTGGCCCAGCCAGCAAAGCCCACATCTCATAAATTAATAAAAAACAAAATAATCAAAAAATATGCCCAGTCGAAACCTTAGCATTCTGCAGCATTAACTTTCTCATACCAACCTCACTGTTGCCATTCTGAGTGAAGCAGAAGGAACAAAGAAAGAGTCTACAAAAGTCATAAGTTGCCTTCTAAATCTTTCCCAATCTCAAATATTGAGACAAAAGCTACTGAGATTTTTAGAAGGCTCTGATTAGGACAGAGAAGTTTGGTTGCAGGGAACAAGGGTTTTGCATAGCCCAGTGTATCCAGTTCTTAGTATATTGCATTTCACAGCAAAGAAATAGAGGATGGTATAGCTTATGACCAACCTCCACACCCATCTGAAAAGGACACAATACTGGCCAGAATTTTCCCTGCCTGTTGGCACCGGGTGTCATGACAGGAGTGAGTGGACAATATGGCAGGAGAGCCAAAAATCGGTTTCACACCATGGTTAAGCCAGTTTGCGATCATCCGCTCCACCCATCAATGGTGGGCCGTGTTTTCTGCTGCCACGCATTGGGAACATAATTTTAATATATTTGCATTTAAATAAAAGCCCTGCTCACCATATCATCATCCCACATCAGCAGGAAAACACGACGGCCCAGAAGACAGCTTGAGAAGTGTGACGTGCAGAAGTCAGGTCTTACCATTAGGGATTTGCTCACATCGCCGACATCCGAGGAGCAGAAGATGCGGGAGTCCCCGAACCCTGATAGAACACACGCATTGCATGCTGGGTGGATTCTCATCAACATGGCTCTATCACAAGGCGGCTCACGGAAGGTGGGAGGTCTCCGTTGTCGCCTGGGGTCTGGTTTGGAACATCAGGGTCTTGGCCAAAGGCTGCAATGGATGATCGTTGAGGGCTGGCGGGGGTGGGGGGAGAGAGGGAGGTCCAGCTGTGAATGGAACAGGAAGGTGTACCAGCAGTGGGAGAGGCAGTTCTGTGATTGACTGGGAGAGGATGGTGAACAAGGTGGGAGGTGGGGGGGGTGTGGGGGGGGGGGGGCGGGGTGGTGTGTGAGGTGGGGTGAGGTTTGGTGGGGGGCGTGGGGGAAGAGAAGGTGTCAGGGGGGTGAGGTTTGGTGGGGGGGTTGGGGGAAGAAAAGGTGTCAGGGGGGTGAGGTTTGGTGGAGGAGGGTTGGGGGAAGAAAAGGTGTCGGGGGGGTGAGGTTTGGTGGAGGAGGGTTGGGGGAAGAAAAGGTGGGGGGGGTGAGGTTTGGTGGGGGGAGCAAAGGTGTCGGGGGGCAGGGGTGAGGTTAGGAGGGGGGAGGATGGAATGCAGGGGGAGGAGGGTATAACAGGGAGAATGCAGCAGCTGGAGAGGTAGGTGTAAGGGGGGAAGAAGTTGCAAGGGAACAGTTCAGAAGGGGCAAGGAATTCAGAGGGGGGAAGGATTTTAGGGCGAGGAAGGGCTTCGGGGGAGGTGCGGCGGGGGAAGGAGTTTGTAAGGGTGAAGGAGTCCAGTGGGAGGAATGTGTTCAGAGGGTGGAAGGAGTCAGGAGTCAGGAGTCTGGAGGCAGGATGGAGTCTGGGGGGAGGAGAGAGTCCAGGGGGAGGAGAGAGTAAGGGTGGAGGAGGGAGTAAGGGTGATTGGTGGGGACATGGAGGCAGGTATGGACCCTGGGGGTGGGAAGGAGGAGGTCGGGAAGGTCAATGTGGATGGGGCTGGGATTCTCGGAAGGATAGGGAATGTGCATGTTCACCTGGACATCCTGGAAAGAAAAGGGTTCGGGTTGGTAGGTAACGGTGGGGAGGTGAAAGGTGTTGCCGGGGGGGAGGTCAACAATGATGGGGCAACAACATGGGTGACTGGGGGAGGGGAAAGGACGGGGAGCTGAGAAGAAACCTTACTACAATCATGTTTTTGAAATCGAAAGTGAGCGGAGCCTCGCGTCGGGCGGGAACAGCTGCTGCATGGGAGTGTGGTCAGTGGGTGGGAGGAGATGCCGGTCAGCTCAGATAGACAACTGAAAGAGAACCCCAGCAAGCAGCCTTGAAAATGCTCAGGACAGCGAGACAAATGTGAAGGATGAATGCTCCGTGTGCATGGGAGAGTGCTTGCACGAGCTTCTGAAAGGCCCTGCCACACACACGCTTCTCCCTCCAGAATCACTAGTTGTCCGGCTGCATGCAGCTGAACTGCTAGTGGGGACTGGGTGGGTGTGGGTTGGTGTAGGGGGAGGACTCGAAAGGCCTGTGAATGAAGCTGAATTACACCATTGCACATTACTCAGTGAAAATGAATATATTTTCAAATCATAAAATGACAAAATGTGTTCACCCTACAAACAATTGCGATCAGAAATTCTTAACATTTCTAGACCTACCATTTGTTCTAGGTGCTGCCCTGACATCCACAGCAAGGGTGGAGACAGTCTGTGCAATTGTTGGTCCTGTTGCCTCTGATGACTTCGGCTTGGGTCCTCTGGAGAACCGAGGCCTTGAGGGCCCAGCTTGCTTTGGCTGTCCTCCTGTGAGCCAGTTGCTCCCTCTGTGGTGGCAGAGGACGGGATTGAGGGGGTCTCAGGCAAAGGGGACTCAGAGGGAGAGGACAGCCTCTGAGATTCCTGAGTTGATGACCAAGGGGGGTCCAGCTGCTGCTCCATCCCCCTTCGGGTGTCCAAGGGTCCCGGCCTGACTCCATGAGGGGAGGGGGCTAAAAGTGGGGGGATGTTGAGGTGCCCGCTTCCCTCTCATGTTGCTTCTGCAGGAACTTACCCACGGCTCCTGCAATGGAGTGCAGGTCTGCAAATATCTCCGCATTCTGCCGGACCAGGATCTCCATGGCGTTGCCTCCACACATGCACATGTGGACATCACTACATCAGAGAACAGGCAGATACACTCCTCCAACTTGCGTGGCACTCTGTTGAGGGCTTCCAACAGCTCTATGTGATGTTCTGATGCCTCTGCTGACTCTCCAGGTTGAGTTGGAAGGTCAAATCCAGAGGCTCATCATCTGACTTGGACCTCACTGATGCCTCCTCCCCAGCAGCCCTCCGAGTGCCAGCAAGCTCGGCTGAACCTGCCTCCTGCTGCTGCGGACACATGTCTGTGCGGTGACCACCAGATTGTGAACTTGAGCCTGCTCTAAATCTAGGTCCCACTGAGGTGTGTGCCTCTGCGCTGGTTCAGGGTGTGGGCAAGCGCTGTGACGGGTCTTCCAGGCTGCTTATTTCTGGTTCTTCAATGGAGGACTGTCCTTTTGGCTGGAAGTGAGGATTGGTTGGAACTCAGGGACTGGCTGACTGAGGGTGTCGGTCACTTGGCAGAGCTCCCTGTGAACCAAAGTAGAGATAATTAGTGCATGGCAGCAGAGTCAAAAGCAGGAGAGAACATTCACATTTGCATTGAGAGAGGGATGATGTGGTGTAGGATCTCCACGTGGGCATTCACCACCGACCTCACCGTCGCCACAGGCATGGTCCACACCCTCACCAGTCAGCGCGATAGCACGCTCCTCGAAATGAGTGAGGGGCCTAATGTGGGCCACTCCACGTGTGGTCTGGGACCTCTCCCTGCTGCTTTGAGCCAGATTCTCCTGCATTAAAAACAGATGGAGTGTGAGTAGGGTGCATTGCATGAGTAGAATGTTTGTGTGGTGAATGGAGACGTGGATGAGATGAGGACATAAGCTCCAGAGGATATGAGCCTGATGGAGGTGTGAGGGTGTGTGTGAGAGTTAATGATGTTGCCCCTTGAGGTGTGAGATCCCTGTGGATGTGTGATGGGTTCTGAGTTTGTGAGTTTAGGCTGATGAGAAGAGTGAATTACTCTGGGGGAATGGAAGAGACCATTCATCCTCTTTCGACACTGAGTGGCTGCGTTCTTTAGCAGGGCTCTGGCGCTGACCACCGCTGCCACCGCCTCCTATGCTGGGCTGGTAACCTTGCTTGCTGAACTTCACCCAGACCACCCAGACTATGCAGCAGGCCTCCATTGTGTCCAGTAGGCATTCAAAGGAGGTGTCATTAAACCTGGGGGCAGCATGTTTCCTCTCTTTGACAGCTATCAGTTCCCAGCAGCTTCCTATCCCTTGAAGAGAGCTAGCTCACTGCAGAGGCCTCCTTTAAATATGGCGCCCGGTTTACTGAAGGCCTGAGGTGATGCCAGGGTGGGAAAATCAGTGGACACCCCACCAATGACCTAGCGTGACTCCTGGGAATGCATAATCAATGAGGCGGGAATGGGATGATACAGCGCGAAAAGCCGCCATTCCGGCCGACAGGTCAAACATCCTTTCCCCTGCCCGCTGCCACACTTAGTGCAAATCTGGGATGGTTCCGCCCACTGTGTTCTGACCTGGCCTGACAGTTGACTAATTATTCAAACAAACTGACTGCCCAAAAAATTGCAGGCTCAGTGCACTTTTGGCTAACCTTACACTGGAATTTAGCCATTTGCAGTTCAAGTTCATGGACATTACAAGGTCATCCCTTCAGTTTTCAGCTGCGTAGGACCATTGACTCACTCGGCTAAGTGGGTTGGCTGTCGAGTCAATTTATTGATTACTGTAGGTCGTGGTGTATAATTCGACTTATATGCCAAGTGTAATAATGTGAACTGCCTGTGTTTCAGTAGGTGGTCGCCTTTTTGAAATGTGAGAAAAATAACACCAGTAATTCAAATTAAGTCGAAGTGACACATCTTACTGGATGAATTAATTCTACAAGGATATCTTTAATCACAATCAAGACTTTAAAAAAACATCAAAATCATTCTTTTCAGCATACGATGCAAAGACTTCATGGATTTCATTGAGTCACTTTAGCTATGTCATCATTGTAAAGGTTGTTGCCTGATGATGAGTTGCTGGCAACTGGTCATTCTGACCATTTCCTAGGACCCATTCTGATACACATTCTCCAGATCAGGCCGATGGCTGCTCCTTGTTCTCATGGTGCATTTGATCCAGGGCATCTTCTTCAGGGTGGATTCTTTCTTCTTCCATTTGTGCACCAGTTTTTCCCTAACATCGAGTTTCCTTGCTGCAGCACAGTTAACTGACAGTTTCAGCTTTTAGCTTGCAACCAGCTTCATATATCATTCTTTTTGCTGTAAAATTCCCCCCTGTTGCCTCCCTGCCATATCCCACACACACCCAGCCTATTCACAATTTTACAGGCATGTGGCCTCACCACAACTGAAGCCCTTAAGTGAGTGGAGTTTGGGGCAGAAGCCTGGCAGGTCATTTTTCTCAAGCCTTGGGTGGGAAGGGCAGGGAGGGGCCTCCCCCAAGGGTTCCTTTCTACATTGGGCACCCCCACCAGGTCTGTGCCCCCTTCCCCCCACCCCATGGGTGCACCGTACTCCACTGCCTTCTCCATCAAGACCTCTAACCCTCCTCTCCCCATCCACATCTTATCTCCCCTCCCTGCTGTGATACTCCCCCCACTCCCCCCAACTTACCTGGTCCTGGTTTACCTGGATGCTGGTGAGACTGGAGATGTGATGGGATGGGATGGGATTGCTGGCGGAGCCGGAGACCTGGGGAGGAGCACTTGATATTCAGCAATTCAATGAAATAATTAATCACCCAACTGCAACACCATGCCCCACACAACATTCCACATAGAATATACTTTACTTACAGTCTACATTCTTGAGGCAGTCAATGCTCTTCCGGCTGCTCATCACCACACAAACACACACACACCTCTTCCCAACTCCCCTCCCCGACAGACTCACTCAGACGCCCCGCTCCTAATCCCCTCCCCCCACTCCCCTCCACCCCACCCCACCCTTCAGCAGTCCCTCTCTCAAACCCCTCCTGTAGTAATTATAGTTTTGAGAAACATAGGACTGTAGCTTTAAGAATAATCCTGTGTGTAAGATCACATGATCTGTGTAAACCAATGTGTTAGCAGCACAAGGGAGCCCTTCTTTAGTTACGGAGTTTGATGCGCACGTGTAGTTGCTGCTGCTGCATTGTAAATAAAGTTAAATTTTTCCACTAAGAAAAGTTGTCTGGAAGATCAACTCTATAACACCTCCCCCACTTTCTCAGGAGCCCCTCTTCCCAATCTCCACGACCCTTTTCCCAACCTCCTCCTGGGGATGCCGCCAGACCCCTGCCCGAGATTAAGAGCTGCTGGACCCCACCTGAGGCTCAGGTCTGCCAGACCCCACCCAAATTTCAGATCTGCCAGACCCCACCCGAGATTCAGATCTGCTGGATCCCCACCCGAGATTCAGATCTGCTGGATCCCCTCCCGAGATTCAGATCTGCCGGATCCCCTCCCAAGATTCAGATCTGCAGGACCCTACCTGAGGCTCAGGCATGCCGGACCCCGCCTGAGACTTGGGCTCTGCTGCTCTCACAAGAGTCCTCACCAATCACCACCTGCCAAACCCCATGGCTGGCAACAACTTAACTTCCTTTTAAGGCTCAGAGACAGAGCGATGGCCGGCCAGTCACCCTGCAGATCCCTTACTGCCCTCCTAGTGGCTGAGTGGGCTGTGCATGCACAGACTGCAAAGATATACTAGGGCAGTGTGTGGCTAAAGGAGACTCCACAGGAGTCCCCCTGCCGCTGCCTGAGAAATACATGGCAAATGGCATCCTAGGGAAGCCATGTACAGGACCTGGGACAAAACGGAAAACAACAGGATGATCCGCAAAATGTAGGATGGTTTGTCACCCTGCAGATAGTACAAGGAAGGCAGTTTCCCTTCCCTGTTCTCACAGCTCAGTGAAAGCTTCGACAGTCATTTCCTTCTGATGCTCATTCACAAATTTATGCAGTGGAACTGTAACACTGCTTGCAGTCAATAATTTGCAAAGTAAATCATCAAGGTTGTTAGATAGAATATCCAATCTATTGAATATTTTGGCAGCCCCTTTGAAAGCACCACGTAGTTTGAAATTGAAACTAGTTTGTAAAATGTATGATTGCTTTCAAATCCAAATGTTTGGTGATTGTAGCATAATCAGTGTTAATGTACTCCAGTGTTAATAGACTCCAGTTAATGTACTCCAGTGATAATGTACTCCACCACTGTATAAATTGCAGCATCCATAGCATAAATACAGGGTAGATTTATGTCTAAGTGAAAAGGATGATAGAAGGGAGATGCTAAACCCCAATAAAATGGATTTAATGCCACAATGATTAATGCATTAAAAAGTGAAATAAAATAGCAACCTTTCAGTTTAAATGATGAGATATTGGGCCAGGTTTGTAAATGGTTCAGAGCTAAGATCGGAGGCGGGCAGGTCCACAATTTCGCACTGAGTGCCAGTTTCCTGCCACCATCCCACCCGAGCATTTTGAATGAGGGTGGCTCTGGGTTGGATCAGCTGCCTGGCGCTTCCTGGCAGGCAGTTAATACACAGCAATTAGTGATAAATACTATTAAGGTCCTGGTCCTGCACCCACTGGGATTTTCCATTGGCAAGGTGAGTGGTGCACGTTGAGCTGGACCGTGTCCAAGGAAAGTGGTGGACTCAAGATGGGAGTGAGGGAGGGAGAGTGATGGGCCACAGGCGAGACACCCCCCCCACCACCCCCCAAGACCCATAGCGATTGCCAGACCACAGCCCCAGCTGCTGTTGATCCGAAGTGGGGGGGGAGGGGCAGTCTATCCTCGATGATGGCCAGGCAGCTGTGGCTATTTGAAATTAAAACAAAAACATGACCTCTTCTTCTGAGGCTGCCTCCATGTTGAAGCAACCTCTTTCTCTCCATTACAAACCTGTAGGTCTCACTTCGCTGGTCTGGCTGCCGATCTCTGAGTGTTGGAGGCCTCCCATTGGCCCTCCAGTCTTGGGAGCCAGGTCGCCATTCTAAAGTGGATGGCGAGTCCGCTCCCTACCATTTATTGGCCTGGCCCTTTAAAAATCCAGGTGGGCAGGCCTGGAACACATCATGCAGGGTTAGGACCAGGACCTGAGCCGGCAACTAGGTTCCCAACTCAGAATTGAAAATCCCAGCCCTTGATTTAAATACTGATTATCTACTTGGACACTAAGGGGAAAATCCAATAAAGCCTGTTTGTGGCTGCAGGGATCGCAATGCACGATTAACCCTGCCTGATGGAAGTGATGGAGACAGCATAAAAACTTCATGCTGTCTGCTCATCTCCATGATCGTGGTGTGCAGCCCAGTGCTAAATGGACTTCTATCTGATAGCACACTCAGCAAGGGAGCCAGGTCTGTGCTAGGCTAGCACTAATTAAAGCTAGCCTGCAGTTTTTAAAAACATCCTGCTCTTCATAAAGGAAACTACATTCTGGCTGCAGCAGATGCTGGCAGTAACTGGAAAAGATTTTTTGAAAAAGAAGCAACAGCAGCAATTGACCAGCAGGCCAGAGAGAGGACTTATAGATTCTCAGATGCAGTGCTGCAGGCCTTCATGTAGGAGGCTGAGAGGAGGACAGAGGTCATCTTTCCACAGGGTCCAGCAGGTCTCAGACATACATTAGAAAGGCAGTGTGAACATAGACACAGAAGTTCGTGCCAGAATACTGACCCCAAGGATCTTGATGCAGTGCCTGGAGATCTTCAATGACTTCACACAGATGGTTGAGCTCAGTGAATACATCATCAAACAGCATCTCCTACCCACCACACCACGCACCTCACACACTGCTTAATGTACCACACACCCATCACTCAGCTATCAGCAATCTCTAACCATCAGGACTTATGCCTACCATTCATATCGCCCTCACACACTTGTCACTGCACACGCCTCACACCTCACAGGTTCTACATATTTCAGCTATTCAGCTATGGTAGGAATATCACCTAAACACATTTCAACACACTCACTGGCCTGAATTTTACCCTTGGCGGGCGCGTGCGATCAGTGGGCCCCTGGGCAGCTGGGAAGTGGGCCGCTGACTGCGATTGGACCCTGACCGCAATTTCCAGGCTGGCTGGCCAATTAAAGTGAAAAGCACACTGAAAAGTTCAATGCTGCCGGGATGGAGGCGGGAAGAGGGCTGGCGATGACATCACCGCGGGCACAGGTGAGCGCTGCGAGAAACCTCCCTGAAGGCAGACAGCTACCTCAGGGAGCTGCAGACCTGCAAATCATAAAATAAAGGTATAAAAAGCTGCAGAAGACTGTCCTTGCAGCACAATCAAGCACCTAAAAGCATACCTCATAAAAATACTGCCCCCAGATATTTATTTTTAATTTATTTCCTAATGGAGATTTCATCCTGCCCTTAGATGAGGTTTGATGAAAAATGCAAAGGCCGCCTGGCCAGTGAGGTTAGATGGGCCACAAAAAATCGCAGGCAATTGTGCCATTAATAGGCTTATTTGCCCTCTTAATTAACGGCGGGCCGCACCGAGTTAGGAACCTGGCTGCCAGTTCAGGTCCAAGCCCTGACACTGCATGGCTTGTTCCAGACACACCCACTTAGATTTTTATGCGTGCCCAATGAATGGAATATCGCACGAACGCGCGTTGACGTCGGGACACTTGTCCAATGTCATTTCACACAATCTTGCACCTGATCGGGCTGGGCACGCGCCACAGGGTATAAAATTCTGCCCCCGACACTCTTCCCTTTTCTTGCATGGCAAGGTGGCACTTAACAGGAGGCAACAATAAGGAGCTGGTGGGGGACTGACATGGCTGCATGTGAGGAGATAGTGCATGACTTTATTGGCACACTGCCACTGAGGTCGTGGCACTAGACGTCACTGAAGCCATCCAGGATGATAGTATGTTCCTGCCTTGTGCACACTCTCAAGCCCCACTTCACCCTTATCCCACAATCTGGTTTGAAGTACAAGCTGCAGCTGAGGTAACCATACGCCCTTTACTCCCTTCACCCTTACCCTCCCTTTGTACATTTATGATTTATGATTTATGATTTCAGACACCTGACCAGCCCGTGGTGCCTGACAATGAAGGGTGAGAAGAAGGTCAGACATCTGAAAGGATGGTATAGGGTTCGGATCTGCATGTGGTCATTACTAGGCATGAGTGAGCTGCAGGAGTGAGCTGCAGCCAGGCCAGGGAGATGGGCTGGTTCTAGTGACAGCTTACCAGAGAATGAGGTCGCAGATGGGTTCTGCTGTAGAGGACTCAGATGAGGACTTTGATTGGGTGGCATACAGGAAAGGCTGATGAGGATGCACACGGAGATGTTTGGTGCATTAGCAAAGCCTACCAGGGAGCCTGTTGTCACGGTCAAGGAACACGGATGTGACTGGCTCCAACTAGGCACAGGGCTTCACGCATCCTTTCCAGCCTGTAAGTGATGGCCGACTAAAAAAGAGCATTCATGGACCCAGCAATGCCATGGCTTCTGACGTCTGCCCTGCAGCGCAAGCAGATACCCAATATCTCAGTGCTGCAGCAGAAGTCAGGCTGATGTTCTGAGATTTCTGCCTGTTGCCATGTGGCTCAGACTGATATCATCTTGGCTGTGGAGATACCAGTGCTTAAATAGCCTCTCACTGCAGTCTAGCAATCTGTCCTCCAGCATATCACTAGGATTGCCGAGGCACTGCTCTGGGGAGGAGCACTGGCCGTGTGAAGCACAAACCTGCGGTATTCTCTCAGAATGACAGCATTTGTACCCCCACCACTGCCATTCTGTCAGTAGCTCTGCTGTTGCCTCTCAGCCTGCCAGCCCAGGCTGCTGTCACCCATGTCAAGCTGGTACAGGCTGAAGCCGGGTACTTAAGACTCCAAGTTGCTCAAGATCATCCTACAAGACCATCAACAGCCTACACCATTGAAAGCCAGCAACCTTCCAACAACCATATTGCATCCACTAGGGTAACACTGTGAAGGTACACAAAGCCAGGCAAAGTCACCTGTAAGAAAGGCACTAAGAGAATGCACAAGGGTCAATAGTTGAATATTGTATAAATTATTGGAAGTGTTGTTGGATAAAGTTGCTATGGAACAGTTGGTTGGTGGTGTCTTTTATTTCAGGATTTTGGCCTGGACTTTGATGCTGTGATGGTAACAGAAGGATAAATAGGTGGGGAATTGTGGAGCAATGGTGTCCTGGGCACCGAAGTTTGATGAGACGCTCACGGACACCTTGGCCAGAATTCCATGCTCCCCCGCCTGCGGGTTTTTGGGGGGTGGGGGAGCGTAAAATTAAAGGAACAGGATTCCCTCCAGGTTCCTGCCTGCCCTGACCACACAGCGATTTTACACTCGGGGGGGGGGGGTGGGGGGGGGGGTGCAAAGCCTTACCCCAGTTCCGGCCCTGAAGTGGCCAATTATTGGTCACTTCAGGGCCATTTCCCTCCCAGCCTCAATTTTTAGGCTGGCGGGAGGATTTACCTGGCATGGGGGAAGCCCAAAAAAGAATGGGCCTAGATCTCAGGCAGGAAGGGCAGGGGGTGGAGCAACGCCTCCATCAGAAGCCCCCTTTTCACTGCAGGCACCCCAACTTAAGCTCCAGTGGCCGCTTGTATTTTGATATTTTGTATTTGTATTTGCCAGTGGCCGCTTGTATTTTGTTTTTCTGTAAGGCTGTAAGGCTTCTCTTTGTATCTTTTTAATATGTATTATCTTTATACTTGTGTCAAAATGTAACCAGTTGTGAGGTGGACCAATGTCCTGAGCTCAGAAGTGGGTGGTAGGAACATGGAGTGCAGAGGACATTGGACGAAGGGAGAAGATTTTTGACTGAGGACATCAATTCTGAGGCTTATATGGGTCTTTTTTAAAAAACTAAGACTGGACAAGGATAGACAGGCACAGACATGTCAGGGCATGGCTCTTGGGCAGTGGCTTTCCACCAGACACCCTGATTACAGAAACAAATCGAGACGATGGTCTCTCGGATATGTATGAATGGCTTTCCTCCTGCCTTACTAAAGTACTGAAATCATACCTATTGCTGGCAGGTACCTGGACACACCCCTGCTAACAGCAGAAAATGACCACATGCAGGTGGCCTTTGCATGGTGAAGGTGGGATTGATAATTCAATCAGATCACTCGGTTTAAGACATTACCTTATATGCCAAGACACTAGGGTCAGAAAGAGGTATAAAGCCACAACTCCCAAGGGCATTGGGGCTGCGACCAGGAAGTGTGATTTGGTCAGTCACTGGAAGTCATGTAGAGGAATTCATTCAGTGGACTGACCACCCGGGAACGAGCTCCTGCACACAGGTCTTACTAAGCAACAGGTGTTGTAAGTGTACACTATTTCTTAGTGGGTTAATAAAGTCTTTCCACATAAAGTGGAAATTGTATCCATAGTTTGTTTCATGTCGTTGATACCAAATTTGGGGTGAGGACCTTAGAGGGTAGTGAGACCCCCGGTTAAGAGTCCTACACGCTGGAACTGCCTCCCCCTTTGGCCTTTCTCCCAACACCATTTTTGCAACCCCTCCCCCTACACCCCACCCCACCCCACCCCACCCCCCAAGGCCTTCCCTACCGTCCCCGCCCTGGGACCCCTTAAACTTACTTTGCCCTCCAGTCCCGGGACATAGGCTCAGGCATGTTGGTGTGCTTCCGCTTCAGTCCACTGCAGCTCTTGTTCCTGCAGGGATTGGAGTACTGTTGGCCAATCAGATTGACTGGTAGCTCTCTAAGGCAGGACTTGCTCCTAAGTGAGGACCGGAAGTCCCGCCTGCACCCCCTTAACGCTCATTCAAGCATGAAATGACTACGGAGCACTTGGAGTCATTGGGGATGTTGTGTTTCCTGCCAATTCTTCGGGAAGGGAACCCCACCATCTGACAAATTCAGACCCTTGTCTTCCTCCTCTTCCTCCCTCTGAGGTCCTTGCTGAAGACCTCGCAGTAAAGGCTGCTCCCTCAATCAAGATCATGATTGCCATGTTGTGGAGGGTGCAGCAGATTGTCATGAATCACAAGATACAATCCAGCGAGTATATGAGGGCTCCCCATGAAAGATATAGGCAGCAGAACCACTGCTTCACGGCACCAATGGTCTGCTCCATGAGCTCCTAGCTAGAGCATGGCTGTAATTGTAATTGTTTGGGGGCAGAGGGAAGTTATCAGCCACATATAGAGCAGGTAGCCCATGTTGGGAAACAGCCACCCTCTGGTTCATTGTGGTGACTGAAATGGCTGATGGGCAGAGGATGAATGCCCCATGACTGCTAACAGGATAACAGGAATTCATCAACGTGACCACACACCAACTGCGCATTCAGGGAGTGGAACATTTTGCAGTTGCAGTACATCTTCCTGCAGAATCACGTGTGCAATTGATGACTCTCTGCACCACTGGGAAGCCTGCTACTCTGGCAAAACCATGGGCCTACTCCTCCTGTTTCTTTTTGAGAAAAGAGAATGAAATTTCCTCTCCCTGAATACAAGGCCTAGATGGCCTTCCAGATGCAGGCTCGCAGGGCGAACAGAACAAAGTTAGTGATGTTGGCGGATTCAGCAGCAAAGATCCACTGGTGTAGAAATTGAGGGCCATGGTATCCTTGATGGCCACTGGCAGTGCAATTGTCACCTCAGCTGAAAGTTGAATGGTGACCCCTTTAAGTATTGTTAGTCGGGAGAACTAACACATGCTGAACACATGCTTGGCTGTGCATGTATAGAAGAGGATGTTAACAGGACCTACAATTTCCAAAATGGTAGGTTGATGCTAAATCAGGTTTTAGGTACTGAGTGATGTAATAATCTGCTCACTCTGTATGTTTCTGGTGTATGTACGGGCGCTCTCGCTATTACCCTTCCAAATCTGCCGACTGGCGTGCCAGAAGCCATCAGTCATGGACCCCTTCCATTTTTTAATTGACAGCTCCTGGAATGCCAAAACCAGCAGAGCTAAAGAGCCAAATTTTGGGATTTAATATTTCATGTCTACAGCTGATTTACTAAGTGCGAATTAATTTAACAACAAATTGAATGATCATAAAGCAATTACTAATAGTACAAAACACTGCTGAACAGAAGACAAATTCAGCCAGTCATTATCCCAAGGTCTTTAGCAATCATATCATTCTAAGCATACTTCAGTATTCTTCCAAGTCTCTTTGTGTTAATTCTCAAAATCAGCTCTTCAAACGATGCCTGCAGCACTTATATTTTAAAAGTCAGCAGAAATATGCCGAGAGGAGAACATAAACCTACAAAATGTATATTTCAAATATTTACCTTTGCAATTTGTCAGGGGCTGCAGCTTTACCTGTAGATTTTTATATACACTTGCTTGACATGTTCCATGATTCGTGTATTTTAGTTACAGTATAGTAAAGAAAACTGGATCAAATTTTGCCAGAAGATTATTTACAGATTAATCTCAGAGTTCTAGCATTTCAGAGGTTATCAGATAGCTGATACGGTAACTGCACTGAAACCATACTACAAATTAATGTCATCCCATCATAAGAAATTAGAAGCATACTTCTAATGTTTTTATTGGACAGGTCACAGGCAGATAGCAATCAATCATGCAATCAAATATTCATATCCTTGTACTTCAGCATATTTCAATCAACAGCTTCAAGTGAGAGGTGATGACTTGCTGTACTCAGATCTTCTTCCACAGAGATGATTTCTAATATTATGTTTACCCTTGGGTAGTGAATTCAATTCCAAGTATTTGCATTTGAATTGAATCTGCTACTTTATAGTCCAAATCGCTTTTATCCACAGCCCTGTGTATTATGTCTTTTGCTTCAATGAGTTTGAAATAAACACACTTTAAGACTCAAATGCTGGACCTTCGCCGAGTCTATTTCTTGCTGTCCAAGTGGCTGGTGGACTGATACATTGTTGCTTGGCATCTGACTGCAGTACAGCAGTAAATGTGACACCCCGATGTCATATAACAATTAGTTCCTACCTCTTTCCAAATCATATAATAATATAACATCCCTCTTTCCTAAAAAAAAGCCTCTGTATCAATATAACTGTTCTTTATATTATATCTAACTAAGCAAGACCAACATTCAACTTTTATATCTAAACTGAACACTTTTAGAATCTGCTATATCTCGTTTAATTTCTCAAAATATTATTCATGGCATTGCTAAGATCTTAGGTACTGTGCCTCCATCTTGTAGATTTGGCATTCATCGCTCTGAGAGGGTGGACTGGCACGCTGCACAGGCAATGTTGTGCATGTTGCTCCTGGTGTTACAGGAGTCGTGCTTGATGTCACTAATATTGTGTCACTTGCTAATGACATTGATGTTTCACTGCTTATTGGCGATGCTAGTGTGTAGCCTTGCTAGTCAATGATGTTGCTGCTAGTGTTGGTCTTTTCTGCTTTTCCAACTCCAGTGTAGGTCAAAGATGGACTCTGTTCCTTCTCATTTGCTTATGGGTTTCAGTCTCAATGACGTATGATCTTGGACTTTGAGTTTTACCAACAACTTTTGCTGGGTTCCATGTTTTCATGATTGAATCCTGTATTTGTACAGTTTGGCCTTTCAACCACTCACGCAGGGATTTGCCATGCTTGTTGAATTGTTGACCTCCTCCTACCTGTGCATCAGTGAGCTGTTATCTTACTTAATTCCTCTTGGTCGCTTCGAGGGAGTATTTTGCTTGGCAGAGTTGCCTTTAACCTTCTTCCATCCAACATCTCTCAAGGCGAAACAAAAACAGAATTACCTGGAAAAACTCAGCAGGTCTGGCAGCATCGGCGGAGAAGAAAAAAGTTGACGTTTCGAGTCCTCATGACCCTTCAACAGAACTTCTGTTGAAGGGTCATGAGGACTCGAAACGTCAACTCTTTTCTTCTCCGCCGATGCTGCCAGACCTGCTGAGTTTTTCCAGGTAATTCTGTTTTTGTTTTGGATTTCCAGCATCTGCAGTTTTTTTGTTTTTATCTCTCAAGGCGATTTCAGGTCAGCCTTGAGAGGTGTGGGTAGGAATGACAATAAGGCAAGGTTTGGATCTTGCTTTGTCTTTCAGCATTTTGTGAGGGTTCTCTTGATCATCAGGATGTGTCTTTCTATAAACCAGTGTCCCCTTGGGTAATGTGGTGATGAGGTGATGATGTTGAATCCATACTGTTCAGTGAGTTGCTAAAATTCTCTGGAGGTGAACTGCATTCCTTTGTCACATATTATTCTTTCAGGCTCACTTGCTCAGCAAACAGAACTTGTACTGCTGAGATGACTGCTGGAGCTCTCAAATCTTTTACCTTTCGGAAAAAAGGGAACTTTGGGCTGGATTCTATGGAGCACCCCCCCCCCACCACACCCCCCGCCCCATGCCATGCCTAGATAAAACATGGCGTGATGACATATGACACCGGGCCAGCAATCCAGCATCATCCCACCAGACCCCAGCAATAGGAAAGGCGAGTGGGTCCTGAAATCAGAAACCCACCTGCCTTCATGATAAAGCCAATTAGCAAGCTATGAAGCTTGTTAAAAACTTTACAGACCACAATTTTTCATGGCCCACTCCATTTTACGGGAGGCATACCAAGAAACCATCGAGAATGAGCTATGCTAGGAATGCAGGCATAAGGCTGGATAAAAAGACCTGCGCACAGGTCCATGGGTTCATGCAGCATCAGAGTCTGCTGTTGAAAGTGACAGTAGTTAGCTGTTAGTATACTTGATTTGTTTAGGTTCTACAGACTGATGGAACAATTAAGGAGAGAAAAAGAGAGCAGGGAGCCTTTAAATTGGGGTGGCCAGACTGACTTCCGGTTTATGGCCTAACCCCTTCCCACCAAATGAGTCACACTAGATGTTTGACTTGCCACAGAGTCCCTAATTGGCCGGCATTCCAGCTGGTTGGTCACTAATTAGCCGGCCGATGCTTGATTCAATATGAAGTAAGGCGGGGGGAGATCTAATAGACAGTGCACTTCCCCTTCCACCTCCCTTACCCTGCCATTAATTGTAAAATCCAGCTCTTTGAGTAGTAGTATGCAATGATGAGACACCATTCTTGATTGTGTGTGATTAAATTAGCTTCCAGCATGCCATGGTCTGGATCGTCCTTTATTGCTATCACTCGTCTTGCTGCTGTGTGCTCCAGTGGCACAATCAATTAGCGAGTGCTAGTTTTACAGCAGTGCAGTTGGTAGGTTTTGAGTTTGTCCCTCATCTGGAGCACAGATTTAGGGGGAGGTGCTGGCATGGTATGTCGTGGTAATGTTACTACATAAGTAATCCAGAGACCCAGCCTAATGCTCTGGGGTCATGGGTTCAACTTCCACCATGGCAGCTGGTGGAATTTAAATTCAATTAATAAAATCTGGAAATGAAAGTTAGTCTCAGTAATGGTGACCATGAGGCTAACATTGGTTGCCATTGGAATGTGTTACCACAAGGAGTGATTGAGGCAACCAGCATAGATATATTTGAGGGGGAGCCAGATAAATATATGATGGAGAGAAAAAAAGGAGGATATGCTATCGGGTTAGTTGAAGTAGAGTTAGTGGAGGCTTAGGCAGATCGTAAACATCAATGCAGACTGGTTGGGACAATGTAGCTGTGCATCCAGTGCAATTACATGCAATCTTAAAAGGATTCAAACGTTATCGAGTGGGTGACGAGGTCAGCCCCTCCATTTTGTGGGTGGTATGTATTGGAGATGATGGGGTCTCGAACGCCAGCGAGACTCATTTAGGGAAGACCCGCTGAATTAAGTGCCACTCAGGCACTTAACTGGACAGCAACAGACCTTTTCCTGGATCAGGGACTTCTGTCCTGCCTGCCGAGAGCTACAAGGACTTAATTAGGGCGGAAGGTGGCAGGTTCCCCGCCAGTTGCTGTTGGTCACACAATGCGATTTGCTCAAAGAATTCAATGAAATAAGTCAATCTCAGCCTTACTCTTTATG
Organism: Carcharodon carcharias; assembly: GCF_017639515.1. Taxonomy (NCBI): domain Eukaryota; kingdom Metazoa; phylum Chordata; class Chondrichthyes; order Lamniformes; family Lamnidae; genus Carcharodon; species Carcharodon carcharias. The sequence continues at coordinate 104,649,719 of NC_054469.1, forward strand.
AATCCATAATGACTCCCCCTGAAGAGCCCAACTGGTACAATTCCATAAGTTTTCACTAAGTTATTGTTTGTGCTCTGTTATCTCTCCCCCCATCTCTCCCAGATGTATGGGATGCATATCACCTGGCATGACAACTATACCATTTTTACTCTATTCTATTTTTAGCCTCATCATTTTTTTTAATATATTACAATAATGCTTTATTTCCTCAACAAATGAGGATCCAAATGAAGGATATAGTGAATCAGGGATTGTTATGCCAAAGATCTAACTTGTGCAGAAAATGCAATGTTCCAACCGGAAGCATCTTCCCCTTTGATGATTCAAAACTTGATCCTCCAAGTGCCGATTGATTAAAGTACATTGCCAGCCTTATATGAAGGACCCAGATTCAAATATGATCTCTACTTCTCCTTAGTACTCCAAAGGTTTCAATTAAGTGTAAGCCTTCATGATGTTTAATTTAAATTTTCAGTTTATGCAACCTTTGCTTCATTAATAGATACGATGTGAAATATTTATAGGGGGCAGACAGACTCTTAAATCCAGATCACAGAAACTTTACTGGGTGTATGTAAAATATTTCTCACATAGTTCAGAGTTTACTTCACACTTGCTCAGTTGTGGGAACACTGCTTCATGTACCACTATGGGGTGGCATAGTAGTATTATCACTGGAGTGGTATACCAACAACTGTGTAATGCTCTAGGGTACCTGAGCTCAAATCCCACACTGGCAGGCAGTGGAATGTGAATTTAGTAGAAATATGGAATTAAAAGCCCAATGATGACCAATGGAAGTTGATTGTCTGGTTCACTAATGTCCCTTAGGAAAGGTAATCTACTGTCCTTACCTTGTCTGGCCTACATGTGACTCCAGACCCAGAGCAATGTGGTTGACTCTGAATTAGGGATGGGTAATAACCCACATTTCTTGAATGATTTAAAAAAAAGGAAATTTTCAAAAGTTGAACAAAATAAAAGTGGAAATGTCTATGTGCACAAGCATGGGGTGGGGGGACCAGGGATGGAGGAAAAGGATTTTGAATTTGGCCAGGGGCCAACTTTTCGCTTTTACTTTGTTAGTCAGGGGTAAAAGTCAGTTTACCGAGCAGTTCTTTAATATCGGAAGCTTTATACTTGTTAGTCCATCACTGGATAAATTATAAATGGGCCCTTGGTTTCGCAACCAGCCATTAAGTATCACAGAATGTATTATCTTTTCTAAGTCACACCACTATTACAAGGAGGTCTACAAGCAGAGCCACTGATGGTCACAGATGGCCAAAGCTTCCAAACTGATGTTTCTTATAGAGCACTTCACTACAGATTGCCCTGTTAAAAGCTGTCCAACATTGTACAGTATAGATTAAGCCTGGTAAGGCAAATGCTGCGGCAGGGTCTTTTGGTGAAACCTGGACCTAAAAGACAGCCAACATAAGTGTAAAGTAAAGGGTCAATGGTTTGTGTTAATTAGACAATAATGTTAATGATGATGTAAGCATAACATCAAGGACAGATGATTAAAAGGCTCCAAGGGAGCAAGACACAGAACAGTCTGTGCCCTGAAAACAATGTACTTACCATGTGGTCTTGGATGTAAATAGTGTAAGTAAACAGTTTTAAGAAAAACTAAATAGTGACTATCTCCAAGTCACTCCTAGAGTAAGCGAAACCTCATTGAACCAGAAGACAACACCCGGGCAACAAACCAAACCAATAAATGTCCTCAAATCTCCCTGATCCTGATGCCTTGAATAATGTAGATGAAGCTGAGAGGATAGCTTTATAATCCCTGAGATTTCCCTTTGTTTCTGCCCAATTGCTACCCTCAGAAAACACCATCATTTTTAAGGAATGTTTGGGAGTTTGGTGACCCAGACTGTAGTACATAGTGAAGGTGACACATATGAACAATTCTGCAAGATTGTAAAGCTGGAAGTTACTTTTAATATACAAGACAATTAAAATCTCAGGATTTAAAGTTAATTGTAAAACAATTTAGAAGCAGAATTTAAGGAAATAATGGGAGAGAAATTGGATTTCTCCAGACTGTTTTTTCAGGTGCTACCTGATCTCCTAATGCTTGCGAATGGTTCCTGAAGTGTATGCACACATTTCCAACGGAAGTACATGAACACCATCTTAGTAAAGGGATTTGCATGTGACACATCTAATGAATGCCAGCAGCTAGCAGAGCAGGCAGATTATGCCATCAGTGTGCATGAGCTCTGTGTTGTGGGTGCAAACGTTTGCAATAGTTTATGAGGGTGGGATAATATGAATTGTAGGTTGAGTACAGATTGATAGAGATTATTAGTGAATGGGTAATGGTGGCATAGAGAATTAAGCAGTGAAGGAGACTAGAGTCTGAATTTAATGGTCACAGCTGTGGTCCTGTCCACTGGCTGGAAAGCCAGTGACAAACCTGCAGTGGCCATTTTCGACTGCTGACCACTGATGGGACTGCAGCAGGCCCCAGAGGAGATGGAAGCTACAGAAGAGGTGATGGACTGCGTTCACTTGAGCCAGAAAGGCAGGCTCCGGCAAGGTGAAGTGAGGTAGATGGTTGTGGAGGGTAGGGGAGGTTCTTCTTAAATGGCACTTGCTGCTGGTGCCCGATCAGGAGGGCCTCTCAGCCCCTTGCCCAAGCCCACAAGAAGGCAGCCAGGATATACCTGACAACCTCCCCACGTGGCCTACGGTCCCCCTTCCTGCTGCTGGTAGAATACAAGTGCTGGTGGGATGAGACCCTTAATTAGCTATTAATTGGAGCCACTTAAGACTTTCAGTTGGTCCCCAGGTGGGAAGACTGTGCTCGGACTTCAATACCCCTTTCTTAATCAAGGAAATTTGGGAAGGCTACGAACACTCCACCTCCCACCTTGCCAGTCCTGGGATCTGGGAGAGGGGAGGTGTGAGGGAGAATTCAGTTCTGCCCTAGGTAGGATGTGCCATTTGACAATGAACTTATTGGTCATAATAACTTGCGTCAGACCATTAGGCTATTTCTGCACTGCATTCATGTAACCGTCCAAAAACTGACCTCTGCTGCTACTATTTCCCACTGCCTCTTGAGAATCTGCCCCACTACAGTACAGAATCTGCCCAACTACAGTACAGAATCTGCCCCACTACAGTACAGAATCTGCCCAACTACAGTACAGAATCTGCCCAACTACAGTACAGAATCTGCCCCACTACAGTACAGAATCTGCCCCATTACAGTACAGAATCTGCCCCACTACAGTACAGAATCTGCCCCACTGCAGTACAGAATCTGCCCCATTACAGTACAGAATCCAACCCACTGCAGTACAGAATCTGCCCCACTACAGTACAGAATCCTCCCCACTGCAGTACAGAATCTGCCCCACTGCAGTACAGAATCTGCCCCACTACAGTACAGAATCCGCCCCACTGCAGTACAGAATCTGCCCCACTACAGTACAGAATCCTCCCCACTGCAGTACAGAATCTGCCCCACTACAGTACAGAATCCGCCCCACTGCAGTACAGAATCTGCCCCACTGCAGTACAGAATCCGCCCCACTGCAGTACAGAATGTCTCGTCTTATTTCCATCTCTTCCACCAAATGTCCAGTGTATTGTCTGAAAATCTTGATGCTTATTCTCTTATAGAATGTTCAGCCTTCCTCTAAACATCAGAGCACAGATTCAGTTTTCAAATGACTCCCTTCAATTCCAGCAGCTGCAATGCATTTCCTCTTTAAAAAGTGCAGGCTACCTTTAAGTTGCGCAAGCTGCTCACAATATCATACCTCCCGTTGATGTGTGCAACCAATGAATTGCTCAGGTAGCATTACAATATGCAGCAATGTGTAAAGCAACAGGCAACACTAACTTACCACTAAAATAAAAACAAAATACTCCGGATGCTGGAGATCTGAAATAAAAACAGAAAGTGCAGGAAAAACCCAGCGGCCAGGATTTTCAGCTCAGTGTGCAGGTACGTGCACGACATGCCCAAGCGTGAAATAATGCACAATGATGTCCCGCATCACCGTTCACTTGCGCAATATTTTGGTTGGCGGCCACCCGAGAGTCGGCAGCGCACTCGCAGACAAGTGAGAGCCCTATTAATGCCTTTAAGCAGGCAATTTAGTAGAATTTTTTGCTGCCTGTCCAATCTTATGGGCAGGCGAGCGAATAGGCCTGGCTGCCTTTGCATTTTTTGCAAACACTCATCCAACAGTGAATAAAAAACAATTTTTGTGAAATCATTTTTGACATGTCCCTCTTCATGTGACTGAATCACATGTGGGGACATGTTTATATTATTTGTAGATTCTTCATTTTTCATGTTAAAATTCTTCAGCTCCCTGAGGCCACTCTGTGCCTTCAGGGAGCTTTCACTGAGCGCACCTCCGCGCATGTGCAAACTTCAGCACTCGCGCTTCTCCCGCCCCCAATCCGGCAGCGCTGAGGCTCTCAGCGCGTGTTTCACGCTGCTGGCTGTTAATTGGCCAGCCAGCGTCAAATTGTGGTCAGGGCCCAAATGCGGGCGGGGGACCGTTTTGCGGCCGCTCCCAGGCCCGCCCACCGTGACCGCCCGACGAAGGGAAAATCCTGCCCAGCCGGTCTGGCAGCATCTGTGGATAGAGGAGCAGAGCTAGCATTTGGAGTCCAATATGAGTTTTATTCAGAACAGTTGCAGTGGTGAGATATATCAGAGCCCGAATTTTATGTCCCACGGGCAGGCGCACGCCCGACGTGGTTGGGCATAAAATGGCGCGTGATGACATCGTGTGAGTCCTGACGTCATTGTGCACTCGCACAATACTTCAGTTGGCGGTGCACTTGAGAGTCGGCAACTAACAATTAAGAGGCTCATTAATGCTGTTGAGCTTCCCCTAAGCATTTCTGAGGACACAGATGTCAATTCAGTTTTGAATGTTGTACTCTCACTGCAGTGAAGGATGCGTTGGCTGAAGATGCATCAGCTCAGAAGGTTTCCTACTGAAGTATTTTACTTACTAAGAAGCACTGAGTAATGACGGGAGTCCTGCCAGTTAATCAGAATGTCTGAAGCCTATAACCACTGAGTAATGGGGATGATTTTTTTTGTAATCAACCTGAACCTGACAGTTCTCCTCCTTCTCTATCTGTCACTGTGTCCCTGGTGTGTCTGCTGAGAAGTGCTGAAGTTTCGTCTCTTACACTAACGTAGAGAGCTGATGTGGCCATCGTTCCCCCCCCCCCGGCATTTCATTGCTGCTGAATGTGGATGACCTTTCCCATTGCAAAGAAAATAAAGATTTAGGGAGGCTACTGATTAATTAAAGATTGAATTTTCCTAAGGATCTGGTTTTATTCAATTGTGCAGTGCTTGTGGGTATTAGCTACCTAAGTAATCGCTTCACTTTTCATTCAAACACTACATCCTTGATCGTGGGAATTGGAATAAGGAACACTGAAATAGTTGAAAGTTATTACATGGTGGGCGTTGGTTTGGTGAGGTATTTAATAACTGGTGCTTAATAACTGTCTAATTCATCTCTTCTGGCACGCTGTGTGGACATGGTCAGTAAGGAAGTGAATCATGCTTCCAGTATTATTTCAGGATCTGCAGAGATAGTTGTGACTTGAATTACATACCAAATGAGATAATTACAATGTTGCTAGCAATGTATTGACATTCAGTGTTTGTGGTCACACCTGTGACACCCGCCTTCACCTGTTTCTGGGCTTCTTCTCTCATGTGCCCAAGGGCCAGTCCCATTTTGTTCCATCGCTAACAGTGTTACCTACTGAAAACTTTGGAACATCTTGGGGTTTTGGAACAACGAATGCCAATCTACAAATCTGCATTCAAATTCTCTTTTTGTGCTTTCACTCTCTCTCTCTCTCAGATAGTTACTAGTTCTTCCATACCTGTAAGTTGCCATACCCCTCTAAGTGTTGCAGCAAACATTATTTCAGTAGCCAGGTCTGCTTTAAGCAGAACCATCAAATTGGTATCTACACACCCACCCCACCTCCCAGGAGAATTCTGGTGTCCGCCAGACATCTAACCCACCATGGTTTCTGATGGCTTCAAGAAAGTCCAAGGGCAGAATTTTCCGTTCCTGTTGGCGTTAGGTGTTATGGCAGGCCTGAGCAGACAATATGGCTGGAAGGCCAAAAACCAGTTTCAGGCCGTCATTTGCGATCGCCCGTTCCACCCGTCAATGGTGGGTCATGTTCCTGCTGCCAGGCATCGGGAACGTCACTTTAATACATCTCCATGGGCAGAAATTTTTGTTCGGTGGGCAGGCACATGCCCGACCTGCTCGAGTGTGAAATGACACACGTTGACATGGCCGAACGTGCCGACGTCAATGCACAGTCACACGATAGTTTGGCCGATGGGTGTGCACCAGCATCAGCAGCACGCCCGCCGACAATTAAAAGGCCTGACAAGGCCATTAAATAATCATCTAAGCTAAATTTTTCACTGCCCGTCCAACCTTGCAATTCGCAGGCAGGTGAAAAGGCCAAGCGGCCTTTGCATTTTTTTGGAAACCTCATCCACAGGTGGGATAAGCTTTCCGGAGCAAATAAAAATAAAGTAAATGTTTTACATTCGAACTAATAACATGTCCCTGCTTAGGATCCTTGAGGGGACTTATTTTTAACATTTTTATTTCCTTTTTTTTAATATTTCTTCATCTCCCTGAGGCAGTTCTGTGGAGATTATGTAGCGTTCACTCGCCCGCATGCGCTAAGGTTGTGCTCGGCCCGCTCGCACTCTTCCCCCCCCCCACCACACTCCTCCCCCCACCCAGACTGGCAGCGCTGAGCACTGCCACTCGTGTTTCACACTGGGCGGGCCTTAATTGGCCCACCAGCATGAAATTGCGGTGCGGTGCCTATCGTGGGCAGCAGTCAGCTTCCCATTTGCCCCACCGAGCCCACCCGTGAAGGGCAAATTTCTGCCCCATAGCATTGTAAGCCCTGCTCGGTGGAATCATCCTCCCACACTGGATCATCCGGGCACGTTGGTATGATTGGACGTTGACATGTTTTACAACAGCATTTATAAGGCATGAACCTGGTGAGCTGCTCCTCAAGGAGAACTCGGAGATGAGTATTTTTTTATTCATTCATGGGATGTGGGCATCACTGGCTAGGCCAGCATTTATTGCCCATCCCTAATTGCCCTTGGGAAGGTGGTGGTGAGCTGCCTTCTTTAACTGCTGCAGTCCCGGTGGTGTAGGTGCTGTAAGGGAGGGAGTTCCAGGATGTTGACCCAGCGACAGTGAAGGAACGGCGGTATGTACCCAAGCATGGCGAGTGGCCTTGCACAGCACTCGTGAGGGTCACCTGTTTGACTTCAAGGTTGAGGCCCCGTACATTCAAGCGAGGGCAGGGGCCAGTTGCTTTTTCCCAGCTGGCTGACAGTGTGGTACTGGGGCAAGGGCTACAATGTGGTTGGGGCGAGGTGGGGGGATTGGGAGCAAGAGCTGCACTGCACCTGAGGTAAGTTCAAGGGGGCAAAGCAGCCTGGTCTGATGGTAGTTCACAAGAACATGCAGGGGGAAGTAGGAGGGGAGGAAGCAGCCACGCATTAGGGACACCTTGTATAAAATGACCATTCCTCCGCAGCTGAGACAGTTCAGGCGCAGCCACATTGATATGATTGGAGTCGGGCCTGTAGCTTACCTGCTCACTCAAGCAACACAGAGGCATCAAAGTGCCACCAAATGCTCCTAAGCTTTTCACTCCTCAGGCACAGACTGCAAACTAATGAGAGTTTTAATGGATGCAGAACAGTTGGACGACTGAGCATATTGTACAATCTCCTTGCTAAAGCTGGCCATGGAGCAGTCACTGCTGGAGATGCTCACAGCCCCTTGCAATGTCATCATCCCGGTTTGGGCCAATCTCCCCAATGGTTCAAGCTAACAGTGCAGCCTTGCAGTGCAGGTTAGGAGAATGCCTGTGCCTGAGCTGAAAGCACAGCATGCAGTCCAATAGGTGAAGCTGCAGCCAATTGGTCAAGTAGAGAGGGGTGAATGTGGGTGGGCCCATAGCCACTACATTCCAGGAGGATGATGATGACATGCAGTGAGGACACTCCATAGACCCTCACATTGCCTCTATGAATGTCTGACTCCTTTCTGGCTGACAGCAGATCTCTTGCACTCTATGAGCAGGGTCATATCATGGAGATGCAGTGGGGAAACTTTAACTTCTCCTGATCCTATAACATGCTTCGTGAGTTGAGCCCTTCAGGACCACACTGTCACTGGAAACAGATGCTGATGAGATGGGGGGCCAGGCACACCACAAAGGTGCTGGGAGCACACAGAGAAAGTGACGGAACTCTGTGCCATTGGCAAAGGGCATTCTGGCAGCAATGATAAGCCCCATCGAGGTGCAGGCATGACTGATGTGTCCAGTGAGTGCCACACCATCAGTGTGCTGGGAAGCCACATAAAGCACAGGGAAGAGGCCCTGGACTGAGACACCTGCCTTTATCTTGTGCAGGGGCCAAAATTTCACACCGGAATGACACGAACACTGCTCATCATAACAAGGAGCCATAGGTAAGGAGACATTCTTGAGAGTTTATTTAAAATAATGAACATTATATACAAGTGATTAATACCCATGCCCAGGCTGTGCAACTACATCTTCTTAACAGCTTGGCCTAAATAGCCAAGTGGTTATGGTACTGGGTTTGTAACCCCAAGATCAAGAGTTCAAATCTCACAATGGCAAACTATGAAACAATGTAACTTCATCTGTAACAGATGGAAACGGGTTTGTACTCGAAAGAGTTACATCTTCTTAACGCTTGGCCTAAATAGCCAAGTGGCTATGGTACTAGGTTTGTAACCCCAAGATCAAGAGTTCAAATCTCACAATGGCAAACTATGAAACAATGTAATTTCATCTGGAAACAGATGGAAACATGTTTGTACTCGAAAGAGTTTCAAATAGTTAAATACAAAATGGCACCAGAGGGTCATGGATGAAGCAGCTTTTCCCCTTTCTATCGGGGACCTGGGTTGGAGGGTGTTGCATGCAGCAGTCCCCTATAATAAGAGGATGCTTAGGTTCACGGACTCTCAGGACACGTGCCCTTTTTGCGGTCTTGTGGAGTCTGTGGACCATGTAAACATAGGGTGTTGTAGGCTGCACTCCCTTTTTAGTTACTTGAAAAACCTTTTATTGATGTTTTGTTTGCACTTCAGCCCCACGCTCCTGATCTATGGGCACCTGGTGTGGAAGGGGGTCGGGAAGGAGGAGGACCTCCTCGTGAACCTGCTCCTGGGCCTAGCCAAGTTGGCCATTAACAGGTCCAGGCAGCGGGCGATCGACGGGGGAGTCCCGCCCGATTGTTTGTCCCTCTTCCACGGCTGCGTTCGCTGCCGGATGTCCCTGGAGAGGGAGCACGCGGTGTCTGCTGACACTCTCGAGGCCTTCCGTGCTCGGTGGGCACCGCGGGGACTGGGGTGTTTTGTTGACCCCTTTAATCACATTTTGATTTAAAATTTGTAAGGTTCCTTTAAACTTTGTCCTTGGTTTTACAGCTGACCTGAATTAGGGGCTGTGCCTGATTTATCCCAATTTTGTTGATTTGGTTTTCATTTAAAAGATTATCAAGAGTTCAAATCTCACAATGGCAAACTATGAAACAATGTAACTTCATCTGAATAGGAACAGATGGAAACGTGTTTGTACTTGAAAGAGTTACATCTTCTTAACCTTCCTTACCTTGCTGCTATGTTCCCTGACATCCACAGCGCAGGTGGAGGCAGCCTGCTAACTGCTATGCCCTGTCTGTGATGAGCTTAGCAGATGCCTTCTAGAGGGCTGAGACCTGGAGGGCCCCAGCCTGCTTGCAGGGTCACAAGAAGAGGGGTTTTGGATGGGCTGGACACTCCCGCAGTCACCTGGATGGATGGTCCTGGGGGTGTGCACCTGCTGATCCTCCTTCCATTTGGTGCCGAGGGTCCATGGCTGACTCCTTGAGGAGAAGAGGAAGCTGGAGTGAGATCGAGCTGCCCCAGATCCCTCTCATGTTGACACTGTTGGAAGCCAACTATGGCATCAGCGATGGAGTTCAGCCCATGCAGCAATGCAGGACCAATGTCCTGGACCAAGGTCTCCATGGCAGCCGCCATCCTTTGAATGTTGACCTCAGAGCATTGGCATGATCACCTCAGACTGAAGGTTGACGGGCTCCTCCAGCGTGCCTGAGGAATGCAGCTGACATCCCTTCCTGTTGTTCCTGTGGTTGTCGCTGCAGCTCCAACAACTGATTGAGGACCCAGTCATTCTTTTGGGGAGGGCGAGCAGCCAGAGGCCATGGTCCACACTGGGGCCAATGACATAGGCAGGAAAAGGATGAGGTCCTGAAAGCAGGTTTTAGGGAGTTAGGAAGGAAATTGAAAGGCAGGAACTCAAGAGTAGTGATCGCAGGATTACTCCCAGTGCCATGTGCTAGTCAGCATAAGAATAGGAAGATTGAGCAGTTCCAACAAATGGCTGGAGAAATGGAGTAGGAGGGAGAGCTTTAGATATCTGAGGCATTGAGACCGGTTCTGGGGCAGGTGGGACCTGTACAAGAAGGACTGATTACACCTTAACTGGACTGGGACTAATGTCCTTGCAGGAAAGTTTGCTCCTGCTGTTGGGGAGGGTTTAAATTAGATTGTCAGGGGAATGGGAACCTGAGGGGAAATTCAGAGTGGAGAGAAGAAAAACTGGCAGTGGGAAATAGACAAGTATCAACTGATAATGAGGATATATCAGAGAGTAACATCAAGGTAAATAGAATTCTTGGGGAGTTTGATAGAACTATAGTAGTCTATAGTAAATCATTAGATGAGGTCAGAGCAAGGGGGAAAGTTATAAAGCCTAAATCAGTGTTAATGTGCATGTATGTGAATGCAGTGTGTGATTAATAAGGTTGGTGAACTATAGGCACAGGTTGACAAATGGAACTATGATATTATTGCTATAAACTTGTAAGCTTAAGATTCTACCAATTCCAAACCAATCAAGGAATTAGAAATATAATTTATTCCCAGCACAGCCCCCAATTGTTATGACCGAAGCAGTTGGTAAAGCGGAGTTATTTAAAAATCCCAGAGGGAAACTTTAAACAACTGTCATAACCTATAATTTTAAGTGTTACGTTTGAGATGCGACTCTAAATTTAGAAATCAGACAACAAGTTCTTGAGGTTTTACATTAAACTAAATGAAACATGTTATTAATTTACACATGGCTTCAAATTACTACTATCATAACTTTTAACAAGTTTCCAAACTAATCTCCATTAAGGCAACAGCAACCCATAGACTTAACTAAACACCAGGCAAAGCATTTTCACCTTATGAATTTAAAATGAGGCTCTTTTCACTTTGGTTCCTGTGGAGACAGTTGGAGGCTTGATATCTGCTGGATTGGTGTCTGTTTTCACCTCACTCTTTGAATGCTGTATTCAAAAAATGCAAATGCACGCTATCTCCCTTACATATCAAAACTAGTTAACATCAAAGCACCCAGTCTAGCTGGCTTTAATCTAATTAAAACACACCCATAGACTAAACATCTATTTTAAAAGAAAAATATTTTCCAATAATATATACATTAATAACTTCATGACACCTGGGCACAAGGTATTTAGGAGACACAGGAGAGGAAGAAAATGGCAGGGGAATGGCAGTATCGAATAAAGATGGCATTACAGTACTGGATAGAGAGGATGTTCCAGAGGGGTCAAGGACGAAATCTCTGGCTCAAGGTAAGGAATGAAAAAGGTGCAACAACACTGCTTGGTGTAGTATTTAGACAACCAACTAGTGGAAGGAATGTAGAAAAACAAATTTGCAAAGAAATTACAGAGAGGTGCAAGAATTATGGAACAATTATGAGGGACTTCAATTATCCAAATATAGACTGGGATAGGAATATTGCAAAGGGACATGAAGGGCGAGAGTTCCTGGAATATGTTTAAGATAATTTTCTGCAGTAGTATGTTTCTGGTCCAGCGAGAGGGCAGGCTCTGATGGACCTGGTTCTGGGGAATGATTTGGCCCAAGTGGATCAAATAACAGTGGGAGAGCATTTTGAGGATAGTGACCATTGTATCATAAGGCCATGGAGAAGGACAAGGAGCAATCCAGAGCAGGGATAATTAACTGGGGGAAAGCCAACTTTGATGAGATGAGAATGCACCAGAGTCGAGCGAGTTGGAATCAAATGTTGCTGGAAAAGACAGTGGCTAAACTACAGACTACCATCAAAGAGACAGTATTGCAAACAATGTCAAGGTATATTCCCTGGAAGGGGAAAGGTAGGACAAATAAATCTAGAACATCCTGGATGATGAGAGAGATAGAGGTGCAGGTGAAAAGGGAGAAGTACACGTATGTCAGGTAGAAAATACAATGGAGAATCAGGCTGAATATAGAAGGACCAGAGGGGAAGTGAAAACACTAATCAGAAAAGCAAGGAGAGAGCATGAAAAGAGGCTGGCAGCTAACATAAAAGGGAATCCCAAGGTCCTCTATAAGCATGTAAATAATAAAAGGGTGGTAAAAGAAAGGGTAGGGCCAATTAGGAACAAAAGAGGAGACTTGCATGTGGAGGCAGGAAAAGTAGGGGAGGTATTAAACAAGTACTTTGCATCTGTCTTTACAAAGGAAGAGGGTGCTACTCAGGCCGAGGTGAGAGAGGAGGTAACTAGTACACTCAAGGAATTTACAATTGAGAAGGAGGAGGTGTTAGAAAGACTATCTTTATTTAAAATGGATAAGAAGCCAGGACCAGATGAGATGCGTCCAAGGGTACTGAGGGAGGTATGTGTGGAAATTTCAGAGGCACTGGTGATAATCGTCCAGTCTTACTTAGGCACAGGGGTGGTACCGGAGGACTGAAGAATTGCAAATGTTACACCCTTGTTTAAAAAGGGGTTCAAGGATAATGCTAGTAACTACAGGCCAGCAGTTTGACTTCAGTGATAGGGCAACTTCTGGAAACTATGGGCAGATATTCTCACTTGGTGGGCAGGTGCATGCCCAACCCGCTGGAACATGAAATGAAGCACACTGACGTCGGCCGAGCTTGCTGACGTCAACACGTAGTCGCGTGATAGTTCACTTGGCAGCACGTCCGCCAACAATTAAAAGGCCTGTTAAGGCCATTAAGTTATCAATTAACATAAAGTTTTCACTGCCCATACAACCTAACGGCTGGCGGACAGGCGAAAAGACCAAGCGGCCTTTGAATTTTTTGGAACCCTCACCCATGGGCAGGATGAGGTTTCCAAAGGCAAATAAAAATAAAATAAAAACTTTAATTTTTCATTAATAACATGTCCCTGACACTGTCACATGAGGGGACATATTTCATTACATTTTTATTTTTTTGTATATCTCTTCATCTCCCTGAAGCAGCTCCATGCCTCAGGGAGATCATGCAGTACCCATTTGGATGCATGCGCAAAGTTCATGCTCAGTTGGCTGGCACACCAATCACCCACCCCCACTCGCACAGGCAGCGCTCAGCGTTAAGCTCGCGTTTCACACTGGGCGGGTCTTAATTGACCTGCAAGCGTGAAATCACGGTGTAGTGCTGATCGCAGGCGGCGGTCAGCTTCCCAGCCGCCCCCGCCCACCCCCTCCAAGCCCGCACCCCAAGGGCAAAATTCTGCCCTATAGTCCAGGACAAAATCAATAGTCACTTATATAGGTGGGGGATAATTAAGGAAAGCCAGCATGGATTAATTAAGGGAAAATCATGTTTATTTAACTTGCTAGAGTGTTTTGAGGAAGTAACCGAGAAGGTTGATAAGAGCAATGTTGTTGATGTGGCGTATATGGATTTTCAAAAGGCACACAATAGACTTGTGTGAGCAAAATTCTAGCTCATGAAATAAAAGGGAAAGTGGGCATTTGGATAAGAAATTGGCTGAGTGACAGGAAACAGTGAGTAGTGATAAATGCTTGTTTTTCAGATTGGAGGAAGGTTTGTAGTGGAGTTCCCCAGGGGCCAGTGTTGGGACCCTTGCTCTTCTTGATATATATTAATAACCTAGACTGTGGTGTGCAGGGCATTATTTTAAAATTTGCAGATGATACGAAGATTGGAAACGTTGTCAACTGTGATTAGGATAGTCATGGACTTCAAAAGGACTTAAACATGTTGGTGGACTGGGTAGACAAATGGCAGATGAAGTTCAATGCAGAGAAGTGTGAGGTGATTCATTTTGGCAGGAAGAATATGGAGAGACAATATAAAATAAAGGGAAAAACTCTAAAGGCGGTTCAGGGACAAAGGGACCTTAGTGTAAATGTACATAGGTCATTGAAAGTGGCAGGGTATGTTGAGAGAACAGTTAATAAAGCATGTAGTATCTTAGGTTTATTAACAGGGGCACTGAGTACAAGGGTAAGGAGGTCATGTTAAACTTGTATAAGACACTAGTTAGGCCTCATCTGGAGTACTGTGTCCAGTTTTGAGTGTCATCCTTGAAGAAGGATGTGGAGACAGTGGAGAGAGTACCAAGGAGATTCACAAAAATGATTCCTGGGATGAAGAAATGTAGCTGTGAGGATAGATTAGAGGGGTTGGGAGTATTTTCATTGGAGAAAAGAAGGCTGGGAGGAGACTTGATAGAGGTATTCAAAATCCTGAGGGGTGTGGACAGGGTAAATAGTGAGAAACTGTTCCCTCTCAAGAGTACGTCAAGAACTAGAGACCACAGATTCAAAATAATTGGCAAAAGGGGTAAATGTGATGTGAGGAAAATTTTTTCACCCAGAGGGTGGTTGAAGTCCGAAACGACTTCTTGAAAGGGTGGTAGAGGTAGGTTCGATTGAGATATTCAAAAGGGAATTGGATTGCTGTCTGAAAAGAAAGAATGTGCAAGATTACAGGGATAATGCAGGGGAGTGGGATTGGGTAGAATGCTCTTTCAGCGAATCAGGGCAAACTCAATGGACTGAATGGTCTCCTTCTGCACTGCAAAGATTCTGTGGTTCTGAGCCCAGAGGCTCATCATCTAACTCGGGCTCAGCAGATCCCTTACCTCCAGCAGTCCCCCGAGTGCCAGCAATCTCGGGTATCCCTGCCTCCACTGGCCGTGGAACAGATTGTGTGCTGTGCTCACCGGACAGTGAACCCAGGCCTGCTGAACATGTAGGTCCCACCGAGATGTGTGTCACTTCACTGGCAGAGGTTGTGGGTGGACGCTGTGACAGGTCTTCAAGGGTGATGTCCTCAGGGGTTTTCATCCAAAGTGATGTCAGCGCTGGAGTCATGGCCTATGTTGCCTGAGGGCGACACGTCAGATGTGCCTATGAGAGAAAGTGGAGATTATTCGTGCATGGTCGCTGGGATACACGGAACAGTGGACTCACAGTTGAGTTACCAGAGCGATGATCTGGTGAATGATCCTCACTTGGATACTGAGCACTGACCTCGCCATCACCACAGGAACGGTCTGCACCCTGTCTGGCCAGCTCTAATGTGCGGTCTTCGAAGGGAGTGAGGACCTTGATGTCTGGCACTCCATCCCTGATCTGGGACCTCTTCCTTTTATTGTACCCATGCTTGTCCTACATAAAGACAGATGGAGAGAGTGTGAGCAAGGTGTAGGATCAAAATGTCCTCCAACTGGGAAAATTATAGAATATAATTATAGAATATGAAAATCCCAAAAACCTGTGGACATAAGAATTAAAATAAAAGCCAAATCTCAGCACAAACACACACAGAGGCAGGCTATGCATTAAATGGTAAATTCAAAACATTGTGACAGAGCTGATACAATTAAGAGACTGGAAAGGAGAGCATTATCAAAACAATGGTGTATGGTAATTTCTTTTGCCTGATGTAGTTAAAGGACTAAATCATATACAGTGGTACAGGACAGCTAATATCATATAACCCAATTTTTTTTGATTCACGGGATGTGGGCTTCACTGGCTGGGCCAGCATTTATTGCCCATCCCTAATTGGACTGCTTCAATAACTATGGAGTCAAAAATGGTGCTGAACATTATGCAATCCAGTGAACATTGCCATTCTGACCTTATGATGAAAGGAAGGTCATTGATGAAGCAGCTGAAGATGGTTGGGCCAAGGACACTATCCTGAGGAACACCTGCAGTGATGTCCTGGAGCTGAGATGACTGACGTCCAACAACCACAACCATCTTCCTTTGTGCTAGGTATGGCTCCAACCAGTGGAGAGTTTTCCCCCTGATTCCCATTGACTCCAATTTTGCTCAGGCTCCTTAATGTCACATTTGGTCAAATATTGCCTTGATGTCAAAGCAGTCACTCTCACCTCACCTCGAGAGTTCAGCTCTTTTTGTCTATGTTTGAACCAAGGCTGTAATGAGGTCAGGAGCTGAGTGGCCATGGCAGAACCCAAACCGGGTGTCAATGAGCAAGTTATTGCTAAGCAAGTGCTGCTTGAAAGCACTGTTGGTGATCCCTTTCTTTACTTCAGTGATGATCGAGAGTAGGCTGATGGGCGGTATTTGGCTGGGTTGGATTTGTCCTACTTTTTGTGTACAGGACATACTTGTACAGGACATACCTGTGCAATTTTCCACATATCCGGGTAGATGCCAGTGTTGTAGCTGTACTGGAACAGCTTGGCTAGGGGCACGGCAAGTTCTGGAGCACAAGTCTTCAGTCCTATTGCTGGAATATTGTCAGGGCCCATAACCTTTGCACTATCCAGTGCCTTCAGCTGTTTCTTGATATCACGTGGATTGAATCGAATTGGCTGAAGACTGGCATCTGTGATGCTGGGGACTTCCAGAGGAGGCTGAGATGGATCATCCACAGCGCTTCTGGCTGAAGATTGTTGCAAATGCTTCAACTTTAAATTTTGCACTGATGTGCTGGGCTCCTCCATCAACGAGGATGGGGATATTTGTGGAGCCTCCTCCTCCAGTGAGTTGTTTAATTGTCCACCACCATTCATGACTGGATTTGGCATGACTGCAGATCTCAGATCTGATCCGTTGGCTGTGGAAACACTTAGCTCTGTCTATCATTTGCTGCTTATGCTGTTTGGCATGTCTTAGCCCTGTGTTGTAGCCTCACCAGGTTAACACATCATTAAGAAATTGGGAATTGCAGTGGCATAACATCCCAGATGATGTCCCTTACACAGCACCATTCACTCCTGTCAAGGAAGGGGGAAAAGTATTGACATGCCCATCACCTTTGGAGCCAGAGATCCCTCACCATGGGGTGGGGTCCATTCTTTCCTATTGTGGAAATAACTTGAGAGCTGGGTATGTCTGCAGCCCTGCCTAGATCAGGGCATGGAATAAACTAAAGGATCACAAGGCGCTAAACACCAGGCGATTCAGCAGGATGGCAACAGGAGATGTGTCTGTGATATTTACCACATGTCTCATTATAAAGGAGGACGAAACCGGAGTGAGGTGCTGCAGTCGGAAGAAGGGTCAGGATTGGTCAGCCTGACTCAGGTCCACAATCAACACTGGACAGACCTGCCGAGTTGGGGATTGTAAGTATTCCTGTCAAATCGTGGTGGTTTGGACCTGAGTTTTGTGTAAGGGCTTGGGACCAAGACATAGTGTTTTGCCCATAATTCTAGTAAGGTTTTTAGTAAGTCTAGGTGAATTTGTCAGGTGAACTAGGAACCAAGGTCACATCGCAGGATGGTCAGCTGGGAACTGGGGGTGTCCACCTCAGCTAATCGCACAAGGATTTGAACTGAGGCTAGTTAATTTTAATTTTGTGTAACTTTGTATTTGTATTGTCTGAACTAGATTAGAGGTATCTGTATTAGGGGCTTAGTGCGCTTAATATAACATTAATCTTTGGTTAAGCCAAACCCTGTCTCTGTGCGATTTGTTCTTTATAAATGTTAAAATCCAAGAACCATCTGGAATGGGAGTGGGAACCTCTTATAAAGGTGAATCTTATAAATGATGTGCGTGTGTGTGCTGAGTGGAGCCATGGATGGGATGAGGAAGCGATCACCACAGGAAATGAGGCCAGATGGAGATGTGAGGGTGTGTGTGTGAGAATGAGTGGTAATGTCCCTTGAGCTGGCAGTGAGTGAGATGCCAGTGAATGTGTGATGAGCTTGAGTGTGTGAGTTTAGAGTGATGAGATGGTTGACTTACCCTGGTGGCATGGATGAGATCATTCTCCCGTTTCTGCATTGGATAGCTGACTGTTTGTGGGTGGCATTGGCACTGACCACCACTGCCATCGACTCCCAAACTGGATTGGTGATGTTGCTGCCTCTCCTGCCCCAAATCGAGGGTAGAGGACATCATGGTGGGCCTCCACCATGTCCAAAAGGCATTCCAGGGATGCATCACTTGAATCGGGGAGCTGCAGTCTTCTTACCTTTCGGGGCCATGTCTTCAGTGCAGCAGCCCTGGCTGGAAGCAATGAGAGGTGTGTGTGAGACTGCACTTTAAATATAGCGCCTGGCATGAGGAGGTGGCGAGGTGATGGTGTGGTGGGTGAATTAGAGCCTGCCCACTGTCGAAATGGTGTGTTTCCTGGGAATGCATGATTAATGAGGCGAAATTGGGATGATGCTGCGCGAAAACTTGGCATTGAGGCCATCCGGTAAAATGTCTTTTTCCCAGCCCGCTACCACACTTAGTGCAAAGCTCTGCCAGTTCCTTCCCTAGCCTAACCCAGGCCTTAAACTGTACCTTTTGTGACAGTGCAAAGCAGTGATGGAAGCTGAGTCTTTGAATCTTTTTAAGGCAGAGGTGGATAGATTCTTGGTAAACAAGGGGGTGATAGGTTATTGGAGGTAGGCAGGATGCAGATTTGAGGTTACTATCAGATCAGCCATGACCTTATTAAATGGCTCAAGGAGCTGAATGGCCAACTCCTGCTCCTTGTTCGTATGTAAGTCTTAATTTTCATGCACCATTGAGATGATTTGTGAATTTTGGGGTATGTGATTAAGAAAACCTAAGGGCAGAACAAGCAAGATTTTTCTTTTCCCACCTATTTCCATTATTTTTAATGTATTCCACCGATCATTTATCTATACCGTTTATGCCCTTTTAGTCTTATTTCACCCCACCCCCACTGGAGCTATCTGTACCTTGCTTGTCCTGCTATCCATTCTTAATTAGCACATTCTTTTAGATAATATCAGCACCTTCAACACCTCTTTGTTCTTTTGTCTGTGACATCTTTTGGTTATCTCCTCCTATCACTGCTTGCTTGTCCCTACAACCACACCCCCCTTCTCTCTCCCCCCGCGCCTCCCACCTCCCTTAAACCAGCTTATATTTCACCCCGCTCCTATTTTTACTTAGTTCTGTTGAAGGGTCATGAGGACTTGAAACATCAACTGTGCTCTTCTCCGCCGATGCTGCCAGACCTGCTGAGTTTTTCCAGGTATTTTTTATTTTTTGTTTTGGATTTCCAGCATCCGCAGTTTTTTTGTTTGTATGACATCAGGATGCTTGCCCCGCGTCATCGGATGTCATTTTACGCTCAGTCAGGTCAGGCTCTTGCCCACCTCCCCAGCAAAAAATTTAACCCTTAAAGTTGGCATCCTTTAAGTGCCAAATACTGTGATGAAGCTTTAACATAGATCCTCTAGTGAGTAAAGAGGTGGGTTTTATTGAGCACCTTAAAAAAGGTAGAGGGTCAGACAGGTTTAGGTAGATATTTCCAGAGGCTAGGGTTGTGACAGCTGAAGGCATGATCACCAATGGTGGAGTCATTAAAAGTGGGGATGCTTGAGAAGCTGGAATGAGGGGAGCTCAGAGACCACTAAGGAATGTGGGCCTCAAGGAAGTTATAGCGATAGGGAGGGGCGAGGCCATGGAGGGATTTGAAAACAGTGATAAGAATTTCAAAATCAAGGTGCTGTCTGGAGCCAAGGTAAGTCAGAAAGGAGCTTGAATAGATTCTGAGATCAATGAGATGCTAATGTTAGAAGTTTTGTTACGGTAATAGATGTTTGGCTCTACCCTCCTTGTCTTTTCTGTTTATCTCAAGGTCATAAGAAAATGCCTGAAATATAAAAGGGCTGATAGGTGAATGGGGCTTTGTGTAGCTAAGGATAAGAAGTGTTTTGAATGACCTCAAATTTATGGGAGACCAGCCAGGAGTCTGTTGGAATATTCAAGTCTAGAGGTAATGAAAGCATGGCTGAGGGTTTTAGCAGCAGATAAGCTGGTCACAACCACAACTGCATAAACTGAACAAACTTTAAAATGTATACAGAAAGGGTTATAAAAACCCTTTTATATTTCAGGCATTTTCTTATGACCTTGAGATAAACAGAAAAGACAAGGAGGGTAGAGCCAAACATCTATTACCGTAACAAAACTTCTAACATTAGCATCTCATTGATCTCAGAATCTATTCAAGCTCCTTTCTCAAAGGCACTACCTGGCAGTGGCCTTAAAAGCAAAACGTTAGTATCTAAACAATACAACTATGGTTCCTGTGCCAGACTATATGAGTAAATCCACAGGAGATCAGCTGCTGTTAAAACAAAGCTGATTGTCCCATTTACTCTTTTCTAACAGAATTACCTGGAAAAACTCAGCAGGTCTGGCAGCATCGGCGGAGAAGAAAAGAGTTGACGTTTCGAGTCCTCATGACCCTTCGACAGAACTTGAGGACTCGAAACGTCAACTCTTTTCTTCTCCGCCGATGCTGCCAGACCTGCTGAGTTTTTCCAGGTAATTCTGTTTCTGTTTTGGATTTCCAGCATCCGCAGTTTTTTTGTTTTTATTTTTTTACTCTTTTCTAATGTTAGCAACATGTCTAGCAGACTGCGGCCTGTGACAAGTGCTTTGCAGGGGGGTGATGAGGAACAATTTGCTTTATGCAATGAGTAGCTCTGGTTTGGAAGGCACAGTCTGAGAGGGTGGTGGAAGACTATTTAATAGGGAATTTCAAAAGTTAATTATATATACGTGGGACGGAAAAATTTAAAGGTTAAGGGGAAAGAGTAGAGGAGAGGGATAGCCCTTACAAACAGCTGATACTTACACAAGTGTTCAAATCCCCTCCTGTGCTGTAAGATTTTACGATGTGTGTTTAAATATGCATGTGTAGAATTGTGCCCTCACCTGACTAAAGTGCAGTGAAGCAGAGCAGTGTAACTTGCTACTGCCCCATTGCAGTACTCTAAAACCCATAGTTCTGCTATGCCACTGGAAGTCAGTGAGACAGGTCACCTGCTGTTTTCACTTTGCCATGACACTGTATCTAATTTTAGCAATGGGGTCATTTAAATTATGGGGCAGGTGTTCAGTCCCTAGAATGACACAACTTACTCCATATTGCCATCAGAAGATCAGATCAGCACCCTGTAGTTCCAAAAGTGCTAGCCAGACATGTACACTGAGAATTTCTTGGGATGTTTTCCAGCTCTGCAGCTGTAACTTTGACGGAAGTTCATTGAGGATCCCATTTACACTGAAGTTACACACATGTAGCAGTACAGGTCCGAAGGAAATTCCCAGTGCTGGATCGGGCTAATGAGAAAGGCATGAATTACCCTCAAAATGGACCAGACCTCCTGCCAGTGGGATTGATGGCTGGCCTGTTGGTGGTCTGATAGCTAAAATATTTACCAGAGTAACTATTATTGTTAACCCCTATTAATAATGGATTCAAATCTTGCTCTAATACGCATGGGGCATTCAATTTCCTGTTCTGAAATTTTAATTAGTGATATATTTTTCTACTCATAGGCAGTTGTAAAATTTCCCTGTGGCAAATAACAAATATGATAAGGCCGTAAAGTATATTGAATAAATCTTGCATTTCAAGTTTACTTAGATGTGCTTAGCCAACGTCTTAATTGTTTCAATGTTCAAGAGGACTTGTCCAAGAAAACTACTCAAGTATCTGTAGCAGGTAACCTTCCATGGTATTTAATCTGATTGGGCTAAGATCCACGATCCTAGGAGCTTTTGTTAAGAGGGTTTCTGGTTGGGCAAGATTGAGGGGCTGGGGGGATGCACTTCTGCTCCTCCTGGTCTACAAACAGTGCTGTGAAGTCACTTGCCTCCTCCCCAAATCTGTACTCACCTCACTTCAGCTCCTGGGCTTCCTGAGATCTGAGGGTGCAGCACTCCTTCAGTTCTGTACTGGAGCATCAGTCTTACTTTTTATGCTCAAGTCCTGGGCCAGGATTTTTCAGATGGTGGGGTTTCCCTTCCCACCATCCAAATGGTCAATGGAGAACACATCCTTGCTGATACTGCCTGGCCTACAGCCATTTAACACTCCAACAAGTGTTAATTGGCTTCAGGCGGGACTTCCACCCCTTAATCAAGAGAAGGTCCTGCCTCAAAGAGCTGCTGGCCAATCTCATTAGCCAGCAGCTCTCTAGTCCCTGCAGTATCTGAAGCTGCAGTGGACAGAACTGGGACAGCCAAAGTCCCAGGGGTCCAAGAACAGGTAGGTTTTGGTGGTCTCAGTGTGAGAAGGGTAGGTGAGGCCTAGAGGGGGTGGAAAGAGTGGGATTGGGGTGTTGGTCATGAGGCCGGTGGGGAGCAGCCTCTGCAGAAGTCAGACCTTTTGGGGAGGGGGTACTTGGTGTTAAATGAAGGCTGCTGATAGAGGTGCCACCCTCCTCAGCCGTACTTCCCAACCGTGGTCTGGACAGGGTTAATTTTTGGGCTCCCACTTTGCCACTGAACTCCTCCCGCCAGCCTGAAAATTAAGGCTGAGTGGAAAACTCAGTGGTCAAGTGATCAATAATTGGCCACGTAAGGGCCTCAATTGGGGCAAGAGTGGGCAGGCCTCGACAGTCCAGCATAAAATCGCAGAGAGGTCCGGACAGGCAGGAACCTGTTGGGAAGGCCATCCAACAAATTTTACACTCACTCCCCGCCTACAAAGCCGCTGGTGGAGGAACGTAAAATTCTGCCCCTGGAGCGGACCTTGAAACACAACCTTTAAATTCAGAGGCAAGAGTGTGGCCAAATTAACCATAGCTGACAAAAGGATTTTTACCCAAAGTAGTGTTTCTAGAGTATAGTTCCCTTAATTAATATTTTGTTGATTAGAAATACATCTGATATAAAGCTTGAATGCTGTACTTAAGAATTTCTTGATTTGGGAGAAAAGTATGGAGACAGATGAATTGGATAGATAGTTGAATGCACTGGATTTTGTCCCTGGAAGGAAAAGTTTTGACAGGTCAAATAGCATCCTCTTGCTCCATGATTTCTCATACACTAAATAATTTGAAAATCAGTATTCAGCTTGCTCCTTGGATACACAAGCCTCCTTTGCTTAATAATGCATGCCACTTCAGTGATAGATTGTCAGGCTTGCACGCTATACAAAGCTTATTTTTAAAAAGTGGCTTTTCAATCAAAGTCTCATACTTGGCACCATATGGAGATGGTAGCAGATGTGACAAACCAGTTTTTTTCCCCCGAAGGAGCCAAGGACAATGATTGTGGTTTTATTACTGTATATGATTTCCTCAAAAAAACCTTTACCATCTGCTAATTCGAATAAAGAACTTCAATTCTTGATGCAAAGAAAATCTATTTTAGCATAATGCAAAAAAACTCTATGTTGTTCCATACAGTCAGTGCTTTTATGATCATTTTCTTGTAATGTGCAAACATGTTCTTAATACTGACAGCAGCGTGCTGATTACCAATGAGATCCTTGCATCACTTAAAAATATATTTAAATAAGATTTCATGAAAGCGAAAAGCTTGAATAAAGATTTAGCAAACTTATTGCATTAAAGATGACTTTGATGAGTATCAAATTTTGATGCAGTCGTTCGAAGGCTCATTTTAATTTTATTCTATTGTCTGTAGCTATATTGTATAATGAAAGTGGTTTGCCTCTTTCACTAATTATTTTATACCTGGCTGCATTACATCTAGTCTATTCTTATTGATATTTGAAAGTAACATGATTGTTCAAGATGCTAGCTGGGGCTGCATGGTTAATAATGGCACAAAGAATGCAAGACTTTCATGATTGATTCATTTTGAAGCTTGACACATCATTCACCAAAAGCAAAAATAAATCACAGGACAGGCAAGTTCTGCTTTTTATTTTATCTGTAAAACTTTGCATCTGGTTAATAGGTTGCTTTTCAACTGTAAAATTATAGAAATGTCAGACTTGGAAACTTTAGAAAGAAGAACTGTAGCTTAGGTTGAAGGAGTCACATGTGCTGTGGATAAAGGGGAACTGGTGAATGTGCTGTACTTAGATTTCCAAAAGGCATTTGATAAAGTGCCACATAAAAGGTTATTAAGGAAAATAAAAGCTCATGGTCTAGGGGGTAGTATATTGGCATGGATAGAAGATTGCAAGCTAACAGGAAGCAGAGAGTTGGCATAAATGGGTCTTTTGCTGATTGGCAGGATGCAACAAGTGGTGTGCCACCGGGATCAGTGCTGGGGCCTCAACTTTTTACAATTTATACAAATGACTTGGATGAAGGGACCAAAGGAATGGTTGCTAAATTTGCTGATGACACAATATAGGTAGGAAAGTGAATTGTGAAGAGGACATAAGGAGGCTACAAAGTGACATTGATAGGTTAAGTGAGAGGGCAAAGATCTGGAAAATGGAAGTTATCCATTTTGGAAGGAAGAATAAAAAGAAGCTTATTATCTAAATGGTGAGAGATTGCAGAGCTCTGAGATTCAGAGGGTTCTGGGTGTCTTTGTGCATGAATCACAAAAGGCTAGTCTGCAGGTATAGCAAGTAATTAGGAAAGCTAATAGAATGTTATCATTTATTGCAAGGGGAATTGAATACAAAAGTAGGGAGGTTATGCTTCAATTGTACAGGGCGCTGCTGAGACCACACCTGGAGTATGATGTACAGTACTGGTCTCTTTGTGTAAAGAAATACGTAAATGTGTTAGAAGCAGTTCAGAGAATGTTTACTAGACTAATAGCAGGAATGGACAGGTTGCCTTATTAGGAAAGGTTGGACAGGTTAGGCTTGAATCCACTGGAGTTTAGAAGAGTAAGAGGTGACTTGATTGAAACCTTTAAGATCCTGAGGGTGGGTGTGGAGAAGATGTTTCCTCCTGTGGGAAAATCTGGAACTAATGGTCGCTGTTTAAAAACAAGGGGTCACTCAAATAAGAAATAAGTGAGGAGAATTTTTTCTCTCCGAGAGTAGTGAGTCTTTGGAACTCTTCCTCAAAAGGTGGTGGAAGCAGAGTCTTTGAATATTTTTAAGGCAGAACTAGATAGATCCTTGATTAAAAAGGGGGTGAAAGGCTACCAGAAGTAGGCAGGAATTTGGGGTTGAGGTTACGATCAGATCAGCCATGAGCTTACCAAATGGTGAAGCAGGCTTGAGGGGCCTACTCCTGCTCCTAATTTGTACGTTCATATGTAGATTGAGATTTGTGTAAGCTATCCAGCCATGATTGTATATACATATATACAGATAAATTACATGTAGCTTGACCAACCTAGCCCATCATGCTTTGAGATATTGGAAGCAGCAGGACTGATAGGAGAGAGAGCTTGTTTTTCTCAAAACTGCTGAACTGTGAGAACTGCCTTTGAGAGGTAATTGGTTCCCTTACAAAGTTAAGCAGTCTTATCAGGGCTTAGACAAAGAAGGCTTATTAGAAAAGCTTCAAACAGGCCTTGAAAGTCTGGAAAAAGGCAGAAATGTGTGTTGGTCAATGTCCATGACTTGATGAGCACAACTAACTACTGGCTAACAACCAAGCACCCAGGCTTCATATCTGGACAATTGCTCACTTAGTTGGTCTGAACTGAATTCTGCCGAAGTGCATTGGAAAGTGAAGATCCACCCTCAACTTTGCACATACTCATTTTAACTGTAGAAAAGAAAGTGACATTTGAATTCGGTTCTGCAGTCAAGAGAAAAATGTGACCCAGTCAATAGCCTACAATCAACACAGACCTAACCAATTGTGGGTGTATTGTGGATGGAAGCTCCTTGTAACTTCACATTTCTGTGCGTTTTATCATTTGACCAATAGTATTTTGTATGTATGGCGTTGCAAAAGAATAGTGAGGATTTTTGATGGTTAACTGAAGCATTTGATTGTTGACTCATTATTTCTGTATTCTTAGGTCAGATCTCTGAAGCCTATTAGGATTGGGAGAGTCTTACAGAAATATTTAAATCCATCCAGAACGGTGATTCTCACATTTTTCTCTATTTTTGTTGGGCAGGTGCAGAAAGGAAAAGTAGAATTTTTCACGCTACCTATCAAAATCCATCAATATTCACACCTCCTGTTTTTCCAATTCAAATTTCTATGTAGTCACAGAATCAAAGAATTGTTAAGCACAGAAAAAGGCTTTGTAGCCCACCATGCTTGCGCTGGCTCTCCATAACAGCAATTTACCTAGTGCCACTCCCCCACCTTTTCCCCATAGACTTGCACACTCTTCTTTTTCAGATAATAATCCATTACTTCTTGAATACCTCGATTGAACCTGCCTCCACCACACTCAGATAGTGCATTCCAGATCCTAACCACTCACTGCATGAAAAGCCATTGCTTCTTTTGCCAAATACCTTAAATCTGTGCTCTCTCGTTCTTGATCCTCTCACAAACAGTGTTTCCCTATCTACTCTGTCCAGACCCTTCATGATTTTGAATCCCTCTATCAAATCTCCTCTCAACCTTCTCTTCTCCAAGGAAAACCGTCCCAACTTCTCCTGTCTACCTAAATAACTGAACTTCCTCATCCCTGAGACCGTTCTCATGAATCTTTTCTGCACTTTCTCTAACTCCTTCACATTTTTCCTAAAGTGTGGCACCTAGAACTGGAAGCAATACTCCAGTTGAGGCTGAATTAGTGTTCTATACATGTTTAACATAACTTCTTTGCTTCTATACTGTATGCCCCTATTAATAAAGCCTAGGATGCTGTATGCTCCATTAACCGTGCTCCAAATCTGCCCTGCCAACTTCAATCATTTATGCACGTATATATCCATGTTCCTCTGCTCCGGCAAACCCTTTAGAATTGTACCTTTTATTTTATATTGTCTCTCCTCATACTTCCTACCTAAATAAATAATTTCACACTTCTCTCCATTAAATTTCATCTGCCAATTATCCACTCTATCCACCAACCTGTCTGTTCTTTTGAAGTTCTACACTATCCACCTCACAGTTCACAATCCTTCCAAGTTTTTATTATCCGCAAATTTTGAACTTGTGCCCTCTACACAAAGGTCTGGATCATTAAGATATATCAGGAAGAGCAAGGGTCCCAACATCTGACACCTGGGGAATGCCCTCAAGTTTCCTCCAGTACGAAAAACATTCGTTAACCACTACACTCTATTTCCTGTCACTGAGCCAATTTCGTATCCAGGTTGCTACTGTCCCTTTCATTCCATGAGCTGTAAATTTGCTCACAAGTCTGTACTGTGGCACTGTATCATTTTTGACTCTGGAAGTCCATTTACACCACATCAACAGCATTCCCTTCAACAACCCTCTATGTTACCTCATCAAAAAGCTCCAGCAAGTTAGTTAGACAAGATCTGCCCTTAACAAATCTATGCTGCTTTTCCTTAATTTACCCACATTTGCCAAAGTGATTATTAATTTTATCCTGAATTATCGTTTCTAGATGTTTCCCCACCACCAAGGTTAAGCTGACTGGTCTATAATTGCTGGACTTATTTTTACATTATTTTTTGAACAAGGGTGTTAGATTTGCAATTCTACAATCCTTTGGCACCACCTCTGAATCTAAGGAAGATTGGAAAATTATGGCCAGTGCCTCTACACTTTCCACTCTCACTTCCTTCAATATCCTTGGATGCATCCATCTGGCCCTAGCGTCTTATCAACTCTAAATACAGAATATTCCTTATCAATCTTAAACCCTTCAAGCCTCTGAATTATTTCCTCTTTCACCATGAGCTTCACAGTATCTTATCCTTTGGTAAAGATAGATGCAAAGTATTCATTTAATAGCCCAGACATGTCCCCTGCCTCCATGTGCAGATCCGCTTTTTGGTCTCTAATCAGCCCCATTCCTTTTACCATCCTTTGAGTGTTTATATGCATATCTTTTTATATTGGCTGCCAGTCTCTTTTCATACTTTCTCTTTGCTTCTCTTTTATGCTTTTCACTTCCCCTCTGAACCTTCCCTATTTAGCCTGGATCTCCATTGTATTATCCACCTGACATCTGTCATAAGCACACCTTTTCTTCTTCATCTTCATCTCTATCATTTTTGTCATCAAGGGTGCTCTGGATTTGTTTGCCTTATCTTTCTCCTTCAAGGGAATAAACCTTGTTTGTGTCCAAACTATATCTTCATTGTAGGTAGTCCATTATTTAGCCACAATTTTTTCTGCCAACTTTTGACTCCAGTTTATTCAGCCCAGATCTCTTCTTATCCCACTGAAGTTGGCTTTCCCCAAGTTAATTATTCTTACTCTAGATTGTTCTTTGTCCTTTCCCATAGCCAACCTAAACCTTATGATACAATGATCACTGTTCCATAAATGTTCCCCTACTGACAGTTGGTCCATTTGGTCCACCTGATTCATAAGAACTAAGTCTAGAGGTGCCTCCTTTCTCTTTTGGACTGGGAACATATTGATGTAGGAAATTTTCCTGAACACACTCTAGGAACTCTTGCCCCTCCCTCCTTTACATTACTACTATCCCAATCTATATTCAGATGATTAAATTCTCTCATTATAACTAATGTATGTATAAATCTTGAACCTCTTTGTAATTTCCTTGCTATTTTGTTCCTCTACATCATTCCCACAGTTTGATGGCCTATATACTCAGCTGAAATACCCAGAGATATTCTGTAGGTCAGAGGTTCATTTTTGGTTAATGTGTAATGTAAGATATTACATGTGAAGTGTGTAAAGTGCATTTTGGAAGGTGATTAATAGGTTAATATTAAATGGTATGAATTCTCCCTTTACCCCCTACCTTGAAGAATCCATAGGAAATTCAGGTAGAAATGCTAACAATCCCAAACTGTTCTGTGCTGGTCCTTCCTATCTGTGGACTCTAGGCATGTAGTTGTACTCTGATATCTACATAACACTTGTTTATTAGCACTATATTTAAACAAGTCACAGAGTAGGCATAGAGATAAAAACAAAAAAACTGCGGATGCTGGAAATCCAAAACAAAAACAGAATTACCTGGAAAAACTCAGCAGGTCTGGCAGCATCGGCGGAGAAGAAAAGAGTTGACGTTTCGAGTCCTCATGACCCAAGGGTCATGAGGACTCGAAACGTCAACTCTTTTCTTCTCCGCCGATGCTGCCAGACCTGCTGAGTTTTTCCAGGTAATTCTGTTTTTGTTACAGAGTAGGCATGTTGCTCCTGGGCATGGCGACAGTCTAACACATGGCTGACTGATGTTAGTGATACACCATCATCTACTTCGTACGTTAGCATATCCTATCTGTTAACCCTTTGGGTAGGATTTTCTGGTCATCGGGCGGGTGCGGTGGCAGGCCTGGGAGCAGCCGGGAAAGGGCCTGCTGCCCGCAATTGGCAGCCGACCGCAATTTCACACTGGCTGGCCAATTAGTGGCCAGCCAGCATGAAAGGCGCACTGGGAAGCTCAGCGCTGCCGGGATGGGGGTGAGGGAGGGCGAGCATTGAAGTCAGTGCAGGCGCAGGGAAGCACACAATGAAAGCTCCCTGATGGCAGAGAGCTGCCTCAGGGAGCTGAAGAATTTTAAACCAGTGAATAAAGGTTTTAAAATTCCAGAAAAATGTCCACAGAGTGGACTCACTCATCTTAACATGTAGATTTGAAAAATTCTGCTCAAGAATTTTTTTTAAATTTAATTACGGAAACCTCATGCTGCCCATAGATGAGGTTTCCTCAAAAATCCAAAGGCTGCCTGGCCGATTCGCCCACCCGCTAACCGTAAAGTTGGATGGGGAGTGAAAAATACAGGTTAATTAATTAATTAATGGCTTTAATAGGCCTCTTAATTGTCATCGGATGCACCCGACCCTGACTGAAATATCACGCGAGTGCGCAATGACATCAGGATGCTTGCCCGATGTCATCACACGCTATTTCACGCTCGGGTTTGTCAGGCGCATGCCCACATGCCAAGCAGAAAATCCTGCCCTTTATACTATCCAATTTTCAACAATATGAAACTTTATCTTTAATTATTTACATTGCATTTCTGTAACTTCCTTTTTACAACTACGGATTATATCCAACTCCAACTCTCACTCCTTCCCCTCCCCAAGTAACAGTTGTGAGGGATTCAATCTCGCATGGAATTCTCAGCCCTCAGGCAAGACATTTTGGGGACATGTAAGGTTTCTTCTCTGCCTTGGAGGACATCATCATCATCATCAGACGGGGACAGCAATTTGGCAGCGTTGCTGGGAAGCAGAGTGTAGGATTCAGGATAACTGAACTGCAAGGACAATGAGGACTTTTCAGTGAAAGACTGACCCAAGAGAGAAGACTGAAGAGCATAAACCTTTGGACTCTCTGGCTAAATGTGAAAAACTCAGAACTCTCTGAGGAACTTGTTGCTTCCTCAAAGCTCAGAAGGAAAACCCTTCAGGAGAGGGATGATGAGAGGGACTGTCACACAGTATCAAGGCATTGAAGATCTGAGATTTCAATGAATGTAAACTATGAAGGAAAAAATGATCAAATTCCTGTAAGCCTGTCAGGAAAAGATGAAGGGATGATTTCCTAATTTGGGAGGACTGTCTATTTTCTGTGTGGTAAGAGAGCCACACTTCTCTCTGTGTGAGGCTGCTCCACTCTGGACATGGGAAGAATTGCTGAGGATATGGAAACAAGACAGCCTCATCTTCTCTAATGAGACAAATTTCCTGTAAACAATTAACTTGGAGACAAGATTGCTGTACAGTATTGGGCAGCTTCAGAAGGGCTAAAGATTCTGCCACAGCTTCTG
The DNA here is from genome assembly GCF_017639515.1 of Carcharodon carcharias. Classification (NCBI taxonomy): domain Eukaryota; kingdom Metazoa; phylum Chordata; class Chondrichthyes; order Lamniformes; family Lamnidae; genus Carcharodon; species Carcharodon carcharias. The sequence continues at coordinate 104,680,628 of NC_054469.1, forward strand.
TGCTGACAATCAGCTCTAGAAGGAAGAAGACTTTCAGCTGGAACTGGAGTACAGGTGTCACTTGACTTTCACCCCTGGAAGGTATCAGCTCTTTGGCAGTATGATCCTCTATGGACTCTGACATGGACTCAGGCAAGGCATTCTGCCTGGAAGACTCTTCATGGACAATGAGACATAGGGTAGGCAATACATTGGTAGACTCAAAGACCCAAGATCTGAGCATTGCTCAGCCATTAGAAACATAGCTGACTCCAAAACAACAGAGACTTCATATGGTGGGTCTATCCATTGGAAAGACAGACCAACACCTAAGACCTCATCCTCCAACAGATCACTCAGTGCTGCAAGTGCTTCTTCCTCATCACTTTCTTCTGAAAAAAGCCAATTCGGGTCCTGCAGGTCTTCATGAAAATGGTCACCATCCTCCACAGTGCTTTCTGTAACTGTCACCTCAGGTCTAGCTTCTTGAAGAACTGAGAGAATAATAACTTCAAACAACTTTGAATAAACTTCCTTAGCTGCTGAAGGCTGAATTCCCACTGGTTCTAAATAAAAGGTTGAAGACTGTTCCATGAACGACAGCGAGTTGTTCAAATGCTGGGCATCATTTGGTTTTTCTAGGACTTTTAGCGGCATGCCAACATCGCCACTTAATAAGGATGTACATTGATTGTAGAGAACATAGGGAGAATCAATGATCTGTCACCCCTTAGAGTGAAGAGGAGCAATAATCCTGCCTTTAATTGAAAGTTCTATGTTGCATGGACCTTATAACTTGATGTCTGATGGATGAAGGGGTATTGGCTGAAGCCAATCTGCTAGCATGTTTACAGCAGATCCAATATCAATTTTAAAGTTGATATCAAAGCCTTGAACTTTCACAGTAACTGACCAATAGTCTAGACTAAAACTATCAATTTCCCCAAGGAATTCTATAATTTCGTTTTTATCTTGATTTCCAATTTCTTGGATGGTGTGTGTGTTTCATGAATATTTTCTTGTCTTCTACTTCGGTTGAAGTTGTTGATTGTGCAGAAACACCTGAAATGTACAGTTTTACCGCATTGAAAACATTCCGTGGCCCCTGCTGGGTGGTCTTGGCATCTATGTTGATTTTTCACGCTACAATGCAAGTATCTCAAAATGGCTGCTGGTGTGGCACTTCCCGCCCTTTTGTCCGGGTTGGTGGGCTTTCTGGTGGGTGGGTGGGGCCGCTACCCGTGGGCCTACTCAGTCAACGGAGTCATGTGAGGCCTTTCACAGGCCACTGCCATGCACTAATTATCTCTCTTTTCTATCGCAGGCACATCTGAGAAGCAGCCAAGGGGGTCCATGATCCAGACTCCAGCCCCGAAGGCACCATGGAAGAGGAATCCGCAGACACCAACATTGAAGACTTGTCACAGTGCTCACCCACACCCTCCACCAACGCAGAGATACACACCTCAGTGGAACCTAGTTCTAGATTAGCCTTGGGGTCACAATCTAGAGTGCGCACTGCACTGTCTGATCCACAACAGGTTGAGGCAGGGAAATCCAAGTGTCCCGGCACTCGGAGGACAGCTGGAGGCCAGAAATCTGCTGAGTCTGTGTCAGATGAAGAGCCTCTGGACTCGGCTGTATCACAGTTGCTGGAGCTGCAAAGACAAGTTCAGGGACAGCAGGAAGAGATGTCTGCTGCACCCCTCAGATTGCTAAGCACAATGGAGGATTGTCTCCCTTCAGGCTGAGATAATAGCGCCAGCATGCCAACGCATTGAGGTCAACACTGGTAGGATGGCGGCCGCCTTGGAGACCTTGCTCCAGGATATTGGTCCTGCACTGCAGCAGGAGCTTTGTTCCATCGCTGAGGCACTTGCTGGTATCTGTCAGTGTCAGTGCTGAGGGGGTGGGGGAGGCGCAGGGCATCTCAAACTCATTCCAGCTGCCCCTTCTCCTCAAGCAGTCAGCCAGGGGCCCTTGGGCACCCATAGGATCAACAGCTGCACACCCCGCAGCCATCCACCCAGGTGTCTCCGAGATTGTCCAGCTCTTCCGATTCCCCCATTCCTGTGAGCCCCACAGTTCTAGCTCCACAGGCCGAGGAGGGTGCCACTGCCACACAGTAGGACCCTGAAAGCAGGCTGAGGCCCTCCAGGTCTCGGCTTGCAGAGGACACCCACCAGGGTCATCACAGACAGGGAGTAGTGATCAGCAGGCTGTCTCTACCTCCACTGTGGATGCCCAGGGAGACCAAGACGTGGCAGCAGGGTTAGGAAGGTTAAGAAGATGTAGCTACAGCGTGAGCACGGGTGTTAATCACTTGCAAATAATATTCATGATTGTAAATAAGCTCCCAAATATGTCTCCTTGTCTATGGTTCCTTGTTATGATGAACAGTGTTTGTGTCACTCAGATGTGAATCACAGAATCACAGAATTTTAACGGCATAGAAGGAGGCCATTCAGTCCATCATGTCTGCACCAGCTCTCCAAATGAGTATTATGACCTAGTGCCACTGCCCAGCCTTTTCCCTGTACCGCTGAACATTGTTTCTATTCAAATAATTATCTAATGCCCTCTTAAATGCCTCGATTGAATCTGCCTCCACCACACTTCCAGGCAGTGCATTTCAGACCTGAACCACTGGTTGTGTGAAAAAGTTTTTTCTCACATCACATTTGCTTCTTTTGCAAATCACTTTAAATCTGTGCCCTCTCGTTCTTGATCCTTTTACGAGTGGGAACAGTTTCTCCCTATCTACTCTGTCCAGTCCCCTCATGATTTTGAACGTCTCTATCAAATTTCCTCTTAGCCTTCGTCTCTCCAAGGAGAACAGTCCCAACCTCTCCAATCTATCTTCGTAACTGAAGTTTCTCATCCCTGGAACCATCTTGTAAACCTCTTCTGCATTCTCTGCAGTGTGTTCACATCCTTCCCATAATGTGGTACCCAGAACTGTACACAATATTCCAGCTGAGGTCTAATGAGTGTCTTATATAAATTCAGCATAACCTCCTTGCTCTTGTATGCCCCTATTAATAAAGCCAAGGATACTATATACTTTATTAACTGCTCTCTCCAACTGTCCTGCCACCTTCAATGATCTATGCACATATACACCCAGGTCTTTCTGCTCCTGCACCCCCTTCAAAATTTTACCCTTTATTTTATACGGTCTCTCCATGTTCTTCCTACCAAAATGCATCACCTCATACTTCTCCACATTGAACTTCATCTGCCACCTATCTGCTCAGTCCAGGGCCTCTTCCCTGTGCAGCGTGTAATCTTCAGATCAAGGTGATGGTCCGGCTTCACACTCACTGGGCACATCAGTGATGCCTGCACCTCAATGGTGTTGGTCATTGTTGCCAGAATGTCATGTGCAGGCATCACAGAGTTCCGTCGTTCTCTCTGTGTGCTCTCAGTGCCTTTGAGGTGGGGCTGGTGCCCCAACTTTTCAGCATTTGTGTCTAGTGATGGTATGGTTCTGAAGCGGGGAGGTGAAGAAGGCTGCCAAAGGACAGGCACTGTTAAAGTATCATGGCTATGTCTCCATGATATGACCCTGATCTCAGAGTGCAAGCGAGCTGCCCTCTGCCAGACAGGAGTCAAACATTCACAGGGGTTATGTGAAGATCAATGGGGTGTTCTCACTGCAAGTCATCATCCTCCTGCAATCGAGCAACTTTTAGGGCCTCCACTGTGTCTCCATGACATGAGCCTGAGCACTGAGGGTATGTGCGCTGCCTTCAGCCACACAGGAATCAATCATTCACAGCTACAAGGTGAGGATGTCAGGATAGTCCTCACTACATCTTGTCATCATCCACCATGAATCTTGCGGCTATGAGGGCCTCATGAGCACGCCTGCCTCGTCTGGCCAGAGTGATGGCTTCATCGTTGGAGTCTTCGCCTTCGAGGACCTCATCACCATCATCCCCTTTGAAGTCCTCCTCATCGGAGGAGATGTGCAGCTCTTCCATTTCCTTCTCATCTGGGTATTCGCCCAAGTTGTGTAGTGTGCGGCAAGCTACGATGATGTGTGACACCCTCTGGGGACTGTATTGCAGTGCTCCACCGGACCTGTCGAGGCACTGGAACTTCATTTTCAATTTGCCTATCATTTGCTCCACCAAAGTCCGGGTTGCAGCATGAGGCTCGTTATGCTGTCCCTCTGCTGCAGTCTGAGGCTGTCGCTCAGGCATCATCAGCCACAACCTCTGTGAGTAGCCCTTGTCCCTGAGGAGCCAACCCTACAGCCTCTGAGGACCCTGGAAATGTCATGGAGCTGAGACCTACTGAGGATGTAGGGGATGTGGATGCTTCTGGGATATCGTGTGCAGACATGCAGGATGCGTTTGTGGTGGTCGCACACCAGTTGAACATTCAGCAAATGGAAGCCCTTGCAGTTGACACAGTGGACTGCTTGTTGCCGCGGAAATCTAAGTGCCACTTGAGTGCAGTTAATGGCACCCTGCACCTCTGGAAAACCAAAGATCTCCACAAATCCAGTGCTTTAGCTTCCTGGCTTTCCTGGTCCTGGTCGAAATGCACAAAGTTGTGTGCCTTGTGAAGATGGTGTATGTGACCTCCTGGATACACTTGTAGGCGGAGGATTGCAAGATCCTGCACGGGTCACCTGTGGAGCCCTGAAAGGAGCCACTGGCATAAAAATTGAGCACTGCAGTCATTTTCACTGCCACCAGCAGTGGATGCCCTCCGTTTCTCCATGGTGCCAAATCCAGCAGAACGTGGTATATGTGAGTGCCCAGTTCCCTAGACACATGCAGTCTTCGGCGACACTGGTTCTCAGTCATCTGCAGGAATGACAAGCGCCATCAATAGACCCCGGGTCTAGCGAGGCGCCTACAAGCGATGGCTCACTGTAGATCTTAAGCTGCGCCCAGTGGAGGCCCTACTGCTCCTTCATCTTGAAGGTGGTGCTCTTCCCTTGGCTGACCAGGCACCTCCATCACAATCCTCTCTTTCTTCTCTGCTCCCTGTAAGCCATGAGCAACACAGCTAGATCACCAGACTGCATGATCTTGATGTTTAGATTACAAAAGTAGGGAAGTCATGTTGGAGTTGTATAGAACCTTGGTGAGGCCACAGCTGGAGTACTGTGTGCAGTTCTGGTCACCACATTATAGGAAGGATGCGATTGCATTGGAGGGGGTGCAGAGAAGATTCACCAGGATGTTGGCTGGGATGAAACATTTGAGTTATGAAGAGAGGTTGGATAGACTTGGGTTGTTTTCGTTGGAGCAGAGAAGACTGAGGGCTGACCTGATTGAGGTGTACCAGATTATGAGGGGCATGGACAGGGTGGATAGGGAGCAACTGTTCCCCTTAGTTGAAGGGTCAGTCACAAGGGGACACAAGTTCAAGGTGAGGGGCAGGAAGTTTAGGGGGGATGTGAGGAAAAACTTTTTTACTCAGAGGGTGGTGACAGTCTGGAATGCACTGCCTGGGAGGGTGGTGGAGGCGGGTTGCCTCACATCCTTTAATAAGTACCTGGATGAGCACTTGGCACATCATAACATTCAAGGCTATGGGCCAAGTGCTGGTAAATGGGATTAGGTAGGTAGGTCAGGTGTTTCTCACCTGTCAGTGCAGACTCGATGGGCCGAAGGGCCTTTTCTGTACCATGTGATTCTCCTCCTGCAGTATCAAAGAAAGAGACATGTGGGTTAGCATATGTGTCCTAAGGACCTCCCTTGGTTAAGTCTCCGGCTTGGGCTATATCTCAAGGCCCATTCATACATGCCATAGAATGCTGGCCACCACTTGGATAGCCAGTGTGTAATGTGCTTCATGGCTGTCCAAAAACCTCACTCTCCTCCACCCCATTCCACTTGACCAATTGGCAGCAGCTTTGCCCACTGCACTGCAGCTCAGGCACAGGCATTCTCCTAACCCACATTGCAAGGCTGCACTGTTAGCTTGAACCATAATGAATTCCTGTCCAAACCTTCATAAAGACATTGCAAGGAGCTGTGAGCACCTCCACCAGCGACTGCACCTTGGCCACCTTTTACAAGGGGATTCTAAAACTTGCCCTGTCGTCCAATTGTTCTGTTGCCCCCTAAAATACACATTAATTTGCAGTCTGCACCCGAGGGGTGAAAAGTTCTGGATCATTTGGTGGCACATTCACACTTTTGCATTGTTTGAGTAGGCAGAGAAGATTCAGAGGCCCGACTTCAAGCATGTCAATGGAGATATGGTTGAACGGTCTCAACTGCAGAAGAAAGCTCACTTTTGACAAGCTTTTCCAAGTGCGTGGCCACTCCCTTCATCCTCCCCCCACCTTCCTCCTCCCAACCTGGCATATGTACTTCCATCAGTCTGTCGAACCCCACCCGCACTGGAGGCCTTGCCCCGGCATCACACTGAAAGCCAGACGGCTAAAAGTGACTTGCCATCCAATGTAGAAAGAGGCTGAATTATCTCATCTGCTCCACCAGGGTAAGTCCACCTTCTCCTCACTCTCAACTCGCACTCTTACAAGACCATCAGGCATTCACAGGGTTACAGTCCACAGGGATCTCACACACAGCCAACACAAGGGACATCACCAATGACTCTTTCACACACACTGTAACATCTTCATCTCTTGTCACATCCTGTATAGCTCACGTCCTCAGCCCCTACAGAGATCCATTTAGCAACCACAGAAGGCAGGCACCCTTACCATCTGCTTTGGCATCCATCCTGCTCACAGTTTGTCCATCTGTCTTTAAGCAGGGAGAGATCCCAGACCAGAGGTGGGATCTCTGAGCTCAGGACACTCAAAATTTGAAGAACAGAGTTGGCCAGCGAGGACCAGGACCATCCTGCGCCGAGGGTGAGATCAGCGTCCCTCCCAAGCCAGTGTGGACCCATTAAAAGCTCCTCAGAAACTGTGAGTGCTTTGTAATGTTGGTCACTATGCAGCCAATGACTCATTACCTAAGACCACCGGGAGCCAGCGCATCAGCCCCAGCCCCCAGGCCACCTCGGAGGAGGATCCTGAGGACCTGCCAGATGTAGACTCATCACAGCATTCACCTGCACCCTTCACCGGTCCAGAGATACAGACATCAGTGGGACCTAGTTTTAGAGCAGGCTTGGGGGTCACAATCTAGTGATTCGGGTCCACAGCAGGCAGAGGCCGGGACATCCAAGGTCACCAACACTCAGAGGACTAGCAGAGGCCAGGATTCTGTTGAGTCTGAGTCAGATGATAATCCTGTGGGCTTGGCCCTTACAGAGCTGTTAGAGCTGCAAAGGCAGACATGGGAACATCAGACAGGATTGTCAGAGGCCGTCACGAAGGATGGAGGAGTCTGTCCATGTTCAGTCTGATGTCATTGTGCTGACATGCGCACTGAGGTCAACATTGGTAGGATGGTGACCTCCATAGAGATCTTGGTCCAGGCCTTTGTGCCTGACTTGCGCCATGACCTGTACTCCATCATTTCAGGCAGGGGTGAAATCCATCAATGGCTAGGGGACAGGGGACCTCAACCTCACTCCAGGTGCCCCTTCTCCTCAAAGAGTCAGGCAGATGTGTTCAGGCACCCAAAGGGGAGAGGACTCCCCAGGGCCATCCACTCAGGTGAATCAGAGGGTGTCCAGTCACTCCCAATCCCCTTTGCCTGTGAACCCATCAGCTCCAACACCACAAGCCAAAGAGGGTACACCTGCCCCACAGCAGGAAACCAAAAACAGGCCTCGAACCTCCAGAGGACACCCGCCAAGGTCATCACAGACAACAGGGCATTGCAATCAGCAGGCAGCCTCCACCTCTGCTGTATACACTGGGCATGCAGCAAGATGTAGTGGTAGGATAAAAAAAATTAAGAAATACTACGAGCATTAAAGCGGCACCGGTGTTTACAATCTGTATACAATTTGAACATATGTAAATAGAATTTGTTACTTACAACATCTTATCAAGTGCATGTCTCTTCTACCTGATGAAATGCTCCAAGGTCAGTCAAGTGTAACAGATGCCCCTCCTTCCACACAGATGTCCAATCGTGTGCCTCAGTCTATGGTGTTGCCCACCATCTCAGTTCAGTGCCTGGCCCTCTATCCGCAGCAGTGATATGAATGAAGTTTCTGACTCTCAAAACTTGGTGGTTGGGCTATGCATCGCTGGGACCTGCTTCAGAGGTTCATAGAATGTGGCATCATGATTATAAAGCTGCAGTCTGGTTTAGTCTCCTGAAACCTGGTCTGGCCTACATGTGACTCCAGACCCACAGCAATATGATTGACTCTTAACTTCCCTCTGAAATAGCCTAGCAATCCACTCAGTTCTCAAGGGCAGTTAGGGATGGGCAATAAATCCTGGCCCAGCCAGCAGCATCCACCTCCCATGCATTGAAGCCTACTCAATGTGGATCTCGGAGGATTGAATGGCGAGCCGCATTGCAGTCAATCTCGGTCACTGCATCTTTTATTGGCCTTCATGTAATGATCATCAGGCTTGAGTGTGGGTTACATGTCCACCAAAACTCGGGGCTCTCAGTGATCCTTGCAGGCTGCAGTGTTATCTCAGGTCCACTTGTACATCTAAACATCACCCCAATAGCGGTGCCCGCTTTTCCACCTGCAAGATGCAGAGCTATGGACCACACTGACACATGTTGAGTCTTGCGATTCCTGCTAGAGAACTGAAACTATACGAGATTGGAGGTGTGTGTTAAGCCCCCAGAGGCTGGACTTTGACATGGGAGGATGCTGCACTGAGCCAGAAGGTCTGACTAGCGTCTCTTGACATTAAGCTCGTGTCAGCTCTCAGATGATCAGTCGACACAGTTTTTTGCTCATTACAATGGCACTGACATGCCTGGTTTCTGTGTGGATATCTGAAACTGGTGGATTGAATATGTGAAGGCCTCAAATGGGGCCTGAATGAGGCTCCAATACATCCAATGTGTGCCGTTTATTCTCAAAGATCAGGGTTTTTAATGCCTAAATGGAATGTCTGCACTTTCAGGCCCTCAAATGCCAAGGCTAGGCAGTACAGGACTCAAATGGAGGCAGCATGGTCATGGGCGCTTGACAGAGATCACACTATGCTGTTGCTGAAGCTTTCACAGTCCACTGAAAGGTGAGCTGAAATGCAGGCTCACATCCATGACTGAGAGTTACATATGATTGAAGATCCATCTTATGCTGTGGATTCAGTACGTTGATGAGGCCTGAATACTTGTCTTGCATGAACGATTGTCTGTGCAGAGATACGGCAGTGCAGATTCAGATTAGACCTCAGACATCAAGGCAAGAACCCTGAGTGATGAGTGTCCTCCAGGCAAACTGTCATGATTGCACTGAGGATTGCAGTGGTGCTCCGGCCTCTTGAAGGCTGCCCTAGGCATTGGAATGTTGTCAAGGTGCTTGAAGAGGCTGCACCATGTCTACTCTGCTCACAAAACACACGATTAGAGTTATTATTCCATAACAGAAAGGCCACATGCTCCAGAGTCTACCTGCCTTCCAAGGATGAGGACGTTGTGCCGTGAGGTTGTACATACGCATTCAAAGATCAATGTGCTTCATTGAGATGATGAGGATCACAATGATGTGAACACAGCACAGAGGGCACTGGTGAAAGGGGGTGATATGATTTAATCTTCATCGTCCTCCTGAAACCTATAAACCTATAAATCTCACGTGCACACCTGTTTCGTCTGGTCTAAGCTAAGGTCTCTTCCTCTGGAGCCTCAGCTTTCTCACCCTCATCAAGTTCAGGCCTCTTGTCACCCTCCTCATTGGAAGAGACATGCAGCTCCTCCATCTCTTGTTCTGCCAAATCATCCCCCTTTGGAGCTCCAGGTTGCATAGAGAACAGCAAGCCACAAGGCTGCGAGACACCCTCCGGGGAAAGAACTGGAGAGCACCATCTGACCTGTCCAGACATCTGAAATGCATCTTCAACATGCCAATAGTCTGCCCAATCAATGACCATGTTGCAGAACGAGCAGCGTTATGCCTCTCCTCTGAAAGGCTTTTTGGTCGTGGAGTGGTTGTCACCAGCTACATCTTTTGAGGATAGCCTTTGTCATCCGACCTGCATGTGCCGAGGGCCCTCGAAGATCTGCAGCACCTGCGAGTGACTCAAGATGTACGAGTTATGGGAGCTCCGAGGCTATCTCATACAGACCCACATAACCTGATTCTGGTTGTTGCAGACCAGCTGTACATTGAGAGAGTGGAAGTCTTTCTGTTGATGGGTCATAGTGGCTGTTCCCAGGGATCCCTTAAAGCCACATGCGTGCAGTCGATGGTACCCTGCACCTGTGGGAAGCCAGAGATCACTGCAAATTCAACTGCTTGGGCAGCCTAGCTGGCTTCATCCAGGGTGAACTGGACGTAATTGTGTGTCTTGCTAAATAGGGTGATGGAAACCTCTCGATTGCATTTGTGAGCAGATGCCTGAGATATTCCACAGAAGTCTGAGTGGAGCCCTGGAACGTGCCACTCACAAAAAAAGTTCAAAGCAGCAGTCACTTTTGAAGCTACTGACAGTGTGTGGCTTCCCAGTCCTGGCAAAGTCGGCTCCTCCCTAAGAATATGGCGGATGTGATCCACCACATGCCTTGACAAATGAAGGCATCTCAGCACTGTCTCTCGCTCGTCTGTAGGTATGAGAAGCATCTTCAGTACACCCTTGGTCATGCCAAATGCTTCCGTTGAATGGATCTTGAGGGGGCCCCGCTGGTGCTTGTCCATCAGTATGAGGCTCTTCCCTTTGCCCAGCCTGACAGCAACGGGCCCTTCTTCCCCTCCTCCTCCCCAGTTGCCTGATTGCCAGGATAAACACAACGTTGGTTGCTCCATCCATTCTCAACTCCTGCTCGTCTCCGTGGAAACATTGAACAGAAACATGAATGAACATCAGGCTGCAATCGTCACCTTCCAGTCGCAAACTAGGGAGTCATTGTGAAGCTCATGGGTTGCATTCATCCAAGCCATTCCATCCTCAGGTCCTCCACTGCAGCCTCAATGATCACTACAGGTCCTCCACAGCAGCCCCATTCCCACCCCCCCCACCTCCACAAACGCCTGCCAGTGCTTTCACACAGGGGCTTGGATCTGACTGAACGCTGCCAGGCGGTAGCAGCTTCAGTCAGGGCACTGTCAGGCTGAACCCTTTGGATTTGACAGCAGCCCCAGCTTGCACTAATGTAATGACAGTGACCAAGGGGCGGGGTGAGTGCAAAGCCTGAACCTGCCAGCTGCGAGGTTTTGAGGTCATTGGGCCATTAGGCATATGCACTTTGGCCATTACCCTTTACATTTGGATCCTTCTGACCCTTGAAATTTCCTAAGAGGGGGAGAAAGGGTCTTTGGATGCCAATCCAAAAATGGCCCCAATCGAGGGTCGGTTTTCGCAAGAATGCGCAACATGAGTAAAGGCGCCACAATCCCAGAAAAGGCATTCAATGTTCCTAATGGTTCTTGGCTGTGCAATCCCCTCCATTTGGTAAAGTGGAAATTAGTTGTGTACCCTTTACTCTGAGAGCCGTCCCCCGACGACCTTTTTCATTCCTTGATTTTCAACTGTGTCCTTGAAGCAGCTTGAAAAATGCTGCCACTGAGGCTTTACTACGAGACCAGCTTCCAGCCACACATCCCCTCGCCACACCATGACTGCCGAGATCCGTCCCATCATGCTGGAAGAGCATCAGGTTCAGGTTTCCCTCCCTCCAATCACTCTCCTTCCTTCCCCTCTAATCCTGGATCCCATCCTTATGGTGGTTGGTATCCCTGTACTCACAGCCCTGAGCCGTTTGAAATTGATGTTGTGATGTCCCATGTTGACCTGACCCCTCCCCATCTTGAGGTGCATTGCACTGTGACCTTTGGAGACAACCCCTCCCCCTACCATTGAGGCCATCGAGTGCCTCCCTCAGCCCCCACATTACCTGTTTCCCATATGCAGCCTGCAGATGCCTCCCCTGACTGTGTTTGGACCATCTGCAGCCTAGTCATAAGCCACCAATCCCCAGGACCAACGTGTGTGAGGGATTGACCACATCCTGCGCACTATGCTGAGCACGACTGACGCAGGACTGACAGGCCCTCCCCTTCCTTGACTGTGACCAGGACAAGCGTGTCAAGCACAGCCCTAAATGGTAACACAAATCCCCAGGACTGTCTATGCTTTCTGGCACCCACTAATTACCCCAGCCACCCCCCACCGCGTCATGTGTTTCTGCACACCTTTTCCCCTGGGCTCCATTGCCACGCCCCTCCCCCAAGTCAAGCCTTTACCTTCTGGCTCCTTCCCTTGCCTCTATCTTGTCTCACAGCCCCCACACCAATCAAGCCTTCACCTTCCCACCCTACCCACGCCTTCCCGCTGGTCTTGCATGAGCAGCCTTGGCTCTGAGCTCGCCTTGATTTTCCGTTTCCATAATTCCTACTTCTGGCCTCTCTGCTGACCCCCGAGACTGTCAAACAGGCAGGCTAGGGGCAGGGGCTGCTCACCAGGAATGGTCATCATTACCTCTTCTTGTTTGCCTCCTTCTTCCATCGAGCCATTAGTATAAGCTGTATCAAGGTTTCCTTCACTCTGTGGTTCATTCAATAACACCAATGTATTTTGTTACATCGATATCCCCACGGCTGCCACCATGTTCTGAAATGACCCTTCTTATCTGTATACACTAGACATGGTTACTAGATATACTGTAGTCATACTTGCTTAACACTTGTTTATTAGTGCTACATCTAAACAGATCACAAATTATGCATCATCGGCGGAGAAGAAAAGAGTTGACGTTTCGAGTCCTCATGACCCTTCGACAGAACTTGAGTGAGTCCAAGAAAGGGACCCCTTTCTTGGACTCACTCAAGTTCTGTTGAAGGGTCATGAGGACTCGAAACGTCAACTCTTTTCTTCTCCGCCGATGCTGCCAGACCTGCTGAGTTTTTCCAGGTAATTCTGTTTTTGTTTTGGATTTCCAGCATCCGCAGTTTTTTTGTTTTTATTTTTTGTTTTTGTTTTTGTTTTTATCACAAAGTATGCATGTTGCTCCTGGGAACGGTGTTCCAACCTCTCCCTCTTGAGTCTAACACTTGACTGATTAATGCCAGTGATACATCGTCTATGATATACATTAGCAGATCCCATCTTTTAACCCTTTATACCACACAAACCATCAACCACGATGTTCTAAATCACATATTTCACTTTTTAAAAATGAGAGAAACTGAGCCTTTACTAGTTTGACTTAGTGCGAACCTGGGACAATTCTGCCCTAAGTGTGGTAGCGGGCTGGAAAAAAGACGCTTTACCCGCCAGCAGCAATGGTGGGTTTTTGTGTTGTACTGTGTCATTCTCGTCTCATTTGTTATGCATTCCTGGGAATCACGCCAGGTCGCTGGTGAAGCATCCTCTGATTTGGCCGCCCCGCCGTCACCTCAGGCCTTCAGTAAACTGGGTGCCATATTTAAAGGCCACCTCTGCACAGAGCTAGCCCTCTTCAAGGGATAGGAAGCTGCTGGGAACTGATGGCTGCCAAAGGGAGGAAACATACTGCCCCCAAATTTAGCGAAGCCTCCCTCGAGCACCTATTGGATGCAGTGGAGGCCTACTGCATTGTTCTCTACCCCTGCTCTAGGGGAAGACCAGCAAGCAACATCACCAATCCTACATAGAAGATGGTGGCAGCAGTGGTCAGTACTTACACCCTGCAAAAGGGGACAGTCACCCAGTGCCAAAAGAGGATGAATGATCTCCCCATTCCACCAGGATAAGTAGCTCTTTTCAACGCTTCCAACTCACACATTCACAAACCCATCATACTGCCAGTTCAAGGGACATCACCATTCAATCTCTTGCACACACACCTTCATTATTCTCATTCATCCATGGCACCACTCACCATACACACATGCCAGGCATACTTATTGCCTGGCCTGACAGGCATCCTGCTTATATTCTCTCCATCTGTTATCATGCAGGACAAGCTGGCACACAACAAAAGAAAGAGGCTGCAGACTGGTGGAGGAATGCCTGAAATCCAGGTCTTCATGGGCTTTGAAAATAGAGTCATCCAGCTGGCTGGTGAAGATTTGGACAGTTCTTGTGCTAATGGTGAGGTCAGTGGTACTCAACCAAGTGAGGATCAAGCAGTGCAACATCCATCAGACAGCCATGCTGTGAGTGAGTTCCCCTGTTCCATAGTCCCCTGCCATGCGCTAATTATCTTTTCTAGCTTTCGCAGGCACATCTGGGAAATAGCCAAGGGGGTCCACGAGCCAGGTCCTTGACTCATGCCCTGAAGAAACCTCAGAAGAAGAATACGATGACACCCTCATTAAAGACTCATCACAGCGCTAACACACACCCTCCATTAGCACAGAGAAACACACCTTGGTGGAACTTGGCTTTACAGTAGCCTGGGGTCACAATCTGTTGAGCACGTCTGTGTCTGATCCATAGCAGGTGGCGGCAAGGATTTCCCAGGTCTCCAGCACTCAGAGGACTGCTGGAGGCCTGAAATCTGCTGAGTCTGAGTCAGATGAGGGGCCTCTGCACTTGGTCATACTTCTGCTGGAGCTGTAAAGGAAGATTGGGAACATCAGGAAGGGATGTCCACTGCACTCCTCAGATTGCAAGGCATGATGAAGGAGACCATCTGCCTTCAGGCTGAGGTGATAGCGCTGGCAAACCAATGCACCGAGGTTAACACTGTTCAGGTGGCAGCCACCATGGGGACCTTGGTCTAGGACATCAGTCCTGCAGTTCTGCGCGGGCTGAACTCCATCACTGATGCCATAAATGGTCTCCAACAGTTCCAATATGAGGGGGGTGTGGGGCAGCTTGATCTCACTCCAGCTTCCCCTTCTCTCTGCTGTACTCTGAGGCTGCCACAAGGTCATCATCAGCCACGGCTTCTATGGGTAGCCTTTGTCTCTGCGGAGCCAACACTACAGTCTCTCTGGACATCAGAGATCTGAGACCTACTGGGAATGTAGGAGTTGTGGGCATACCCTGGGAACTGTGCGCAGGCCTGTAGGATGCGTTTGTGGTGGTCACGCACCAGCTGAACATTCAGCAAGCCTTTATGATTGACATAGTTGACCGCTTGTTGCCATTGGAAATCTAAGTGCCATGTGAGTGCACTCAATGGCATCCTGCACCTGTGGACAACCTGACATTTTGCACATCCCAGTGCTCGTTTCCTGGCTTTCTTGATCCCGGGCGAAATGTACAAAGCTGTGTGCCTTCATGAAAATGACGTCTGTGACCTTCTGGATGCATTTGTGATATCCTGCACAGGCCACCTGTGGAACCTTGAAGGGAGCCACTGAAATAAAAATTGAGTGTCATGGTCACTTTTACAGCCATCGGCTGTGGATGCCCTCCATATCACCGTGGTGCCAAATCTCGCAGCAGGTGGCAGACATGACCGACCAGTTCTCTGGACATGCACTGTCTTCGGTAACGCTGGTTCTCAGTCACCTGCAGGAATGACCAGCGCTGTCTATAGACCCTGGGTCTAGCCAGGCGCAGACTAGTGACAGCTCTCAGTGTTTCTTCAGCGGCACGCGCAGGGGACCCAGCTGCCCCTTCATCTTGAGGGCGATACTCCTCCCTCTGTCCAGCCAGGTACTTCCATCGCTCTCTTCTCCTTTGTCTCCACTCCCTGTAAGCCATGAGGCATACAGCTAGGTCGCCAGTTTCCCTGCTCCTGATGTACTCCTCCTGCAGGACAAAAGAGAATTGCATGCGTTAGCGTGGGTGTATTAAGAACCTCTCTTGATTAAAGCCTCTTTAACGCATCCCGGAGAGTGATGCCCGCCGCTCAGATGGCCAGAGTTTAGTGCACTGCATGGCTGCTCAAAACCGCATCCAATTCTCTTCACTTCACCTGACCGATTGGCAGCAGCTTCAGCCACTGGACTGCATGCAGAGCACTCAGCTCAGGTGCAGGCATTCTCCTAACCCGCACTGCAAAGCTGCATTGTTAGCTTGAACCATGGGGGAGACTAGTCCAAACCGGGATGATGGCATTGCAAGAGGCTGTGAGCGCCTCCCCCAGTGACTGCTCCATGGCTAGCGTTAGCAAGGAGATTGTACAATGTGCCCAGTTGTCCAATTGTTCCATTAAAACGCTCATTAGTTTGCAGTCTGTGCCCAAGGAGTGAAAAGCTTTGCAGTATTTGGTGGCACTTTCAGGCCTCTGCATTGCTTGAGTGGGCAGATAAACCAGAGGCCCAACTCCATGCATGTCAAAAATAAAAACAAAAAAACTGCGGATGCTGGAAATCCAAAACAAAAACAGAATTACCTGGAAAAACTCAGCAGGTCTGGCAGCATCGGCGGAGAAGAAAAGAGTTGACGTTTCGAGTCCTCATGACCCTTCGACAGAAGGGTCATGAGGACTCGAAACGTCAACTCTTTTCTTCTCCGCCGATGCTGCCAGACCTGCTGAGTTTTTCCAGGTAATTCTGTTTTTGTCCATGCATGTCAATGTGGCTGCACCTGAACTGTCTCAGCTGCAGAGGAATGATCACCTTATACAAGGTGTCCCTAATGCGTGGCCATTTCCTTCCCCCATCCCCCTGCACCCCCCACCCCCTCCCCTCACATGTACTTGTGTACATCAGACCAAGCTGCCTTGCCCCCATAAAGCACCTCAGATGCAGTGAAGCCCTTGCACCGCACAACTCGTCTCACAGCATGCTGCTTTGCCCCCCCGCTAACTCGTCCCAACCATAGTGGACCCCCTGCCCCAGCACTGCACTGGCAACCAGCGGGAATAAGTGACTTGCCTGCACCCTCACCTGAATTTGCAGCGCCTCAACCTTTAAAGTCGAAAGGCCGACCTTCGCGAGCACTGCATAACTTTAGTGAGCACTCACCTCTGAGTTCCCCTTGAAGTTCAGCTAGCCAGGTGCACGCCTTTTAAATGCTGTTGTGAAATACATTGGTGTGATTGTCCATATGATCCAGCGGGGGATGGTTCTGGCAAACAGGGCTTTTAATGATATGCAGATGATTAAAATGATGTTCCTGTTGTCCAGCGATGGGAAAAGCGGCCCGCCATTGATGGACAAAGCGTACGATCGCAAACTGGTTTCAAGGCAGCATAAAACCGATTTTTGGCCTTCCCGCCATATTGTCCTCTCATGCCCACCAATGGGGACAGAAAATTCTGACCTTAGACTCTCCTTTGTGTTTGTCCCAAAGTCCTAAGGAAATGCAGTAAAGCTTTGAGGAATTTAGGAAACATTGATTGTTTGCAGAAACATCGTGGCATGTGTGCAATTTCTTTCACAATCTTTTTAAACAAAAATAAAGATTTATCATGTTTGAATAGAGTCGAACTGAAGCAAGTTAAACTGAGCCAAAACCAGCAGTCAAACATCTGGATAAAGACTGTTAAAACTATTTGGAAATTTTTTGGAGATCCCTGCCAGAGCTGGAATTTACTCTTTTGGCCAACTACACAAACAAATATTTTCAACCTTCAGCTATGTTTTCTGCCTTATTCTCTGCCGAAATTCTCCTGGCTCTGTTTGCATCCAGCAGCAACTCTGTGCCTGAGTCAGCATTTCTGTTCACTTTGAGAAATAGTCCTTCCTTCGACCTTCAAAAGTCAGCTTAAAATAATTCCTATGAATCAATTAAACTTTTCCACAACAAATATACTTTAATTTCCTATTGATGTATTATTTCAACCCATCAGCCTCTGAACTACTTATTCTGTCACATCTGTCACTCAGTACTTGATATGTCATTCAGGTCCTTGACAATCTATGGAATGTTATAACCTAGTTTCCAGATCCATCCTAACATTTTCAGACTGAATTTGAATTGAGAGATTAAAATATGCCAAACTTTGAGACCTAAAGCTGTCAGTTCCAGAGCAGTATGCTATGGCAGCAGCAGTTCAATTGTTGAGGTGACGCACGGTGTGAGAAGATTGATTAAAATACTGTCCTTTTATATCTGGTATCTTGAACTTTAGTTCAAACTGATTAAACTCCCCCCACCCCCCTCTCTCTTATGGCTGTAAGCATCTGAAGTTATATTAGAGTGGTCTGTCATAAACTAATGAATGGTGCTAACATTATAAAACTATTTATAATTTGAGCTATTATGGATATGCCATTGAACTGGTGCTGTAATTAAAATACTGAAGACATTGATTTGCACCAGCATTTAAAGCAATCTTAAGCATTCGAATTTGTTTAAAGTAAAATGGACGGTACATTAGAGTACAGTGGGAAAGAACTTATGTTTAGACTTAGTGACATCAATAATTTAAAAGTTAAATAGAATTCAGCTACCTATTGAATTCTCAAAGAGGTCATCAACACAGTGGTGCAGAAAGCAGTATGATAGCTAATCAGTAATGGTGATATTCTGAATTTGGAGTGATTTGGCGGAGGATTTAACTTGCACCAAATCCTGACTGTGGAGTGTTGAATACTGGCTCGATGTCAAAGTGCAAATATGCTGCATTTCACAGAACTGAAATCACTGAACCCAGATGAGCACTGAATTCACCAAAAACAGTGACACAGAATTTGTTGGGGAAATAACAGCAAGTTCACGGTGCCTGTCATTGTTAATACATAAAAAAGCAGCATTGCGAATTGGAATAAATTGTTGGACGATTTGCGATGCCGCCATAATAGTGGCATCTCGTTGTCATCTCCCCCTGAGTAAAAGCCTTGGTTAGGACTCTGCAGTAGAAATCATTTCTGGGGCCTGCAGCTTTCAGGAAGCCTTCCCTTAGCCTGGGAATGGGAGTTGCGCTGTCCTCTGGAGGCACCTCCTCTGAGAAGGAAGGGAGGGCCAGAAGGGGGAAGAGGCCAGGAGTCCGAATTCAGGCATCAAAATCCATTGCCTGCTGCTCGAAAGCCATTAGGATGGCCAACTGGGCCTGGCCTCCACCAGTCCACATTCTTTCCGATGCATTGTACACAGTCTTCACCTGAAAAGGAGAGAGGAGCATTGATTAGTCCAGCCTGCACCTGGATTCCCATCATATCCCTGCCAACCCAGCCAGAGTGGGACATTGCAGGGCTCCAGTTCTTCATCACCCCGCAGCTGCCACACACTCACCAAACAAGCCAGGACTGACCCCCTCCCCTCATTGCCCAAATGCTGCCTCCTTCACATCTGGCACCACAAGGTGCCACTTTGAGGAGGCACAAGCACTTGGAGTGCAAAGACCAGCAGATGGATTGGTGCCCCGCCAACTGGAAGCTCTCTTCCCAGCATGTCATCACCCTGACTTTGACATGCTTTGCATTTCCATCACTCTGCCAAGTGCAGATCCTTGATTTCTACACCCATTCTATACTCTGGGTGTCAGTATCTCACATGCTGCGGATGCAGAACCCATCCTAACTCAACCCTCTCAGGGTGAACTGGGCATGGGCAATCTCTGCTGTCACACCCAGCGAGGGATCCATGCTGTGAAGGATTCAATAACGTTACTGTATGTAGAGCTGCTGGGTGGGGATTGGGGGTGGGGGGTGGGCGGGGGGGGGGGTCGTTGGTGGTGGCAGTTGCATTAAGTGACTTGAGGCAACATGGTACTCACCCTTCCAGAGCACAGGAGAATGTTGAATCTTTTGCGGCAGTGGAGCCATGTGCGCCCCACCACATTATGGGACCTCACACTCTCGGCCACCTCCTCCCACACACATTTGGTCAGGTGGGGAAGGCCTCTGCCTCCTGTCCCTCGGAAGAATGACCTCCTGCCGCGCTGCCACCTCCTGCAGGGGAGCAGCTAGGCACTCGTCTAAAAAACAAGGGGCATACTGCCCCAATGGCCTACACCCCCCCCGGCTTGGCCTGTCCCAATGGCCTACCCTCCGGACTTGCGTCACCAACATTGCCCCTATGCAGAGCCCTTCTCCCAGCCATTATGAGCAGCCTTTCCAAAGCTGCCAGGCCTTCATTTATACAGTCCACCGGGTCGCAATTGGACCTGGCGGTCTGCTCGCGCCCACCACCGACGCCCACCCACTTCTGTTAAGCACGGAAGTTGTGAACTACACTGGGTGGGCCTTAATTGACCAGCCCACTTAAAATGGCGGCACAGACCCGATCACAGGCAGCAATCACAGTCCGCGCCCACCCCCGAGCAGCCCGCCCAACATGGGGAAAATTCTCCAAATGTATAAAAAGCTTTCAAGCTGAAGAGCGAAGGAAAAATCCAATTCACTGGGTGTGATCCAACACATTCCAGCCTAATATTTAAAACTATTAATTTCATTTATGCCTGCTCTGCCCGAAGGAAGGTTCTTTGGCTCATTGCCTGCTGCTTCATCGAATGTTTTTCTTAGCAGATTTTGTCAGTGATGTTTATGGACAGTAGAGGGACAGTTCAAACTGCACTCATTTTCTTAGCGCCTGTCTGTAAGCCGAAGGCGTTTTGAATTAATTTTTTAAAGGATAAGCAGGTGGTATATTTTTTTTTTTTACAACCTCAGTTTTTTTGGGATCCAATTTTACTAATAATTCACAGCAACTTTGATTCAGGATTGACGCAGAAGGTTAGTTTATTTTACACATTCAAAACCCGAAAAAAGGAGTGCTTGCCCTTTCCCACTTCTCGCATTCACACAGTAAAAGGTGGACGGGGAAAAGGAATTTTACAGTATAAAGACCACAGAGAAATGAATATTAGTTCACATGGGTCGCAGAGTCCAAAAGTCAAAGTCCGGAGAGTGTTTCCTTCATGGTGGGGTTCCATTCCGATGAGTTTCTGGTTGGTGAAACGATATGAAAATCCCGGAAACAAATGATGCTGCTGCACAAAGGGGTTTTCTATGTTTAGACCATTTGGCAGGCTTAATCAGGGAATTTTAAATTCAAGCAGGCTATGTGGAGTTGAGACTACTTACTCAGCCCGGCTGTTGGAGCTCTGTCCAACTGATATTAAAACAGTAGTCTGACTGTGTATGCCCAATGATGTAACACAAAACTGTCCAAAATGCCAGAGGCTTGGATCATATGACATGGCCTATTAATGGCTAATTTCAAGTTAGCAATTAGTTTCTGGGCTCTTGGCCTGGATTCTATTGTTCCTCCTTAGGAGAGACATGAGTTGATTATTAGCATCTCTTCCAGTAACGAGGTTTGATTCTTCTCCTTTAAGCTATCTCAGGGTGGAATAGCCAGTTCATCTGCACTTCTCTGCCCCCATTATTACAAGAGGTTGTACGATGTTATAAACTCCAGAAACCGAGAAAAGGATTCATTTGTTCTTGAAACAGTTGGGGATAGCTCCCAGACAGAGGGTCAGCCCTGTGATCAGATGACTTGTAGCAGCCATCATAATTTTCTTTGTTCAGGAGAAAAAGTGCTGTTTAAAATAAAATAGCAACAAGGGTAAAGTTCTTTTTTGAAAATGTAGTGTTGGGTTTCTTTCTGTATCGTAGGAATCCAATAGATGGCTTGCCATTCCTTTCCACTCTCAGAGACAGAATGAGGAGGCAGGTCTCAAGTCCACCTTAGCTGGAACAGGATTCAAATTCATGCTGTTGGTGTTATTCTAAACTACATGCTAGCTGTCTGAGCTAACCTGACCCCTAATATTCAAAATAAAAACTTGGAAAACAAGAATAATCATTAATGCACAGTTTTAGTCAGGTTAGTAGAAATGCAATGGGAGTTAGATTTTGTGGCTGGGACGTTTAAGGCTGGGATTGACACATTTTTGGTGTCTTAGGGAATTAAGGGATATGGGGACTGGGTTGGAAAATGGAGTGAAGCCCAAGATCAGCCATGATTGTATTGAATGGTGGAGCAGGCTCGATGGACTGGTGCCCTACTTTTGCCACTATTTATTATTTTCTTTTGGACAGTATTTTTCACTGAGTGGGCAGGTGCACGCCCAACCTGCTCAAGTGTAAAATAGCATGTGCTATTTCAGGCAAGTTTCCCAATGTCATCGTGCACTTGCATGATATTTCGGTCGGCGGATGCGCATGGGTGCTGGAGCCTCGCCTGCCATTATTTAAGAGGTCAGTTAAAGACATTAACAAGGCAATTGACACCAAATTTTCATTGCCCATGCAATTTCACGCTTGTCGCACAGGCAAAAGGGGCAGGAGGCCAGCTGACAATTTCAAAAACCTTCAGGTTGGAGCACGGGCTCATGCAATGTCGGGATATGTGGACTCAGAGAGGTGGTTCATGTTTTACATGAAGTTTTAATTGCTGAAAGTGTTTAAAAGTTACCTCTCTGATTGTTAGCAGTTCTCATCGATTTCCAAGAGCTTCTTGTGTACTTTGAAACCAGTCTGCAGACAGTAATCTTCCTCGGGTCTGCAGCTTTCCGGAGGCCTCCATTTAGCCTGGGGATATGGGTTCTGACCTCTCCACTGAAGGCTGCTCCCCTGAGGAGGAAGGGAGGGATAGAATAAGGAGGAGGCCAGGAGTGGACAATCAGCCTCCAGGGAGCCACCTTTGGGAGACCAGGTGCTGGCACAAGGGGCACAGGGCCAAGAGGTTGTCCAAGGTGGATGGGTCCACAGAAGACGTCACTCTCCTGCTGCCAGGGTATACAGGCAGTGAAGCAGCTACCTCAATATGACTGAGGTGCAGCGAAGGAGGCTCTGACTCTCAAGGGAGACAGTCAACTATATGTGTCAGGTGATTGGCCCTGAGATCTCCCCTAACTGTGTGGGTGGACATCCCATGCCAGTGGCTCTAAAGGTCACAGTTTCCCTCCACTTCTATGCCTCTGGCTCCTTCCAGGGCTTGGTGGGTAATCTTTGCAATGTCTCCCAATCAGCTGTGTACACTCGTGTCAAGCAGGTTACAGATGCTCTGTTCAGATGGGTATCCACCTTCATCCACTTCCGTTGCAACTAGGCAAGTCAGGCACAATGAGCCAGAGGCTTCACGGCCATTGCTGGCTTCCCCTGCATCCAGAGTGCAATAGACTGCACACATGTGGCCATCAAGGCGCCAGCAGGTGAGCCCGGTGCCTTCGTCAACAGGAAGGGATTCCACTCCATGAACGTGCAGATAGTGTGTGATCACAGGATGCGGATTCTACAAGTCTGTGCAAGGTACCCAGGCAGCTCCCACGACGCCTACATCCTCAGACACTCCCAGGTGCCGGTACTCTTCGGTGCTCCAGCTCGGCTTGATGGATGCCTGCTGGGTGACAACGGCTATCCCCTCAGAAGGCAGCTCATGACGCCTCTCCGCCATCCAAGAACAGAAGGTGAGCAGCGCTACAATAGGAGTCATGGCACCACAAGGGCTGTGGTGGAGAGAGCCATCAGTCTTAAGATGCGCTTCCGCTGCCTGGACCACTCAGGGGGCGCACTCCAGTATCCCCCAGATCCCGTCTCTGTGATAGTGGTAGCATGCTGTGCCCTGCACAATCTTGCCCTGGAAAGGGGGCTAGCAGTTGAGGATGAAGTCCTTGACGCCCTGGATGAGGCTGCATATGATGAATCCAGCAGTACCTCAGAGGATGAGGAAGCAGAGGGCAATGATGAGGGGCAGCACGACAACCCACAATTACACCAAGGAGGCAGGGACACCAGGGACAATTTAATCCAATGACCCTTCAGCTAGTTGCACACACATAGATCAGCAGGAACAGCATTGCCTGGCACTTCCACACATGGCACTTTGGTGCCACATCTTCCACCTGTTCAGCTGCAAATAAGGGCTTAGTACAGAAACATCAATGTCCACTCAAACACTCATGATAAATATGTGAAAAAGAAAAATGCACCACAAACAAAAGGCCCTCAGCCATGGTTACAGAAGTGAACTTTATTCTGTCCAAAAGAAAAGCAAACAACACTCCATTGCAATAAGAAAAATATGGGTCCCTATTCTAAGGGCAACACAAAATCACCAGTGACATACCTGTTGAGTGTCTAAGGTGCCTTATGCTTATGTTTTCGGCTGCTATGTCTAGGTGCCGCCCCATCGCTCAGAGTGGCTTGTGAAACAGCCTGCTGACTCTGCTGTCCCATTGGCCTTGATGACCTTGGTGGACGTCCTCTGGCCCATGGAGCCTGTGCTGGCTCTGCCCGGGAAGGAGTGGCCAGTTCCAGAACTGGCACCTCCCCAGTTGTTGCAGCCTCAATGGAAGAAACGTTGACTGGCAGAGGGGCGAAGGAGCTGCTGCCTTCATCCGGAGCACCATAAGAGGAACTCGCAGCAACGACAGGCAGCTGCTGCGCCAACATGAGGTCCCTTTCAACCTCCCTGCTCACCACAGATGCATGGGCACTGAGCACCAACGCTTGGTGCCCACATCTCCCACATTGGGAATGACCACCCGTGGCCAGTACCGCTGTGAGGGCTTGCAGGTCAGAGCATATCCCAATCTTAAAATGTTCCATTTGATTGAAGCCCCTCACTATGAGAGTCACCAATCTCTCATTGGAGGAAGGCCTGAGGGTCAAACCTTCACATACACTCTGCCTGGACTCCTCCATCGCAGAGATCAACTGAACCACTCCCTCATGCAACCATGCCAGATGCAAATGCACTTCCTGCCGCCTGTCCTGCAGTTGCTGCATTGGGGACAACTCCAGAGGCACGTTATCAGTGCCGGACTCAGCATGTGCCTCGTCCCCCTGCATCCCTCCAGCTGCTGGCGTCATCAGCACTCTCTGCCCCTACCATTTCCTCCAGCGATTGTGATGTGCCCTCTCCACTGTGACCCGGGACATTAGCCGACGGTAATGTCCCCACCGAGGTGTGTGTGTCTGCGCTGGTGCCTGGCTGGCTGAAATGATGTGCCGCAAGTTGCACTTATTGGTCCTCAGGTGAGGAGGGGGGGCTGCGGGTTCAAGGTGCGGGTCGCTCTGGTGGTGATGCTGAAACTAACAAGGACAGTGCATCAGTTAGCGCTCAGTCAGTTCAACCTTCCATCCCTTCCCCCCCGCCCTCCCAGCCTCATAAGTTGCTCAACCCTCAAGACCCTAAGGAGACGAACATTGGTGAGGTGGGAAAGAGTCAAGAGGAGCCCCAATGCTTAAACCAGCACAGGCTGGTCAGATGGCCTCAGGAATGCCACATGGCATGTTATGAACCATAGGAGTGGGGAGAGTGCAGAGGTACCTGACCTGGATGCACTGTGGCCTGGATAGTTGTGGGGCTGAGGAAACATCGCAATCAGGAGTGACATTTGCCCTGGAACACAGGAGACTGAGAGGTCACATTATTGACCTTCATGCTGTTAGGAGGGGCATAGACAGGTGTGCAGAAGGCAACATTTCCCCTTGGCGCAGGGATAAGTAACGTGGTGGCATTTATCTAAGATGAGGATCTTTTGGACAAAGTAATGTGGGGCGCACTGGCTGAAAGGGTGCTGGAGGTCCCAAATCCCCTCAGATGAAATAAGTCTTTGGCTGTGCAGCAGCAATCCAATGGCATGTTAGACCATGGTGATAGTGGTCACAAATGGGATAAGGTGGCTTTGGAAGGTGGTGGAGACACGATTCCTCAAGGGGACGAGGGTCCCTTCTGGATGACCCACATGTCAGAATCTCTCACTCTGTGAATGAGCATTGTTTCAGCATTAACGATTGCAGCTTGGGAGGTGGTGGCAGTGGTGGTCAGCAATGCCCTGCAAAAGGAGGACAGCCACCCAGTGCTGCAAGAGGATAATGATCTCCTCTGTTCTGCTAGGGTAAGTCACTCTTCTCATCAATCTCAACTCACACACTGGCAAACCCATCACACATCCACAGGGATCTCGCTCACTGCCAGTTCAAGAGACATCAATGATTCACTCTCACACACCCCTTCATTGTCCTCATCCTGTACATGGGGACCACTCACCACCCACACAGGCCAGGCATACTTATCACCTGGCCTGGCAGGCATCTTGCTTATTCTTTCTCCATCTCTATCTATGCAGGACATGCAGGCACACAACAAGAGAGAGAGGCCACAGACCAGTAGCGGAATGCCTGAAATCAAGTCCTCACAGTCTTTGAAAATAGAGCCATCCAGCTGGCCGGCGATGATGTGGACCGGTCTTGTACTGACGGTGAGGTCAGCGCTGCTCTACCAAGTGAGGATCCAATAGTGCAACATCCATCAGACAACCATGCTGTGAGTGATGTGTCCTGTTTCATAGGCCACTGCCATGCATTAATGATCATTTTTGCTTTCGCAGGCACATCTGCCAAATAGCAGGCAGAGTCCATGACCCAGGTCTTTCAATCGAGACCCAAAGAAACCTCTGAAGAGGAATCTGGAGGCACCCTCCCTGAAGTCCCGTCACAGCGCTCACCCACCCTCCATCAGCACAAAGACACACTCCTCGGTGGGACCTAGCTTTAGAGTAGCCTCGGGATCACAATCTGTGGGAGCACACAGCACTATCTGATCCACAGCAGGTGGCAGCAGGGACTTCCCAGGTGTCCAGCACTCAGAGGACTGCTGAAGGCCAGAACGTTGCTGAGTCCGAGTCAGATGATGAGCATCTGAGCTCGGTCATGTCACAGCTGCTGGAGCTGCAAAGGCATGTTCGGGAACATCAGGAAGGAATGTCCACTGCATTCCTCAGGTTGCAAGGCATAGTGGAGATGTCCATCCGCCTTCAAGCTGAGGTGATAGCGCCGGCATGCCAATGCACTGGTAGTGTTGCAGCCGCCGTAGAAACCTGGTCCAGGACTTCACTCCTGCACTGCTGCGTGGGCTCAACTCCATTGCTGATGCCACAGTTGGCTTCAATGTTTACACAAGAGGAGGGTTGGACAACTTGATCTCACTCCAGCTACCCCTGCTCTTCAAGGAGTCAGCCTGGGGCCCCCAGGCACACATAAGGAGGATCAGCAGGTGCACACTCCGGGCCCTTCCATTCAGGTGACTCCGAGAGTGTCCGACCCATCTGACTCCTCTCTTCCTGTGACCTCAGCATCTCCAGCTCCACAGGCCAAGGAAGCTACCACTGCCACACAGCATGACCCCGAAAGCAGGCTGCAGCCCTACAAGTCTTGGTCTTCCAGAGGATGCCTGCCAAAGTCATCACATACAGGGCGTCATAATCAGCTGGCTGTCTCCACCTCCGCTGTGGATATCTGGGGAGCACCAAGAGGTAGCAGCAGGGTCAGGAAAGTTAAGGAGAAGTAGAATTAGTTGCATAGCCTGGGCACGGGTGTTAATCACTTCTACATACTGTTCACTATTTTCAATAAACTCCTAAGAATGTCTCCCTGCCTGTGGCTCCTTGTTCTGATGAGCTGTGTTCTTGTCACTCAGATGAAAACCTTACTGAACAAGATAAAAGGCAGGTGTCTCAGTCCAGGGCCTCTTCCCTTTGCAGTCTCCAGACCAAAGTGATGGTCCAACCACACACTCCCTGGAAACATTACTGATGCCTGCAATTCAATGATGCTTGTCATTGCTGCCAGAATGTAGCCAGGCACCACAGTGTTTGCTCACTCTCTCGATGTGCTCTCAGCATCTTTAAGGAGGGGCTAGCCCCCATCTCTTCAGCATCCATGAAGACTGGTGCTGTGCTCCAGCTCCAGCTCCTGAAGCACGCAGGTTCTGAAGACGGACAAAGCATCAGAACTTCTAAAGTTTCATGGCTGTGTCTCTATGATATGACCCTGATTGTGGAACTCAAGCGAGCTGCCCTCGGCCAGACAGGAGACCGACATTCTCAGAGGCTATGTGAAAATGAATGGAGTGTCCTCACACTGCATGTCCACATCATTCTCTTGCAATCGGGCGACTATTAGGGCCTCCACCACGTCTCCATGACAGGACCATTCTCAGGAGGATATTGGCACTGCCATAATCCAGACTGGAGCCAAAAGTTCACAGATGCAATGTGAGGATCTATGGTGTCTCCTCACTGCACGTCTTCATCATCCTCCACAAATCTAGCAGCTATGAGGGCCTCCTGAGCGTGCCTGCCTCTTCTAGCCAGTGCGAGAGCCTCTTCCCCATTATCGCTGCCTCAGAGGACCCCCTCATCCTCATCCCTGCCAGCGTCCTCCTCATTGCAGGAGATGTATAGCTCCTCTGTCTCCTCCTCAGCCAGCTCCTCACCCTGTTGCAGCGCCAGGTTGTAAAGGGTGCAGCAGACGACGACAATGTGTGGCACCCTCTTGCTGACACTATTGCAGGGCTCCAACAGACTGGTCCAGGCACTAGAACCCCATCTTCAGCATCCTGATGGTTTACTTCACCAAGGTGCGAGTTGCAACATGGGCCTCATTATAGTGTCACTCTGCTGCAGTCTGAGGCCGCCGCACGGGTATCATCAGCCACTGCCTCTGTGGGTAGCCCTTCTCCCTGAGGATCCAACTCTGCAGCCTCTATGGGCCTTGGAAGACTCCAGGGATCTGTGACCGACTGAGTGTAGGCATCGTGCATACTCCCTGGAAACTGTGTGCACACCTGCAGGATGCATTTCTAGTGGTTGCATACCAGCTGCAGTGAGTGGAATCCCTTATGGTTGATGGAGTCCAATTTGTGTAGTGATGGAGACCTGAGCACCACATGAGCGCAGTCAATTGCACTCTGCACCTGTGGGAACCCCAAGGTCTGGGAAAATCCAATGGCTCTTGCAGCCTGGCTGTCATGGTCCCGAGCAAAATGCACAAAGTTGTGTGCCATGGAGGAGATGGCATCTGTGACCTCATGGATGTATTTTTTTTTCATTCAGGGGGTGTGGGCTTCGATGGCAGGGCCAACATTTATTGCCCATCTCTAGTTGTTCTTAAGGTGGTGGTGAGCTTCCTTCCTGAACAGCTGCTGTCCATGTGGCGTAGGTACACCCACAATGCTGTCAGGAAGTGATTTCCAGTATTTTGACCCAGCGATAGTGAAGGAACATTGACATATTTCAAAATCAGGATGACAAGTGACTTGGAGAGGAACTTCCAGGTGGTGGTGTTCCCATCTATCTGCTGCCCTTGTCCTTCTGGATGGGAGTGATCATGGGTTTGGAAGGTGCTGCCTAAAGAGCTTTGGTGAATTCCTGCAGTGCATTTTGTAAGATGGTACACACTGCTGCTGCTGTGCATCGGAGGTGGAAGGAGAGAATGTTTGTTGATGTGGTGCCAATCGAGTGAGCTGCTTTGTCCTGGTTGGTGTCAAGCTTCTTGTGTTGTAAGAGCTGCACTCATCCAGGCAAGTTGGGGGTATCCCATCACACTCCTGATTTGTGCCTTGCAGATGGTGGACAGGCTTTGGGGAGTCAGGAGGTGGGTTACTCATTATATGATTCCTAGCCTCTGGCCTGCTCTTATAGCCACAGTATTAAATGGCTAGTCCAGTTCAGTTTCTAGTCAATCGTAACACCCAGGATGTCGATAGTGGAAGATTCAGTGATGGTAATGCCATTGAACATCAAGAGGCAATGGTTGCATTCTCTCGTGTTGGAGATGGTCATTGTCTGGCACTTGTGGCACGAATGTTTCTTGCCACTTGTCAACCCAAGCCTGGATATTATCCAAATGCAGCAAGACCTGGACATCAACTGCTTCAGTATCTGAGGAGTCATGAATGGCGCTGAACATTGTAAAATCATCAGCGAACATCCCCACTTCTGACCCTATGATGGAAGAAAGGTCATTGATGAAGCAGCTGAAGATGGTTGGGCCTAGGACACTACCCTGAGGAGCTCCTGCAGTGATGTCCTGGAGCTGATATGACTGACCCCCTACATCCACAATCATTTTCCTTTGTGCTAGGTATGGCTCCAACCAGCAAAGAGTTTTCCCCCTGATTCTCATTGACTCCAATTTTGCTGGGGCTCCTTGATGCCACACTCGATCAAATGCTTCTTTGATGTCAAGGGCAGTCACTCTCACCTCACTTCAGGAGTTCAGCTCTTTTGTCCATGTTTGAACCAAGGCTGTAATGAGGTTAGGAGCTGAGTGGCCCTGGTGGAACCCAAACTGGGCATCAGTGAGCAGGTTATTGGTAAGCAAGTGCCGTTTGATAGCACTGTTGATGACCCCTTCCATTACTTTACTGTTGGAGAGTAGACTGAAGGGCTGACATTGGCCAGGTTGGATTTGTCCTGCTTTGTATGCAGGACATACCTGGGCAATTTTCCACATAGCTGGGAAGATGCCGGTGTTGCAGCTGTACTGGAACAGCTTGGCTAGGGGCATGGCAAATTCTGGAGCACAAGTCTTCAGTACTATTGTTGGAATATTGTCAGGGCCCATAGCCTTTGCAGTATCCAGTGCCTTCAGCTGTTTCTTGATATCACATGGAGTGAATCAAATTGGCTGAAGGCTGGCATTTGTGATGCTGGATATCTCTGGAGGAGGCTGAAATGGATCATCCACTCAGCACTTCTGGCTGAAGATTGTTGCGAATGCTTCAGCCTTATCTTTTGCACTGCTGTGCTGGGCTCCTCCATCATTGAGAATGAGGATATTTGTGGAGCCACCTCCTCCAGTGAGCTGTTTAATTGTACACCACCATTCACAACTGGCTGTGGCAGGACTGCAGAGCTTAGATCTCATTGTTGGTTGTGGGGTCACTTAGCCCTGTCTATCACTTGCTACTTATGCTGTTTGGCACGCAACTAGTCCTGTTTTATAGCTTCACCAGGTTGATACCTCATTTTTAGCTATGCTGTTGCTGGCATGCCCTCTTCATTGAACCAGCGTTGATCCCCTGTCTTGATGGTAATGGTAAAGTGGGGGATATGCTGGGCCATGAGATTACAGATTGTGTTGAGTACAATTCTGCTGCTGCTGATGCCCCACAGCACCTCATGGATGCCCAGCCTTGAGTTGCTAGATCTGTTCAAAATCTATCCCATTTAGCATGGCTGTAGTGCCATGGAGGGTATCCTCAATGTGAAGGCGGGACTTCATCTCCACAATGACTGTGCGGTGGTCACTCCTACCGATACTGTCATGGACAGATGCATCTGTGACAGGCTGGTGAGGATGAGCTCAAGTATGTTTCTCCCTCATTTGTTTCTTCACCACCTACCACAGACCCAGTATAGCAGCTAAGTCATTTAGGACTTGGTCAGTAGTGGTGCTACCCAGCCACTCATGATGATAGACATTGATGTCCCCCACCCAGAGAACATTCTGCACCCTTTCCACCCTCAGTGTTTCCTCTAAGTGATGTTCAACATGGAGGAGCACTGATTCATCAGCCAAGGGAGGGCAGTACATGGTAATCAGAAGGAGGTTTCCTTGCCCATGTTTGACCTGATGCCATGAGACTTCATGGGGTCCGGAGTTGATGTTAAGGACTCCCAGGCCAACTCCCTCCCGCATGTGCCGCCACCTCTGCTAGGTCTGTCCTGCCCGTGGGACAGGACATACTCAGGAATGGTGATGGTGAGTCTGGGACATTAATCTGTAAGGTATGATTCCGTGAGGATGACTATGCCAGGCTGTTGCTTGACTAGTCTGAGACAGCTCTCCCAATTTTGGTACTAGACCCCAGACGTTAGTAAGGAGGACTTTGCAGAGTTGACAGGGCTGCGATTGCCATTGTCGTTTCTGGCACCTAGGTCAATGCCGGGTGGGCCATCCGGATTAATTCCCTTTTTGTGACTTTGTAGTGGTTTGTTACAACTGAGTGCCTTGCTAGGTCATTTCAGAGTCAACCACATTGCTGTGGGTCTGGAGTCACATGGAGGACAGCAGGTTTCCTTCCCTAAGGGGCATCAGTGAACCAGATGGGTTTTTACAACAATCAACAGAGGTTTAATGGTCATCATTGGACTTATAAATCCAGATTTTTATTGAATTAAAATTCCACCATCTGCCGTGGCAGGATTCAAATCCAGGTCCCCAGAGCATTACCCTGGGTCTCTGGATTAATAGTCCAGCGACAAAACCACTACGCCATCACCTCCTCCATTTGTGGGTGGTGGCTTGTGAAATCCCATAGAGGTCAGCTGTGGAGCCCTGAAACGAGCCACTGGCATAGAAATTGGGTGCCGTGGTCACTTTCATAGCCACTGGCAGTGGATGCCCTCCATGTCCCCTTGGCGCCAAGTCCTGCAGTAAGTGGTAGATGTGAGCCACCAGGTCCCTAGATATGCACAGTAGTCAGCGACACTGGTTCTTGGTCATCTGCAGGAATGGCAGGCGGCGTCTATAGACCCTCGGCACAGAAATCTCTGCCCATAGGCAGACACCACTATACTCTATTTTAAAATAATTTCCAATAACATTATAGACATTATTATATCTTCTTGACATCCAGAACTAGCTGTGTCCTTAGCCAAGCTGTTCCAGTACAGCTACAACACTGGCATCTACTTGGAAATGTGGAAAACTGCCCAGGTATGTCCTATCCACAAAAAATAGGACAAATCAAACATGACCAATTACCACCCTATCAATATACCCCCAATCATCAGCAACATACGAACATACAAAATAAGAGCAGGATTAGGCATTTAGCCCCTCAAGCCTGCTCCACTATTCATTAAGATCATGGCTGATCTGTTTGTGCTTTGAATTCCACATTCCCAACTATCCCTGTTAACCTTTGATTCCCTTGCCTAACAAGAATCTATCTACCTCTACCTTAAAAATATTCAGTGGCCCTGCCTCCAATGCCTTCTGAGCCAGAGAGGTCCAAAGTCACATGATCCTCTGAGAGAAAAAATCCTCCTGATTTACAACTATTACTGGAATGTTTTTAGCATCCTCTATAGTGAAGATAGAAACAAAATATTTGTTCATTTCATCTACCATTTCCTTATGATCTACTATTAACTCTCTAGAGGACCAACACTCACTTTACTTACTCTTTTCCTTTTTAAATACCTGTAGAAACTCTTGCTATCCGTTTTCGCATTTCTAGCTAGCTTCCTCACTTTAATTTCTTTCTCCTGTTTAAACTTTTAGTTATTCTCTACCATTCTCTATATTCTGACCAATCATCTGACCTGTCACTCATCTTTGCACAGTATTTTTATATATTTTTTTCTTTAAGTTCGATGCTTTCCTTAACTTCTTTAATTAAGCATGGATGGTGGGTCCTCCCTTTAGAATTTTTCTTTACAGTAGGACTATACTTATTCTGCGTATTCTGAAATATCCCATTAAATGTTTGCCACTCCATCTCTATTGATCTTTCCTCTACCCAGTAACCCAGTTTACTTCAGATAGCTCAGCTTTCACAACCACATAGTTGTCCTTATTTAAGTTTAAAATACATATTAGACCCACTCTTCACCCTTTCAAACTCAATGAATAATTCAATCATATTGTGATCGTTTATATCAAGGGGTGCGTATATTCTGAAGTAATTAATTAACCCTGTCACATTACACAATACCAAGTCTAATATAACCTGCTCTCTGGTTGGTTCCAGAACATGCTGCTTTGAGAAATTAGCTCGAAAGCATTCTATGAATTCTTCATCCAGGCTACTACTGCCAGTCTGATTTTTGCAGTTTATATGTAGATTAAAATCACCCATGGCTATTGCTGTCACTTTAGCACAAGCACCCAATATGTCTTCTTGTATACTTTGTGCTACACTGTGGTTATTGTTAGGGAGCCTGTAGACCAGTCCCACTAGTGACTTCTTTCCCATAATATTCCTCATCTCCACACAAACCGATTCTACATCCTGATGTCCTAAACCAAAGCTATTTCCAACTATTGCACCAATGCTATCCTCGATTAACAGTGCTACCCCTCCACCTTTACCTAGCTTGCTATTCTTCTTGAATGTCATATACCATTAAATATTGTGGGCCCAATCCTTGTCATCCTGTAGCCACATCTCCATAATGGCTATCAGATCATACTTATTTACTTCATTCAATATGCACTATCAATTCATTTACTTAGTTATGAATGCTACGCTACAGAATGCTACAGAGTCTTCAATTTTGTTTTTTGCTATCTTTGTAACATTAGTCTTGACTGTTGGTGCATTCTTAGCTTTTTTCTCTGTCCTTTCCTGCCTTCCTCTGACCCTCATTTCCCATGTTACTCTTTTCCTCTCCTGCCTTTACTATGCCCTGATTTGCTACATCTACCCAAGCTTGATCCCCCATCCCCTTAGTTCAGTTTAAAGCCCTCTCTACTTACTGGTTCAATTTGTGACTGTCCCAACGGTATAACCCTGACTTTCCCTAGTGCTGACACCAGTCCCCCATGGACTAGAACACACTTCAGAACCCATGGTGCCATGGGGAGGCTGCTCATCCACCTTGCAGACTTCACTTTTGGCCACACAGGTTGCAAGCACCTCAAACCTGTTTGACAACTGCAGACTGAAGCACCTCCAGTACTGTCTACTTGGTCCCATCACCTGCCTCATAATAGTCACATCTTCCTGTCATACAAACACATGATCATACGAATTAGGAGCAGAAGTAGGCCACTCAGCCCCTTGGGTTTGCTCCACCATTCAATAAGATTATGGCTGATCTGATTGTAACCTCAATCCCACATTCCTGCCTATCCCCAACAGCCTTTCATGCCCTTGTTAATCAAGAATCTATCTAGCTATGCCCTAAAAATGTTCAAAGACTCTGCTTCCACTGTCTTTTGAGGAAAAGGGGTCCAAAGACACAAGCATCAGAAAAAAATTCCCTTCATCTGTCTTAAATGATCAACCCTTTATTTTTAAACAGTGGCCCCTAGTTCTAGATTCTCCCACAAGAGGAAACAACCTCTCCACATCCACTCTGTCAAGACCCCAGAGGATCTTAAAGGTTTCAATCAAGTCACCTCTTACTCTAAATTCCAGTGGATACAAGTCTGATCTATCCAATATTTCCTAAGAAGATAACCAGCCCATTCCTGGTATTAGTCTAGGAAACCTCTGAACTGCTTCTAATGAATTTCCATCTTTCTTTAAATAAGGAGACCAGTAAAGTAGACAATATTCCAAATGCGGTCTTAGCAGTGCCCTGTCTAACTGAAGCATAACATCCCCACTTTTGTAATCAATAAATGATAACATTTTATTATCTTTCCTAATTACCTGCTGCACCTGCATACCAGCCTTCTATGATTCATGCACTAGGGCACCCAGATCCCTCTGAAACTCAGAGCTCTGCAATCTCACACTAATTAGATAATAATAATAGCTTGCACAGGAACAGGAGAGTGAGCACATCCTGAGTGGGGCACAGGCAGAGTGGGTATTCAGAATTTGGTGCAAAGCAGGAATTTGGTGCAGGGGGGACGAGGTGCTGTTTGCATTATTTCCTTGCTATCCAACTTCTTAAATCTTCAGAGCGTGTCGCAGCAGTAGAGGAAACAAGGGAAAGGAATCACTGATAAGTAGTGGGTAAGGCATTTACTAATTTAATCGCTTGTAGTTTAAGGTCTTTTTGTGGTTTACAATTTGTATACTTTACAGTAACAAAGATCAGAAAAGAAGGGCCCTAGAGTAATTGACTTAAAAGGTTTAATTTAAAGGGATAAGTCATGGCAGGAGAGCTCAAAGTCGTGGTGTTCTCCTCGTGCTCCATGTGGGAAGCCGGGGACATTTCCAGTGCCCGGGACCAGCATGTGTGCAGGAAGTGGGCCCAGCTGCAGCTCCTGGAAGCTCGGATTTCAGAGCTAGAACATGGCTGGGGACACTGTGGAGCATCCGTGAGTCTGAGAGCATCGTGGATAGCACATTTAGAGAGGTGGTCACACCACAGATGAAGAGACTTGAGGAAGGAAGAGAATGGGTGACCACCAGGCAGTCCAAGAGGAACAGGCAGGTAGTTCAGGAGTCCCCTGGGGTCCCACTTGCAAATCAGTATTCCATTTTAGAGGCTGATGAGGGCGCTGGTTCCTCCAGGGAGTGCAGACAGAGCCAAGCTTCTGGCACCACAAGCAGCCTGTCTGTACAGGAGGGGAGGAAGGGAGGAAGAGCAATAGTAATAGGGGATTCTATTGTCAGGGGAACAGATAGGCGCTATTGTGGCCGTCAATATGACTCCAGGATGATACGTTGCCTCCCTGGTGCCAGGGTCCGGGATGTCACTGAACGGCTCTAGGGCATCCTGAAGGGGGAGGGTGATAAGGCAGAGGTCATGGTACATGTTGGTACCAATGATATAGGTAGAAAGAGGGATGAGGTCTTGTATCAAGAATTCAGGGAGTTAGGCAGTAGGCTAAAAAGCAAGACCTCGCGGGTTGTAATCTCTGGATTACTCCCAGTGCCAAGTGCTAGCAAGCTCGGAAATAGGAGAATAGCAGAGATGAATACATGGCTTAAGAGTTGGTGCAGGAGGGAGGGTTTTAGATTCCTGGATCACTGAGACATTTCTGGGGAAGATGGGACCTGTACGAGCAGGACAGTCTACATCTGAACCAGAGCGGGACTAATATCCTTGCAGGCAGGTTTGCTAGTGCTGTTGGGAGGAGTTTAAACTAATTCGGCAGGGGGAGGGGACACAGAATGTTAGTAGAATAGGAACATATCATAATACAGTAAAACAATCAAGTCAGAGGGAGTACAGCTGCAATAAGTTTCAAGGGAGTAAGGCAAGGCTGGATGGCCTCTACTTTAATGCCAGGAGTATTACAGGTAAAACGGATGAGTTAAGGGTGAGGATTGACATGTGGAATTGTGATATAGTAGTCATCACTGAGGCATGGTTGAGGGAAGGGCAGGATTGGCAGCTCAACATTCCAGGATATAGAATCTTCAGGCGAGACAGGGTAGGGGGTAAAAGAGGAGGAAGCATCGCATTATTAGTTAAGGAGTCAGTTACTGCAGTAAGGAGAGATGATATCTTGGAGCGAGCATTGAATGAAGATTTGTGGGTAGAGCTTAGGAATAAAAAAGGGGCAACCACATTATTAGGTGTTTATTATTGACCCCCAGATAGTCAGCGGGAAATTGAGGAGCAAATATGTGCACAATTTGTGGAGGTGTGTAAAAAGAATAACAATAGGGTAATTATATTCGGTGATTACAACTTTCCCAAAATTAATTGGGGTAGACATAGTGTTAACCGCTTGGATGAAGTGGATTTCTTGAAATGTGTACAGGAGAAATTTTTAGGTCAGTATGTAGAGGGTCCAACAAGGGACGGCGCAGTGCTGGACCTACTTCTGGGGAATGAAGCCAGACAGGTGGCTGAGGTGGTGGTGGGGGAGCATAGTGATAGTGACCACAACACGGTACAGTTTAAGCTTGTTATGGACAAAGAAATAGACAAGTTGCAAAAGAAATGTTTTGGATTGGGGGAGAGTGGATTTTAGTAAAATAAGGCAGGATCTGGCCAGGGTAGACTGGGAACAGCTACTTGTGGGGAAATCTACAAAGGAACAGTGGGGGTGTTCAAAAAGGAAATGGGGAGGGTACAGGCTCAACATGTTCCCTCTAGGGTGATAGGAAGGAGTAACAAGCCCAGAGAACCATGGATGACCAGCGATATTCAGGTTACGATGAGAAGGAAAAGAGAGGCTTTTAGCAGGTCCATTGAAGCAAATCAGCAGAGGCATTAGTGGAGTACAGAAAGTGCAGGATGGAGTTTAAGAAAGTAATTAGGAGAGCAAAGAGGGAATATTAAAAAGCTCTGGCTTGTAAAAGTAGGGAAAATCCCAAGATATTCCATAAGTATATCAATGGGAAGAGGATAACTAGGGAAGGAGTAGGGCCCATAAGGGACCAAGGGGGAAATCTAAGGGTGGAGCCAGAGGACATCGCTAGAGTGTTGAATGAATACTTCACATCCATCTTCACCCAAGAGAATGAGGATGAAGGTATCAAACTCGGGGTGAGAGACTGCGAGGTTCTTGAGCAAATTGATATAGGGAGTGACAAGGTATTGGAGGTGTTGGCAGGCTTAAAAGTGGACAAATTTCCAGGTCCAGATGATTTGTGTCCCAGACTGCTGAGGGAGGCAAGGGACGAGATCGCAGGGGCTCTGACCCAAATGTTTAATTCATCTCTGGCCATGGGGGAGGTGCCAGAGGACTGGAGAACAGCTAATGTGGTTCCACTATTTAAGAAGGGTTGTAGAGATAAGCCAGGGAACTACAGGCCTGTGAGTCTCACATCAGTGGTAGGGAAACTATTGGAGAAATTTCTGAAGGAGAGTATCTATCTCCACTTGAAGAGGCAAGGTTTGATCAGGGATAGTTAGCGGGACTTTGTCAGAGGGAGGTCATGCCTAATAAATTTTATTGAATGTTTTGAGAAGGTGACCAGGTGTATAAATGAGGGTAGTGCAGTTGTTGTAGTTTATATGGATTTCAGCAAAGCCTTTGACAAGGGAGACTTATAAAGAAGGCAAAGGCCCATGGGATACATGGTAATTTGATATGGTGGATTCAAAATTGGCTTAGTTGTAGGAGGCAGAGGGTGATGACAGAAGGATGCTTTCATGATTGAAAGTGTCCAGTGGCGTACATAGATGACTATGTGGGGAGTAGGATTAGTAAGTTTGCGGATGTCACAAAGATTGGCCGGGTGGACAACAGTGAGGCTGAGCATCTTGGGCTACAGGAAGATATAGACGGGATGGTCAAATGGGCAGATAAGTGGCAGATGGAATTTAACTCTGAAAAGTGTGAGGTGATACACTTTGGAAGGAGTAATTTGACAAGGAAGTATTCAACGAACTGCATGGCACTAGGAAGTTCTGAGGAACAAAGGGACCTTGGTGTGTGTGTCCATAGATCTCTGAAGGTGGAGGGGCATGTTAGTGGGGTGGTGAGAAAGGCATATGGGACATTGCCTTTATCAAGCGAGGCATAGGTTACAAAAGTAGAGAGGTCATGTTGGAGTTATATAGAACCGTGGTGAGGCCACAGCTGGAGTACTGTGTGCAGTTTTGGTCGCCACATTATAGGAAGGATGTGATTGCACTGGAGGGGGTGCAGAGGAGATTCACCGGGATGTTGCTTGGGATGAAACATTTGAGTTATGAAGAGAAGAAATGGTAACTGTATTCCTCTCCACAGATGCTGTCAGGCCTGCTGAGTTTTTTCAGGTATTTTTGTTTTTGTTTTGGATAGATTTGGGTTGTTTACCTTGGAGCAGAGAAGACTGAGTGGGCGACCTGATCGAGGTGTACAAGATTATGAGGGGCATGGACAGGTGAATAAGGAGCAGCTGTTCCCCATAGTTGAAGGGTCAGTCACAAGGGGGCATAAGATCAAGGTGAGGGGCAGGAGGTTTAGGGGAGATGTGAGGAAAAAGTTTTTTACCCAGAGGGTGGTGACAGTCTGGAATGCACTGCCAGGGAGGGTGGTGGAGGCGGGTTGCCTCACATCCTTTAAAAAGTACCTGGATGAGCACCTGGCACGTCATAACATTCAAGGCTATGGGCCAAGTGCTGGTAAGTGGGATTAGGTAGGTAGGTCAGGTGTTTCTCATGTCGGTGCAGACTCGATGGGCTGAAGGGCCTCTTCTGCACTGTGATTCTGTCATAACATTCAAGTTTTTTTTTATTCTTCCTGCCAAAATGGACAATTTCACATTTGCCAACATTATACAGCATTTGCCAGATCTTTGTCCACTCACTTAACCTGATTACGTCACTGTAGCCTCATTATGTCCTCTTCACAATTTACTTTCGTACCTATCTGTGTCATCAGCAAATTGAGCAATCATTCCTTCATCCAAGTCATTTATGTCATGTTGAGACCCCAGCACTGATCCCTGTGACATACCACTCATCACATTCTGCCGTCCAGAAAAAGACCTATTTATGCCAACTCTGCTTCTATCCATGCCAATATGTTACCCCCTACACTGAGCTTTTATTTTCCGCAATAATCTTTGATGCAGCGCCTTGCCAAATGCCTTCTGGAAATCTAAGTACAGTACATCCAATGGTTCTCCTTTATCCACAACATGTGACTCATTCAAAGAACTCCAATAAATTGGTTAAACATGATTTCCCTTGCACAAAACCATGTTGACTCTGCCTGATTGCCTTGAATTTGTATAAGTGTCCTGCTACATCTTTGATAATAGCTTTTAACATTTCCTCTATGACAGATGTTAGGCTAACTGCCTGCAGTTTCCTGAATTCTGTCTCCCTCCCTTTTTGAATAAAGGAATTACATTTGCTATTTTCCAATCTAATGGAACATCCCTGAATCTAGAGAATTTTGGAAAATTAAAACCAATGCATCAACTATTTCACTAGCCACTTCTTTCAAGAAGAAAGGTGAAGTTAGGGACCTGGGGATTTGACAGTCCACAGCTCCAAAAATTTGCTCCATCCTGCTTCCCTGGTAATTGTAATTTTCCTGAGTTCCTCCCTCCCTTTCATTTCTGATTTCCAGCTTTTTTGGGATGCTACTTGTGTCCTCAATAGTGAAGGCCAAAGCAAAATACCTGTTAGATTCATCCACCATCTCCCTACTTTTCATTATCAATTCCCCAGAGGCACTTTTAATAGGACCAACGCTCACTTTGTTAACTCTTTTCTTACTTAAATATATAAAGAAACTCTTACTATCCGTCTTTATGTTACTAACTAGCTTTCTTTCATACTCTAATTTTTCCTTCATTATTAATCTGTCATTCTTTGCTATTCTTTATATCCTTTCCAATCTTCTGACCTGCCACCTGCCTTTGCAATTATATGCTTTTTCTTTATGTTTGGTACTGTCTTTAACTTTTTTAGTTAACCACGGATGGTGGACCCTCCACTTGGGATTTTTCTTTTTCATTGGAATGTATAGATTCTGTGTATTCAAAAATATCTATTAAATGTCTGCCACTGAACCTCTATTGACATATCCCTTAACCTCATTTGCCAGTTCACTTTAGCTAGCTCCCCTTTCATGCCATTATAATTGCCCTTATTTAAGGTCAATTATACTGGTCTTAGACGAACTTGTTTCTCCCTCAAAATTAACGTAAAATTCAATCATATTATGATTGTTGCTACCTTGGGGTGCCTTCACTATGAGATTATCAATTAATCCATCTCATTGCTCAATACCAGGTCTAGTACAGCCTGCTCTCTGCTTGGCCCCAGAATGTGCTGTTCGAAGAAACTATCCTGAAAACCTTCTATGAACTCTTCATCTATGCTACCTTTGCCCATCTGATTTTTCCAGTCAATTAATAATTAAAATCCTTCATGATTATTGCTGTACCTTTCTGACAAGCTCCCATTATCTCATCTTTTATACTCTGTCCTACCATGTAGTTACAATTAGGGAGCTTGTACACCACTATCATAAGTGACTTGTTGCCTTTATCATTTCTCATCTCAGCCCAAACCACTTCTACATCCTGATTTTCTGAACTTAGGTCATCCCTCTCTAATGTGCTAATACCATCATTAATTAACAGAGCAACCCCTCCATCTTTTCTTAACTTCCTGTCCTCCCTAAATGTCATGTACTCTTCAATATACAGGTCCTAATCTATGTCATCCTGTAGCCATGTCTCTGTAATGGCTTTCAGAATGTACATATTTATTTCTAATTGTGCTATCAGTTCATCTGTTCTATTTTGAATATAACGTGTTCAGATACAGAGCCTTTAGTTTTGTCATTTTATTATTTTTATAGCATCTAGTCTTATCTGCTGATTTACTCTTAGATTTATAGGCTTTGTCCCTTCCTGTCACAGACTATTTATTATTTCCCATATTAATGCCCATCTCTCTTGCCTTCTCAATTCTTTGGTTTACCACATCTTCCTGAATTTGATCCCTTGCCCCTACTATTCAGTTTAAAACTTTCTCTACTTCCCTAGTTTTGCAGCTCACGAGGACACCAGCCCCAGCACAGTTCAGGTGTAGACCGCCCCAATGTACAGATCCCACTTTTCCCAAAGATAAAATCAAAAAACTGCAGACGCTGGAAATCCAAAACAAAAACAGAATTACCTGGAAAAACTCAGCAGGTCTGGCAGCATCGGCGGAGAAGAAAAGAGTTAACGTTTCGAGTCCTCATGACCCTTCAACAGAACTTTGGTGTCAGTGCCACAAACAGGAACCCACTGCTCCCTCACCAGTCTTTGAGCCTTGCATGCATTTCTCTAATCTCATTTGTCCTATGCCAATTTGCATGTGGCTCAGGTAATAACTCAGAAATTGCCTGAGTTTCTGCTTTTTAATTTGGTACCTGGCTCCTCATACTGACTATGCAAAACCTCTTTCTTTGCCCTGCTTTTGTCACCAGGACCAACATGGACCACATCAACTGGATCATCCCACACCCACTGCAAGTTCCTGTACAGCCCTGAGCAGATGTCCCAAACCCTGGCACTGGCCAAGCAACACAGCAGTTTTGTCTCTTGCTTTTTGCTGCAGAGAACAGTGTCAACCCCCCTCACTATACTATCCCCTACTACCACTACGTTCCTTCTTACTCCCCACTACATGAATGGCTTCCTGTACCATGGTCAGTTATCTCATCCCACAGCCCCCACTCATCCAAACAAGCTGAGAGAACCTCAAACCTGTTGGACAATTGCAGAGGCTGACACTCCTGCTGTCTGGGTCCCCTTACCTGCCTCACTCAGTCACACCCTCCAATCCCTGGCCACTGACCAAATCAGAAGACCCTGTCCTAAGTGGTGTAACTGCCTCCTGGTATCAAGCATACAGGTAGCTTTCCCTCTTCCTGATGTGTCACAGAAACTGCAGCTCAGCCTCCAGCTCAATGACTCCGAGCCAAAATTCCTCAAGCTGCAAACGTTTACTGCAGATGTGTTATCCAGGAGCTCTCACATGCGACAGCATTGACACATCACCTGTTCTGCCATCCTTAATGCATTTTAAATAATTACTTAATTATATTAATCACTTATTTATGTTGTTTTCTTATATATCTTATTAACTTTACCACCAATTTGTGTACTATTTTAAACCTTAATGATAGAACAGAACTTACGCACTTACCAGATACTCGCCCAACAGCTAGCCCCTTTCCCTGTAGTGGTGCAAGGGCCAATTCCTATAGGGTGAGGAAAATAGAAAAAGGAAATGAACACCTCCTCCCATCCCCCACCTTCACCAAATTCCCCTTCTCATCAAACTCCATGGGCAGAATTTTGCCGTCAGTGAGCAGGGGGTGGGGCCTGCTCGTGGCACGTAAAATGACGTGGGATGACGTTGGGCGGAACCCCCGACATCACCCTGCCCCATTTAAATTTTCAGGAAGGTGGGGGCACGGCAAAATCAGCTGCAGGCTCACCGACCTGTCAATGGCCAATTGAGGCCTTTGACAGGATCATTTAACCAATTAAAGGACCTGCCCTTCCAACCTTAAGGTTGGCAGGCAGGCCAGGACCCCCAGTGGGGAATAGAACAAACATGAAACCTCATCCACTGGTGGGATGAGATTTCGTGTAGGGTTTTAAAAATTTTAATAAAGTTATTTTCTAAATTATGAACATGTCCCATCTCATGCAACATCGTCACATGAGGGGGGCATGATAGGGAATTTTCTTTTTCTATTTTTAATATTTTTAAAAGTGGAACCTATCTCCCTGACGCTGCACTTAGCCTCAGGGAGATGTGTGCTCTTTCGTGCGCATGCGTGAAAGAAACATTCTCACTTTTAGAGAATCTCCCCCGCATAGCACTTCCCAGCGGACATCATGCTGGGCAGGCCTTAATTGGTCCACCCACGTAACATGGAGGCAGGGCCCGCTTCTCTGGTGGGGATCAGCTCCCCACCGCCAGAGATAAGGTCGGGCCCGCCCGACAGGCAGAAAATTCTGCCCCAAGTTGTCGTTCAGTTAGCTCAGCTGTACTCCATTTGTCAAGGCTGTACTAAAGAACCCTGAATTTATAGTAAAACTGAACTGGGACTAAAGTAACCAGGTTCAACCAGTTAGCTAATTAACTACTCAACCCCCTACAGCTGAGTGTGGATCTGACCTGTCTAAGCTGCAATAAAGAAATAATTTATCCTGCTTACACAGTGCTTTCCAGTTACTGCTAATTACAGACTAGATTAGATTTTAAGAGCAAAATTTAAGAACAAAATTAACACTTAAAACTCCCCCTCTCACCAAACTCCAAGCCTTTATTCAGTTAGCTCAGCTGCACTCTGTTTGTCCTGTCCCACGTGGCTGTCCAAAACAGATAACCTTATACTAAGGGGTGTGGCCATTTTCTGGAGCAAAGTGTCCAAGTATTTCTTCCCCTCCCTTATGTTGTGCAGTTTCTGCATTCAGCTTCAATATCAATAATCCAGATCTGGAATTCCTCTAGATATTTACACTTTCTGCAAATGTGTTTGCCATGGATCACCTTGGTGTTCAAAATATCCCACATTCTACAGCTGCAACATTACACACCCATCCTGCCATTGTTACTTATGTTATTTAGTTAATTTAATTACCTTCTTAATTAACCTAGAATAATTCCTATGTATACCACACCTCTCTCCCCTAGCACCAAATTCCCATGTGAACCTAATTCATTACTGTCTCTGTGTCACTCAGGAGCAGTCCCCTATCTCCACACATACCCCTTAATGATCATGCAGTTTGAAAAGTCTGGCTCTTATATAGACCCTCTGATGAGTCACTAGCTAGTTTAGCTTCCTGCTACAGTAATCAACACAAATTGTACCAGCTGCTTTCAGCTGATTGACAGATAAATGCAACTACCATTCAGTTCCTTGTTTAACAAGCTGGTCTAACTTACTTGAAGGCTATTACTTCTATGTCAGAGCTTGATCCTTAATCTATATTTGAACCTGAGGAAGACTTGCCAGAACTTAATATGTGAACCTAATTTGCTCACTCAGTCTCCAACTCACTCAGGCATAGTCTCCTGTCTCCTTGTGCATCTGAAATTCAGTGATGTAAGGTGTCTTCAACAGTACTATCAGGTGGCACTTACTCCATAATAACTTGCTCAGTTTGGCTTCCATCACGTTCACTCAGCTCCTGACCTCATTACAGCCTTAGTCCAAATATGGGCAAAAGAGCTAAACTCAAGAGATGATGGGAGAGTGACTGCCCTTGACATCAAGGCTGCATTTGATCAAGTGTGGTACCAAGGAGCCCTAGCAAAACTGGAGTCAATG
Organism: Carcharodon carcharias; assembly: GCF_017639515.1. Lineage (NCBI taxonomy): Eukaryota > Metazoa > Chordata > Chondrichthyes > Lamniformes > Lamnidae > Carcharodon > Carcharodon carcharias. The sequence goes on from NC_054469.1 coordinate 104,725,517, forward strand.
GGAATCAGAAGAAAACTCTCCACTTGTTGGAATCATACCTGACACAACAGAAGAAGATTGGGGTTTTTGGAGGTCAGTGATCTCAGTCCCAGGACATCGCTGCAGGAATTCCTCAGGGTAGAGTCCTCAGCCCAACCATCTTCAGCTGCTTCATTAATAAGGTCAGAAGTGGGGATGTTTGCTGATGATTGCACAATGTTCAGCACCATTCACCACTGCTCATATACTGAGGCAGTCCATGTCCAAATGCAGCAAGACCTGGACAATGTCCAGGCGTGGGCTGATTAGTGGTAAGTAACATTCGCGCCATGCAAGTGCCAGGCAATGACCATCTCCAACAAGAGAAAATCCAATCATCTCCCCTTGAAATTCAATGGCGTTACCTTCACTGAATCCCCCACTACCATCATTCTGGGGTTTACCATTGACCAAAAACTGAACTGGACTAGCCATATAAATACTGTGGCAACAAGAGCAGGTCAAAGGCTGGGTATTCTGTGGTGAGTAACTCACCTCATGCCTCTCTAAAGCCTGTCCAGCATCTACAAAGCACAACTCAGGAGTGTGATGGAATACTCCCCACTGCCTGCATAAGTGCAGCTCCAACAACCCTCAAGAAGCTCAACACCATCCAGGACAAAGCAGCCCACTTGATTGGCACCCCATCCAAAACCTTCAAAATCCCCCCACCACCGGCGCACAATGGCAGGTGTGTGTACATCTACAAGATGCACTCCAGCAGCCCACCAAGGCTCCTTTGACAGCACCTTCCAAACTCATTATCTCTACCACCTTGAAGGACAAGGGCAGCAGATCCATGGGAACATCACCACTTGGAAGTTCCCCTCCAAGCCACACACCATCCTGACTTGGAAATATATTGCCGTTCCTTCATTGTCACTGGGTCAAAACCCTGGAACTCCCTTCCTAACAGCACTGTGGATGTAGCTAAACCACATGGACTCCAGCGGTTCAATAAGGCAGCTCACCACCACCTTCTCAAGTGTAGTTAGGGATGGGTAATAAATGCTGACCCAGGCAGCGATGCCCACATCCCATGAAAGAATAAAGGAAAATATCCAATTCCATTTTGAATGCCATGATTAAATCTGCTTCCACCACACTCTCAGGCAGTGGATTCTGGATTATAACCACTTGTCGTATAAAAAAACTTTCTCTCATGTCACTGTTGTTTCTTTTGCTAATCATTTTAAATCTGTGACCTCTGGTTCTCAACCCTTCCATCAATGGCAACAATTTCTCCCTATCCACTCTGTCTAGACCCCTCATGATTTCTAATACCTCTATTGAATCTCCTCTCAACCTTCTCTTCTCCAAGGAAAAAAGTCCCAACTTCTCCAATCTATCCAAGGAACCATTCTAGCAAATTTTTTCTGCACTTTCTCTAATGCCTTAATACCCTTCCTAAAGGGAGGTGACCAGAACTGGGCACAATACGCCTGTTGAGGCCATACCAATGTTTTATATAGCTTTATCATAACTTACTTGCCTTTGTACTCTATGCCACCAGTTCTCAAGCCAAGGATTCCATAAGCTTTTTTAATTAGTCTCTCAACCTGTCTTGCCAACTTCAATGAATTGTGCACATATGCACCCAGGCCCCTCTGTTCCTGTACTTCCTTTAGAGCTGTGTCCTTGATCATATATTCTTCCTAGCAAAATAAATCACTTCACAATTCTCTTCTTTAAATTTCATGTCCCACTTGTCTGTCCATTCCACCAAACTGCCAATGTCCTTTTGAAGTTTAACACTATCCTCCTCATGGTTCACAATACTTCCAAGTTTCGTGTCACCCACAAATTATGCAATTGCGCTCTGCACACCATTATCTAGGTTACTAATATATATCAAGAACAACAGGAGTCCTAACATCAACCCCTGGGGAACTCCAGTCTGAAAAACACTCATTAACCACTATTCTCTGTTTCCTGTCTCTCAGCCAATTTTGTAACCACGTTGCTACTGCCCCTTTTATTTCATGAGCTTTAACTTTGCTCACAAGTCTGTTGTGCGGTTCTATATCAAATGCCTTTTGGAAGTCCATACACCACATCAACGGCATTACTGTCATCAACTCTCTCTGTTTCTTCATCAAAAAATTCCAGCAAGTTAGTCAAACACGATTTGCCATTAATAAATCTGTGCTGCTTTTCAATAATTAACCCACATTTGTCTAAGTGACTATTGATTTTGTCCTGAATCATTGTTTCAAAGCAACTCAAAGTTTCATGGCAAGTACGCTGATATAAACCTTTATTTTAAACATTGTCTCAATTTGCATGATGCTTACACTTCATTCTAAACATGTTGCTCCACCACTGAGGAAATGGCACTGCTGTTTACTGACTGTTCATCTTTCTAAGTGTGCAGGCATGCTCGTGGTGTTCCTGAGCACTATGTAATGTTATTAAGTGTGGTAAACAACAAGCAGGCAGTGCAGAATGCTGCATGTTTACATACATTCATTGGTCGCAGGTACTTATTTCCCAGATAGGTCCATTTTATGCTTGAAAAAGAAGCTATACATAACAAAAGGCAGCACAAAGCAGATAAGTGATGGTGGGTTGGCCATTGAAGCTTTGGTCCTTGCCTCCTTTTGAGGAAAGGGCAATCTCAATTACGGTTGTGGAAGCATTAGGGTGAAGTGGAGGAGAAAGACATCAGAAACCTCCCCAAACTCAAGGCTTCGCCAACTGGTCAGGATTTTATGGGGCCTCCAGGACTAGGCTGGGAGGCGAAGGGAGATGCAGAAAATCAAGTGGGAGAGCAGGGTGATGTGCCCATCCCCTTTCTGCCACCACTGGCATTTTACCAGTGGCAGGGTGGCCCTCAGCCATGTAGGGAAATTGCCGGTTAAAACTTGGCAGCTTCTCTGCAGGTTCTGGAGAATAGGGGAACTCCTAATCGGACACACTGTGGCTCCATTTCACCGGGGGCCTGTTTGACTGACCCCACTTATTGTGGTCCCAGGGCAACGCCGATGATGCTGCTCTGGGACGGGTCCAGTCCCATTGGCCACCACTCCCAAGGGTGTTCCCTGTGCAGCTCAACCTCTTTCAACCATTGTGCCCCACCAAAGAAGTTTTCAGCCTTGAAAAGTCAGAAACAACAATGATTACTCCTTAGCCACGTTAAAGCCATCAATGCCTTCAAAAGCAGCTTATTTCTCAATAACAGGCAGTGTTCATGTAAGCATCTCATCTCCATTACACAAAGTGTAGGTGGAGTCAGCATATTAGGGCAGGGGTTCATCTCACATCACTTGACTCCTAGTTAGGCTTCGACTTGAAAATCTAAGAAATAAAATCGTAGAATCATTGAAGACAAAGAGCAACAGCTGGTTTTGTTGAATGTCTGGAGACTACACAGTTGTTCAAGATGTTATAGTAAATATTCTCATCATAAATCGTACTGTCAAATTCTCAAAATCAATGACAAAGCAATTAATACAGATATTGAAGTGTGACTGTTCTCAGATATTCAATGTTCCTCATACCTAGCTGACAGAACTTAGTTTAGTGATCAGAATTTTTATAAAACATTGCATAATCAGCAATTTATCCTTAACACAGAAGTTAAAATTTCTTTTCAAAAGTGTTGTCAGTATGAAGTCTTTCTGTGGAATTGATGAGTTAAAAATGTTATACTTCCACAAGTGTGAGTGACAATGGGCAGTCTATCGAGTCCTCCCTTTGCATTCTACAGAAATAAAGCTAGGTTGCCTGTGATCACATGTTCCATTTATATTGGTTCTTCAGCCATGAGATACCAACATCCCAAAATTCCTGCCAACACTCTTGTCCTCTATTCCATTGACAACATTTGGAATATCTTAAGTTTTCTGGTTTAAAACAACATGACTGCAGTGCGTAATAATAACTGTAGGATTTGCCTTATCCATTTCTGTAATGTCATGGTGACTCTCCTCAAACCATGGTACAAATTCCTTCCTGTCATGTCCTTTGGGTTCTGGGTTGGTGTTGACACACTTAGCAATCAATGTTCAAGCAGCCTGGACCTGAACTTGTTTACTGGGCCATCCTCTGGTCTTGAAAAAGTTATCTTGCTTGTCATCAAGAGGGATAATGAAATCAAGATTTCAAATGTTGCAAGCACTTTTGACCTTGCATTCTGATTTCTTCACTCTTTTCTTCACTACACAAATGTAATTATGTAGTTGAAACATAATTCTTAGTAGGGATTTAATCACAATTTCTAATCAAAATTTGCAACTGGTAGCGAGTGGAATTTTAATTACATTTTAAATGTAGAGATTTTATTCTGTTGTTTCTCTGAGGCAGAATAGAAACAATAAAAAAAATCACAATGTTGTTCCTCAGTTGACACAGATAGGGTTTTAATTTTAAAAATGAACAGAATTTTACATCCTTCTGACAGGGAGATAATTAGCAAAATTGCATCAAGTTTGACATTTCTTGGTGTAATATTAGTAACAAACATGCATGGCAGGATCTAACCAGTTTGGGCCTTCAGGGCTGGGACCAATGCTGTTTGATATATACATATCTGTATATATGACTTGGATGTAAGGCGAAAAGAAAACTGTCCAAGTTTGTAGATGATACCAAACTAGGAGGGACTGCAAATAACTTGGAATAGGTCAACCAAATAGAGAAGAACCTAGATTGAGTGACAGATGTCATGTAATGTGGATAAATGCAAAGTCATGAGATCAGGAAAGGATAGTAAAAAGTGACAATATAAAATTAATACTATTATTCCACAGGGCATGACAATTCAGAGAAATCTGAGGGCATTGGTAGATAAATTGCTGAAGCCATCAACACAGTTTACAGCAGCAGTAAATAGAGAAAGCCAGTTTAATAACTCAAGTTCAAGAAACACGACCTCAACTTTCTACTTAACACTTAACAGCCTTAACATAGAGTTAAATAACTTTAGACCTTAACTACCAATCTCACTTTCCCTTAGACACTAGGTGCTGGTTGTGGAGGGCGGTTGTACCTGAGCCACACAGCAGTAAAGGAGATTTGAGGTGTGCTTAGGTGGGGTGATCGGCACCCCTGGGATCCACCTCCTATTCTTCTACCATATTCCTGCACCATGGCAAGCATCTTCACTTTGCCAGATGTCCCATGCTTTCCTCAATCCACCAATCCTATTCTGTTGTAATCATGTATACATCCTCTGGCCCACCTTTTATTTTTATACTTCTCCCTTTTTGTCTTGCACTATCATTGCATTTGCCGTTTATCACTCCTGCCCTCCACACTGACCTTTTCCTGCCTCTGCACTTGCTTAAAAGCTGTTCACCTCTAATAATTTTCAGTTCTGATGAAATGTCACAGGCCTAAAACATCTGTTCCTTCCACAGATGCTGCCTGACCTGCTGAGTATTTCCAGCATTCTTTGTTTTTATTTCAGGTTTCCAACATCTGCAGAATTTTGCTTTGGCATTTTAAAAATATGATGTTATTGGCTTTTATCTTGTGTCATACAAATTGGGTTAAAACAAATATTAGCAAAGTGTTTGTGACAGACACCAGACTCAGACTCAGACAGTTGTCTCCAATATCTATCCCATTACACTAACTGCCTCCAAATGCAGTCCATTCCACACTTTCACTACTTTGTTTACAAAGGAGTTAAATCTGAAATGTCTGTGCACCTTTCCTCTTTTAAGTTCAAAGCCATGCTCCCTGATTCTAGAATTTGTTGCAATCTTGGAAAATTTAGTTCAGTGCATGAATTCCGTTAAAGATCTTGAATATTAAAGGGACATAAAAATTACAATACTAAACCTGCTTGCCTGGTCCATTCCGTTAAAAATGCAGCAACTAATAGATGCCAATTAGATTATTCAATCTATAATCCAATGCAACAAGTTAATTTGTTCCCAGATACAGCCTCAAGCCGTTCCATTCAAGAATAAGTATCCAGTGGCTCTTATTGTTGTATATTTGACTTTTGATTGGTGGCTCTATTTAAGATTGAGAGACACATTCCAAATTTTTTTTGTTTTGGTCTTATATTCAACTGGTTTTAATCTCAGGTTTCGAGTAAGCAATTATTCTGAAGTGACCAAAAATAGCAACAGGCTAGAGACTTCACAGTAGGTCAGGGGCCATGTTCCAAGGTTCAATTTCATACTGAGTGTTAATGGAGGCGAAGCACTTTTGCTGTGTAGTGGTTAAGAACCCAATTAGCACAAATCTAATGTTTATTCTTGCTACTGCTCATTAATGTTTACTGTTCAGTAAATCTATCTAATAGTTTCTAAACCACAGCCTGATAGAAGGGCCAATTCCCTGATTACATACTCTGTATGCATATCCATGGATTCCACCTGTGCGCATTGCAGAAGTGAGCAAACAGCCACTAGTACTGGCATTGCTGCACTGCAAATTCCAATCAAGAAATTTGTTGATCTTCTGCAGGGTGTGCTGAGTGTGCATGGGCCCTATGGCAGAACTATTTAAATAGGTCCCATTATGAATTCTGCATGTTTTGTTACCACTTTGTTCTTTTGAAAAAGAATGCACATTTCTATGGAGCCGAGCACCATCCTTAGGCAACTGAGAGCAATTTGGCAGCAGGTGACCCAAGTTATTTAGTGAGGGTGAGGGTAGGGGTGGGGGTTGGATGTGATCAGACTGAAAGGGGAGCCCAGAGTAAGGGAGCCTGAAGGCTGCCTCTTCTTCTTGGCCCACAAGGAAGCATCAAATGAAATTTTAAAAGGTAACTTACTGGACCTGTTCTGGCTCAAATCCCACCTGCCAATCGGTCTAGTCTGACTGGGAAGCAGTCACTGCTCCTCCACTCAGGCAGGGTCAAGGAGAGAAATCATGGGCCCTGGTGCTTCTTCTGTTTCTGAACCCTTATTGTCCCGTCTCCCTTTAATCTTCTCCCTCAATTAACCGGAGTCAGTTGACATATAGCTGCTTCAACGATTCTTTGAACTGGAAGCTGTACAGCGTACCAGTTAAAGCCAACTGGATTGACTTAAGTCAAAAAAGACTACCTGACTTGAGAAGCTTAAAAAAAATTGCTCCTGGCTGTGAGGGAACCATTTAATGATTTTGTTGCTACAGGGTGCTGGCACAAAAATAATACATAACCTTGGTTTACAATAATTTTGTGGTGAAGATTACCATATCACTGATTTTTTGTCTCAAACGGAAATTTTCTGTCATAACTGGAAATATTTTTGCATGTGGAAACCTCTGGAATACTTGCAGCCATGGTTTTCCTCTCAATGATCCAGGACAATTTATATCAAGCTGGCCTGTTAAGATAGTCCATGTCCCATTGTGGTGTTCTGCATACAAACATAATCATCCTGATAGAATTGGCCACCTGGTGAGATTCCAGAACTGAAGTCCTGACCATTCCCATGCTCAATGGCCAAGTTTCCTGACGTCCTGATGCTTGACGCCCCTCTCCCGAGTGCTCAGTCGCAAGGGTTCGGGAGAGGGGCATCAAGAAACAGGAGGTCAGGAAGCCTGGCCAACGAGCACAGATTTGCAGACACGATGTAATGTGGCACCGGGGCAGAGGAGCTGGAATGTTGTGTCAGGAAACTGTAATCCAGGATGTGGGGATAAAGCCATTAACTTAATACAGAGGCAGGCACTTTACCTGCCCTCTCCGCTAATGTAAAGATGGTGTTGGGAGGGTGGGGGCAGTTTATGGGAGGGACGTCCCAACATGTCCCAGTGTTAACTCTCTGCTTTAAGCAGGCGAATGGGATACCCTGTGGGGGGCAATAGAACCCTCCTTTAAATATTGGGACTGGTAATGTTGTTGGGACTCAATTTTAGTGGGAGTCATGAGTACAGGGTCTGGGAGAGGGGGTGCACAAGGAACACTTTATCCTGTTTACCTCACTCCAGGTCTGAAGAAAGCGCCCACCGTTACCACCACTACTAACACCCAACAAACAGAACTCTCTTCACATGAGGCAAGCAAGAAAGGATGGACTGGGGAATCTGGTCTATTCGACTTGGCCAGTGATTGCTGTTGTTCTGGCAGTGTCCAAAGTGGCCAATCTGGTGTGTAGACCATCCTGATTGACAGGCTATTCAGTCAACGATTACTGTTGTTCTGACAGTGTGTTGAAAATATTTATTTGTGGCCAGGCCCCCCTAGAGAATAGGTCCCTGTCTTTCACACCTTGTGCACCACCCCCCAGCCCACCCCCTCCCCACCCACCACCCCTCCCCGGCCCATCTCCAGGCTGCTTCACTCAAAACTCCCACTAAAATAGCAGGTTGTGTCCCAACGACATAACCAGTCCCGAAATTTAAAGGAAGGTGCCGCTGCCTTCCACAGAGTGTCCCATTCACCTGCTTAAAGCAGGAAGTTAACACTGGGACATGGTGGGAAGCCTGTCCCCTTACCTGCCCACATCACCAACCACCCCCCTCCACCCCATCAACACCACCTTTACACTGGCTGGGGAGGGCAGGTAACATTTGTGCTCTGTTTCAAGGAAGAAAGAGTGCTCCTAGTAACTATCCTTAAATAGCACCACAATAACATATTAACTGGTTTGCTTGCTTTTCACAAATTGGCTGCCACATACTAACAGTGACCACGCTTCAGCAATTCTGATGAAAAGTCATCAACCTGAAATGTTGAGGACAGGCGGGTAGGTAAAATAATTAATTTCCAATCACAACTGCAACCTGGCTCCAATGCCTACTTCTGAGCTTAATGGAGGTGTTTTTGGATGCCTGTGAGTAACCTCCATGACTTTAAATAGTACTTACTTTTCCTGACATCATTAAACTGCTTCCTAAATTGCATTCAGGACCTGGGGGCAATGGTCCTGATACTTACCTCTCTGTTTGAAACACACCTTCTCCGTGAGGGCTGCCGGTTCCTTCTCCCCATTGATGGGGAAAAGTAAGCCCCTCCCCCTGACTGCACCCTGCCAGTAAAGCATCATTGAATCTGGATGCTGTCCTTGCTCTATGTCCACCATCCATTGTGAGCATTTCCCATTTCCCACTTGTGCCTTTAAAAACAGATAAGATTGTATCATTTGGATGCACATCACACGCATTGTGCAGCTTGAAGGAGTGAAACTCAGAACTCAAAATTAATGATTTCATTTCCATTGCAATTGCAGATTCTGAAGCACTGAACTGACTTCCAGGGTTCACCCATGCAATAACCCAGCCATGTTTCCAACCCCCCACCCCCAACCTCCCCATTCCACCCCACTCACCCAAACATCACCTTCAGATTAATATTCTGGTTGTAATTGTGTAGCAAAACTGAAGTCAATGGGAATCAGGACCAAAACTTTCCACTGGTTGTAGTCATACTGAGCACAAAGGAAGATGATTGTGGTTGTTGGAGGTCAATGGTCTTGGTCCCAGGACATCACTGCAGGAGTTCCTTAGGGTAGTGTCCTACCAACCATCTTCAGCTGCTTCACCAATGACCTTCTTTCCATCATAAGGTCAGAAGTGGGATTGTTCGTTGATAATTGCAAAATCTTCAGCACCATTTGCATCTCCTCAGATACTGAAGCAATCCATGTATAAATGCAGCAAGACTTGGACAACATCCAGGCTTGGGCTGACAAGTATCAAGTGCCAGACAATGACCAGCCGTGATCCAAGCCCTAGGGCTGAAAATATTGAAAAGTATTTGTGGAAATTGAAACAAAGTTTTTTTTCATTCATGGGATGTGGGTATCACTGGCTAGGCCAGCGTTTATTACCCATCCCTAATTACCCTTGAGAAGGTGGTGGTGGGCTGCCTTATTGAACCGCTGCAGTTCATGTGGTGTGGGAACACCCAAAGAGCTGTTAGGAAGGGAGTTCAAGGATTTTGACCCAGTGACAGTGAAGGAACAGTGATATATTTCCAAGTCAGGATGGTGTGTGGCTTGGAGGGGGACTTCCAGGTGGTGGTGTTCCAATGCATCTGCTGCCCTTGTCCTTGTAGATGATAGTGGTCATTGGTTTGGAAGGTGCTGTCTAAGAAGGCTTGGTGAGCGCTGGAGTGCATCTTGTAGATGGTACACTTTGCTGCCACTGTGCATTGATGGAAGAGGGAGTGATGTTTGTGGATGGGGTGCAACTAGCAAGAATCTAACCACCCCCCCTTGACATTCAATGGCATTACCATCACTGGATCCCCCCACTATCAATATCCTGGGGGTTACCATTGACCAGAAACTGAACTGGACTAGCCATATAAATACCATAGCTACAAGTGCAGGTCAGAGGCTAGGAATCATGCGATGATTAGCTCACCTCCCTACTCCACAAAGCTTGTCCATCATCTACAAGGCACAGGTCAGCAGTATTTTGGAATACTCCCCACTTGCCTGGATTACTTTAGCTCCAACAACATTCAAGAAGTTTGACTCCATCGAGCTCAAAGCAGCCCACTTGATTGGCACCCCATCCACAAACATCACTCCCTCCTCCATCGATGCACAGTGGCAGCAGTGTGTACCATCTACAAGATGCACTCCAGCACTCACCAAGCCTTCTTAGACAGCACCTTCCAAACCAATGACCATTACCATCTACAAGGACAAGGGCAGCAGATGCATTGGAACACCACCACCTGGAAGTCCCCCTCCGAGCCACACACCATCCTGACTTGGAAATATATCGTTGTTCCTTCACTGTCACTGGGTCAAAATCCTTGAACTCCCTTCCTAACAGCACTTTGGGTGTTCCCACACCACATGAACTGCAGCGGTTCAATAAGGCAGCTCACCACCACCTTCTCAAGGGTAATTAGGGATGTGCAATAAACGCTGGCCTAGCCAGTGATACCCACATCCCATGAATGAAAAAAAACTTTGTTTCAATTTCCACAATTACTGCTGGACCTGTTTTCAATATTTTCAGCCCTAGGGCTTGGATCACAGGCTGGTGTTTCCCTCTCCCTGGATCAGACAGTGACATTTCTACTCTCATGTTGGCTGAGGTCAGCAATCAGCATACATTAGGAATCAAAGCTAGAATCTTCCTAATCCATAGTAATGAGGCCCTTTTATTTTTATCAAGTATTCTGATTCACTTATACTGAGGTTAATTGTTATCTATCAATTTATTGATATTTACTTTAAATGGTGAATATGAATAGCATGGTGAACATGAATGACATAATGGTGAACCAGCTTAGAGACATAACTGAACCTTGTATCCAATCCATCAGTGTAATACTATCATTAGCCCAAGTGCCTCAGAAGTTCATATCATTTTCATTCAATTCTGTCGCAAGGACAGGCTCAGTAATTAATCCAAGCCCAGTTACCTGATGCCACGATCAAATACAGGACAAAAAAGAATCAAAGAAATGTTTAAAATTATGATGATCTTATAACCATTTGATTTTTGAAACAAGTATCAATGGCGATATTTCCATTTTAATGTACCTTCCCTGTATGTGATAGGAGGAGGTTAAAACGTAAGAATGACGTGGGATGCCAGCACTTAACTTCATGGAGCTATGTAAGAAGCAAGTCACAAAAATTAGACTAATCAAATCTTGTGGATAAAATGATGTCCCCAAAGTTGTCACAGCTGCAGAAAATAGGCTGGAAGTGAATTGAAGTGAAGCACGGATTGGTTGGGTACGGTCTGTACCTTGCCCATTTTGAACAGAGGCTGGGACGTTCTGTTTGATGCAATCCTCCAATCTTTGGGATATACGGCCTCCATACCTAGCATCACACGGGCACTAAAATTCATATACCACATTACTCAATTGTGTGACAGGCAGAATGTCTTTTCGGCTTGACGGCAGCATCCTGTTAATGGCAAATACCACTCATGTTGCTACTGCATAATAGCAGCCTGAAACAGCTAGCTTCACCTGTTATCAAATTTTTGAGATACTTTGACCTTCCAGGGTATTCTAAGGTAGACTGGGCACTTTTTAGGGCCAAAGGTGATTGCCTTAGACCCGTTCATGAGTTTGCGCGAAACTCAAAGCATAGTGCCCAGCATTAGATATGATTCTGCCATTGGGCAACACTTGCTAAATAATCCTCAGACTGCTAAAAATTACACTGACAACCAATCTAAAATCGTTAGCCAGGGTGCAATGTGGTGCATCTGCGTGCACTGTAAGTTACATATATTAATACACCGGGCCCTGTTCTTTGCAGGCAGAAAGAACATGCACACATGCTGCACCTGTTTCAGCTAAACAAAATAGGTGATAGCCATTTGCTGGTTCATTTCTCAGGACAATACCTTGACCAATCAGTGTCAAATCTCCAGGTTTAAAGTTCAAACAATGCTTCCCCAGACATTGGTATTCTTGCGATTGTCCTGATGAGTGCAAGACAAAAAGCTTTGACAAAATGTTTTTTTTTCAGCAATACTCAAGTTCTATACTACCAAACAACTACAGGTCTGTACTCCTCCATTCTCCCTCTACCTCCCTTCTTAAATAAATGAGTTAGATTTGCTATTTTCCAGTCCACAGGTACCTTTCCAGAATCTATAAAATTTTGAAAGATAACAACCAACACATCCACTGTTTCCATAGCCACCTCTGGATGTAGCTCATCAGGTCCAGGGGATTTATCAACCTTCAATCCAATTAATGGTTTGAGTACTGCCACTTTATTAATAATAATTTCTTTCAGTTTCCCATTTTCATAAACCACTTGTTTCCCTAGTATTTCTGAGAGATTTTCTGTATCTTCCTCAGTGAAAACAGCCACAAAGTAATTTAGTTTCTCTGCCATTTCCCTGTTCTCCATTGTGAATTCTCCTGTCTCCACCTGTAATAAACCCACATTTCAGAATCACACAGTGCAGAAGAGGCCCTTTGGCCCATTGAGTCTACACCGACACTTAAGAAACACCTGACCTACCTACCTAATCCCATTTACCAACACTTGGGCCATAGCCTTGAATGTTATGATGTGCCAAGTGCTCATCCAGATACTTTTTCAAGGATGTGCGGCATTTGTCCTTGCTAATCTTTTCCTTTTTACATACCTAAAGAAGCTATGTTTATGTTTCTTGCCTGCTTGCATTCATATTCTCCTCTCCATTTCTTCATCAGTTTCTTGGCCCTCCTTTGTTGGATTCTAATTTGCTCCCAATCCTTGGGTTTACCACTTTTTCTGTCAAACTTATAAGGCACTTCCTTTGGTCTAATGCAACCTTTAACTTCTTTTATTAGCCATGGTTGATTCACTGCTCCTGCTGGATTTTTTTGTCATAGAAGTGTATATTTGTTGTAGACCATGCGTTAATTCTTTAACTAGCCATTGCTTGCCTCCCATTAATTTTTTTAGTGTATTTCCCCAATCCTCTATAGTCAAATTGCTCTTCATGCCTTCATAGTTTCCTTTGTTCGGATTTAAGATCCTAGTTTCAGAATGAAATATATCACTTTCAAACTTCATGTAAAATTCTATCATTTTATAATTACTATTTCTTAAAGGCTCGTTTATAGCAAGGTTATTAAGTAGCCCTTTCTCAATACTTAACACTAAATCTAAATTAGCCCTATCCCTGGTTGGTTCTTCAACGTACTGCTCCAGAAACCCATTTCATACAAGGTAAATGATTTGAAGGCACAAAGAGAGGTAAATGGGTATGATTTAATTGTGATTACAGAGACATAGTTACAGGGTGCAGCCATGATCTTCCACATGCACCCAGTCAGTACCCACCTCACCCACCCACCATTTAGACACCTACCTACTTGCCCCTTACACACCTTACCACCATCACACCCATTTCTCCCAACTACCCACCTACCTACTTACCCACCTACCTGCCTACCCACTTACACATTTCACCCATCTACCACCTCACCCACATACACATTTACCAACCTATCCATTCACCCACTCACTCATTCACTCATCCATTCACTGGCGTTAAGACTGGACCTTTAAACTTACCAATGGCAGCTAATTCTATTAAAAGGGTGTGTGTGTTGTCTTCCCCAACTCTACTCTGCTCCTACAGTGTTCCCTGATGCATGTTGCAGGTGTTGCGGATGGAATGTCGTATTTTATGAGTTTTTTCCTTGATACAAGCTTGAGTTTTCTTATTGTTAACACTCCTTCATCTTCACAAAATTACTTCTGGTTATCTTTATCCTTCTTCTGACTTCAGCATAGTATCTACCATCTTCGGTTATCATTTGTCCTAAGTAAACAAACTTATCTATTGTTCCAGTGTGACACCATCCAATTCAATCTTCACTCTAGCTTCCTCCAATGTATTCCTCCTTACTGTTACTGTTTTTGTCTTTTTGGCATTCATATTCAATCCGTATCAACGTCCCTATATTTTACTTGATCAACAATATTTTGTAGGACTTCTTTTGATTCTGCAAATAGTGCTTTGCCATTGGAGTATCACAAATTTATTAGGTTCTTGCCTCCAACTTATTTTACCAGAGCCTACCTACTGGGGACAAAAAAGGGAGAGCATCAGGCTAAAAGGCAGACAATCAGATTTGCTTCAAGTGCAGAGAAGATTACAACAAGGATGTGTACTGTTGCCAAAATTATTCAATCTGTACACAGAACAAATATTCAGAGAGTCGGATGTACTTCCAGGGATACCTTGCCAATTGTTCCTTTTCAAGTCCATATCCAATTTCCTTTTGAAAGTTTATATTGAATCTGTTTCCACCATTCTTTCAGATAGTGCATTCCAAATCATAACAACTTGCTGCATAAAGCAATTTATCCTCTTCTTCCTCTGGTTCTTTTTTCAATTATCTTAAATCTGTGGCCTCTCATTACCAGCCCACCCGACATTATAAACAGTTTCGCCCCGCTAGAATTCTTGTTCTATGTTGCCTAAATAATGGAACTGGTCAGGTTTGAAAAACATAACTTAATATTGGATTGAGTTTTTGTTTGATTACATTTGAGGAAAGAAAATAGTTTCACAGAGTTATAATTACTGTTATTCACCCTTGTGAGATTAAGTAAATAGAAAAGTGTAAATTGTTGGTCTGTTGGTGGAATATTAAGTAACCCCTTTTTCTGGTTACTTTTATGTATTCTAAGGTTTAGTTACACAGCAGAATAATCATGTCTCCTGGCAGTAAGAAGAAAGACATATTTGGAATTTAATAATTTTCTGAATCATTTGCATAAAGAACATTTATCTCACTAATGAGATCCTAAGGACCATTTTTCTACAGAAATATTCCAAACAAACCCTATTTTAAAAGACTTAAATGTATTTTTAAATGTATGTGGTTGCCTGTGTTTTCATTTGGCAGGTAATTTTCCTTTGTTCTTTACTTGCTGGTCCTTGTGGAATCCTGTTCTCATAATAGTATTTCATCGACTCATGGAAGGACACTGAAGGATTGAAAACCAACCTAGTTTAGCACAATAAATGTTGGTAGAGAAGTAACATACTGTATTGTTCAGAGTACATGTTGAAGTTAATCTGGGTTTGATGTAACAGGGGTTAATTTAGACAACGCTCAAAAACACAAAGAGATAGAGATCATGATTAACCCATAATGATCCTTTCAATGATCTCTGCATCCAGCTAATGCTAATCATGCTGGACACTTCAGCAGGTTGCCTTTAGGGTGAGTAGCTAGCATCACCAAAAGCAAGACTACACTGCTTAATGGAGAGATGTATTGTAGCTGGGGCAGGTGTTGGGAGTTGGTGTTGGTGTGAATCTGGCCTGGGAAAGCAGGAATGACAAAGTATGGGATAGAACGGGCAGCAAGGTTTTCTGACTCTGCGTTGGAGTTGTAAATGGAGGAGGTGGAAAGGAGGAGAGATGTCCTGTATCCAAAAGGGTCCAGAAGGTCCTCCTGACACTTGCTGAAAAGGCAGTTGGGTCAGATAGCCCTGGAGATCAGTAACAGGATTCAAGCCCTGAGGGCCTAGATACGGTGTCACAGTAAGTTCAATGACTTCACATCAGTAATGCACCTTCAAATGCTATATCCTAACAACTGCACCACTAGCCTCAACCACTGTTCAATTCATCAAAGAACAAAGAACAAAGGAAAGTACAGCACAGGAACAGGCCCTTCGACCCTCCAAGCCTACGCTGATCATATTGCCTGTCAAACTAAAACATTTTGCACTTCCGGGATCCGTATCCCTCTATCCCCATCCTATTCATGTATTTGTCAAACTGCCTCTTAAACACCACTATCGTACCTGCTTCCACCACCTCCTCTGGCAGCGAATTCCAGACACTCACTACCTTCTGCGTAAAAAAACTTGCCCCACACATCACCTTTATCGTTTTCGCCTCTCACCTTAAATCTATGTCCCCTAGTAATTGACTCTTCCACCCTGGGAAAAAGCTTCTAACTATCTACTCTGTCCATGCCACTCATAATTTTTTAAACTTCTGTCAAGTCGCCCCTCAATCTCCGTCGCTCTAGTGAGAACAATCCGAGTTTCTCCAAACTCTCCTCATGGTTAATAACCTCCAGATCAGGCAGCATCCTGGTAAACCTCCTCTGCACCCTCTCCAATGCTTCCATATCCTTCTGGTAATGTGGTGACCAGAATTGCATGCAATATTCCAAGTGTGGCCTAACCAAGGTTCTATACAGCTGCAGCATGACTTCCCAGCTTTTATACTCAATATCCCTGCCAATGAAGGCAAGCATGCCATATGCCTTCCTGACTACCTTATCCACCTGCGTTGCCACCTTCAGGGACCTGTGGACCTGTACACCCAGATCCCTCTGCCGGTCGATGCACTTAAGGGTTCTGCCATTTACCGTGTAATTCCTGCCTGTTTTAGACCTTCCAGAATGCATTACCTTGCATTTGTCCGGATTAAACTCCATCTGCCATTTCTCCGCCCAAGTCTCCAACCGATCTATATCCCGTTGTATCCTTTGACAATCCTCTTCACTATCTGCAACTCCTCCAACCTTAGTGTCGTCTACAAACTTACTAATTAGCCCAGTTACATTTTCCTCCAAATCATTTATGTATACCACAAATAGCAAAGGTCCTGGCACTGATCCCTGCAGAACTCCACTAGTCACAGCTCTCCATTCAGAAAAGCTGCTACCCTCTGTCTTCCATGACCAAGCCAATTCTGTATCCATCCTGCCAGCTTACCTCTGATCCCATGCGACTTTACCTTCTGTACCAGTCTGCCATTAGGGACCTTGTCAAAGGCCTTACTGAAATCCATGTATATAACATCCACTGCCCTTCCATCGTTGATCATCTTTGTCACTTACTCGAAAAACTCGATCAAGTTAGTGAGACACAACTTCCCCTTCACAAAACCATGCTGCCTCTCACTAATACACCCATTTGCTTCCAAATAGTAGTAAATCCTGTCATGAAGAATCTTCTCCAATAATTTCTCTACCACTGATGTAAGGCTCACCGGCCTGTAATTTCCTGGATTATCCCTGTTACCCTTCTTAAACAATGGAACAACATTGGCCATTCTCCAGTCCTCTAGGACCTCACCCATAGTCAGTGAGGATACAAAGATTTCTGTCAAGGCCCCAGCAATCTCCTCCCTTGCCTCCCTCAATACTCTGGGACAGATCCCATCTAGCCCTGGGGACTTATCCACCTTAATATCCTTCAAGACGCCTAACACCTCCTCTTTTTTGATCTCAACATGATCCAGGCTATCTACACACTCTTCCCTAGATAAATCAACCGCTAAGTCTTTCTCTTTGGTGAATACTGATGAGAAGTATTCATTCAGTAACTCTCCCATTTCTTCTGGCTCCACACGCAGATTCCCACCTCTGTCCCTGAGCGGGCCCACCCTTTCCCTGGCTACCCTCTTGCCCTTTACATATGTATAAAAGGCCTTGGGATTTTCCTTAATCCTGGTTGCCAGTGACTTTTCATGACCCCTTTTAGCTCTCCTGACTCCTTGCTTAAGTTTCTTCCTACTTTCTTTGTCCATGGGCTTCATCAGTTCCCAGCCTTTTAGCCCTTACAAATGCTTCCCTTTTCTTTTTGACTAATCCCACAATATCCTTCGTTATCCAAGGTTCCTGAAACTTGCCATGCTTATCCTTCATCCTAGGAGGAACATGCCGGTCCTGAATTCTTATAAACTGATGTTTGAAAGCCCCCCACATGTCAATTGTTGATTTGCCTCAAACATTCGCCTCCAGTCTAGATTCCTCAGTTCCTGCCTAATATTGTTATAATTAGCCTTCTCCCAATTAAGCACCTTAACCCGAGGGCTCCTGTTATCCTTATACACCAATACCTTGAAACTTACTGAATTATGGTCACTTTTCCAGAAATGCTCTCCTATTGAAACTTCAACCGCCTGGCTGGGTTCATTCCCTAATACCAGACCCAGTATTGCCCCTTCCCTAGTTGGACTATCTACATATTGTCTCAGGAAACCCTCCTGGATGCACCTTACAAATTCTGCACCATCCAAACCCCTAGCACTAAGTGATTCCCAGTCAATATAAGGAAAGTTAAAATCACCCACCACAACAACCCTATTGCTCTTATATCTTTCCAAAATCTGCCTACATAACTGTTCCTCAATCTCCCGCCAGCAATTGGGAGGCCTATAGTAAACCCCCAACATTGTGACTGCACCCTTCCTATTCTGGAGCTCTACACATATTGCCTCACTGCATGAGCCCAACGAGGTGTCCTCCTGTTGTACAGCTGTGATATTCCCACCAACAGCAATCTCTATCAATCAGGACTCATACCTGACATTCATATTCTTCACCCCACCCTCACAGCTACATCTCACAGATTTCAAATATTAGCAGCAACTCAATATGACAGTCACATCAGCTAAACAGATTGCATGACACTCACTGACACACTTCCCACTTTCTTGCAGGACAAGGTGACAAACAATTGAAGGCAGCAGGAGGTAATCAGAGGAGAACATGTGTGAATGCATATTCTAATCCCCACAGAGCAGACAGTGCTGGCCATTATTGGACAGTCATTGCTGCGGCTGTGGTCAGCGTTGGGGCTGAGACCATTGACACTATCCTCTTACTTAATCTTCTTCTCATTTCCCTTCTGCTTCTTCTGCTTCTGTTTTAAATGCATCAACATCACAGACTAACATCCATATTCCACTAACATTTATATGGTTAACACTAGTTAACCAAGCATGACCTGCTGGTATGGTAGTCCTGATATTGAAAAACTTATAAATGGAAATATTTTAAAGCTGGGTCTTAAAGATTTCAAGTGATGGGGCTACGATTATTTCCTTTGGCAGCTTGTTCTATTGTGGTATTGTCCTTGGGAAGAAAGACTGTCTTGGAAACAAATGGTCTTTATAGTTTGTGCGGATGACTTCATCTTGTTTTGTCTTTGCCGGAGGCATCAGGTACTTGTTTCTGTCAATTCCCATCATCCCATTCCATGTTTTATAGAACATGGTCAGCCTATATTTTCCTTCCTTTGATCCCCATTCCAAATTTTAAACAAGGATGTGACACTGGTGTATTTCCCAAAATGATTCGTGCAGAATCATCTTTGCATCACTTCAATATTATTTACATATAAGGATCGCGCCATATAAGGTTCCCACACACAACTCGTATACTCCAAGGTTGGACAAACAAATCTTTGGTAAGCTATAACTGTGATATTTTTGTTGCAATACCAAAGATTCCTCCTCAGAAATCCAAGAAACCAGTTTGCTTTGGTAGTTATCTGCCAATGTGGAATCCCCACTAACATTGTTTTAAAGATGAACCCCCAGGTATGGTTGTGTATCTACTTGTTGGAGAATTTGGTTACAGAATTTAAAGCTGTCTGTTGGCGATCCTTTTTGTTTGGAATATATATGACATAGCATTTTTTTGGCATTGAATGTCATCTCCCATTAGTCCTGGCAATTTTGCAATTCCAGGAGACCTCCTTGCAGTGAACTGATCTGATCTTGAGTTTTTCCTGATGCATAATCCTTGCTGTCATCTGTAAATAGCCACACATTTTTTTTTACTTGTTGGGAAGGTCATTTATTTATGTCAAGAAGAGTAAAGGTCCTAGGACAGTTCCTTGGGGCGCTGCTGAGAGGATAGCTCTCGGAAAAGATTATACCCCATCACACATGATTCTTTCTCTTCTGTTGGTAAGGAAGTGTCAGATCCAATTTAATAATGCCTCCCCGATTCCATAGAAGTGAAGTTTGAACAAGAACATTTCATGAGGGACTTTGTTGAAGGCTTTTGAGAAAAGCAGTATTGCCATGTAAATAGTTCAGTCTCTTTCGACACTTGAAGCTAGGTCATTTACAGTCTGTAAAAGCTATGTTTCTGTAGATCCTTCATCCCACAATCTCTCCTGATTTAGGCAATGGTGAGTAACAATTGGAAAGAGATGTCATGCTAATGTGGGGTGGAGTTTTTATTATGCAGACATTTCAAGGGCATTATGGTGCAGGGAGTGAGTATGAATTAGGCTCCTGAGCCTCCTTTGTGCATCTCTCAATGGCTCTTGCCTCTGGTTGAGGGGACTCATCATCCTGTCCTTCCAGCCCTGTCCCTTCCTCCACATCCTACTTATCAAATGAGGAATGAAGTTCATCTAAATCCTTGGGATGAAAGGCCTCCCCTCTCTGCAGTGTGAGGTTGTACAGAACACAGCAAATTACAATGATTATGGGAAACCCTCACTGGGGCGTAGTGCAGTGCTCCACCAGATCAGTCCAGGCAAAGGAATCTCACCTTTAGGAGGCCAGTGGCCTGCTCAATCAATGGGTCAACCCATGACAGACATTATAATGTTCCTTGGCTGCAGTGTCATTAGCCATGTCTTTAATGGGTAACCCTTGTCCTTGAAGATTTATCCATGAAAATGCATAGGGGGGCTGGAACAGCAGTGGCACCTGGGAGTGTCAAAGGGTATATGTGTCATGATTGCTCCCAAGGAAAAAGGCACACATGTCCATTTCTAAATTCTGCCCTGCGATAGTCTCACATTTGGACAGCAGTAAATTCTGGCCCATTTTATTGATAAAATTCAAATCTCATGTAAGTGTTTTCTGCTTAACCACTTGACAAAGAAGTGAAGTATTGGCATCACTGGCAAAAGGAAAATCTGTAATAAAAAGTAATCCTGTTGAAGACAATAATAGCAGAAGCTGTTGGATGTTGCACAGCACTCAAAATGGCAATTAAATATAAGGGTAAATGGTACATTAATATTAGAGAGAAGTACAACACAGTAAATAACAGTTCAAGAAAAAGAGAAGGTACATGCTTATGGCAAACATGTAGCCTAATAATAAAAGCAAAGCCAGTTTCAAGAATGAAAATATCTCTGTTAATGGAAGTTTAATTGATTTTTACTTCACCTACTCAGTTATAAAAGATGGTAGGACAGAATTAGATAATGGGAATCAGGCAGGGGATTGAAAAATGAACTGGTATTCTTGTTCCAGGAAGTCATTTTTCATATAATGGCAACTGCTGTGTGATTGCTTATATTAGTATCTGCCTGATAATCCACCTGCAATCCTTCATCTGCAGCTTGAAATTCATGAGGTCATGCATCGCTGCCTTAGGCTCTGCATTAAAAATCAATTCACTGCACAAACTTGCTTCTTCCACAGTCCCAACTTCAGTTTTTCACATTCATCTTAAGCACTTAGAATGAAAGGTATTTACTGCATGACTGTGGCTGTACAAATCCTAAAGCTATTGCACACTAACAAAAGGTAATTCTCAATTAACTGCTGCTTATACTGCTGTTACCATTAATGACATTGGCCCTGATTTTAACTGGTGGGCAGGAAGCAGGTACAATGCTCCGAAGTGAGCAACTGAAGTGAGCCCTGAAGTGAAATGCCAGAAGAGTCTGGGGAAGAGGAGATGCAGCCAATTACAGGATGATGATATATTTCCTTCCTGGCAATTCACTCCCCTGGTGCACTTGCTAATGTCACACAGCCAGCTAAACCAGACTGGCCCATCTCACCTTGGGATACTACCATCTGCAGCCGAGCCCTCAAGGCTCACAGCTGCAATGGGTTTCCTACCACAGTCCTCAGTGCAAGCTCAGCAGCGTTCCAGCTCCCAAACACTGGGAAAACACTTCATAAGAACTGGGCAGGATTTTATGCTCCTCTATCAGTGGGTTTGCAGGTAGGGGGCCCATAAAATTCCCCAGGTGGACACCCTGCTTGGGCATTGGGTGGGAAGTGGGGTCACCTCCCTCAACAACCCCCTTTTCACACAGGATCCCTCCCCCAACGTCTGCCCACTGCAGGTTCTCCTTCCCCTCTGGCCTCTCCATCAAGACCCACATCATCACTTCCCAGCCCCTGCTCTCCCCGGTCACCCAGGCCTCACCTCACCAGGCGAGGCCTCACCTCACACCCACATCATATGATCCCACACACTTGCCTAGTTCTGGACTCTGGGACTTAGAATCTGGGGACTGCTTGTAGTCTCAGTCTTGGTGGCTGTTGCCACTGGCACTGCTGGAACTACAGATTAGCCGACAGCTCTCTGAGGTGGGACTTCCACCCAAGTGATGGGCGGAAGTCATGTCTCCAGCCATTGGTGCATTAAATGGCTGTGGGGCTGCTGTGATTGACTTTTCAGGTGGTGGGGTGGGAAACCCCACCATCTGACAAATATTGGCCTAGGTTAAGAAAACAAGAACAGAAAGCAAACATTTAGAACTTGCACTAGAGTGATTCATAATTACCTCTGTTTACTATTATACACAGTTGCAATTCAGTTGTTTGGTAAATTTTCATTCTAGATTCGGTGCTGGTGTTTATATTTGTTGTGATGTGGACTGAAGGAAGGCAATCAGATGGCAGTAGTAAAAATGATGGTGATAAGGATTGTGGTTTATGGGGATGAGAGGTGATGATTCACATGAAACACTGTTGAATGAGCTACTTTCTCTCTCTCTCTCTCTTTCTCTCTCTGGCAGTTGGTGTAGTGGTGATTGATGTAGCCACACAGCTTCCTCCTTCTTCACTTCTTCTTTCTGCTCTGGCTATACTTCATGCTGTTCTGTTCGAGCTGGTCACCCATAATGGCAAAGTAATGGTGCGTACAGCAAAATGCTCTATCTGAACAACCCAGGCAGCAGAAATGTTGGTTGAGTGTGCTAACTTTCTGCTCGGTGATGTCTCGGTGGCAGGATGGCTCTTATAAGACATCTCTGCACCTGTGTCCATGTTCCTGACAGGAGTCATGAGACAAGTCTGAAGGGGGATTGCCCTTGTCATCCAGGTCAACCTGTAACCTGAGAGGTTGGTTAAAATAAAAAGAGCAGAGAAGTCTGACACAGGATAAATGAATCATGACTGCTGCCAGGAGATCAGGCGCAGAACAGTACATTGCACTACCTGTGATCACAAACCGGCTGGACGCTGAAGGAGTGCAGTCCCTCACTTTTGAGATAGATGCTAGTGATGGGGAGCATGCACAACAGTATGGGTAAGGTGCAGAGTTTGGCACCTTACACTCTGTGCCACATCACTCACTGCTGCACTACAGCCAGGTTACTGAGAAACAATGTATCAGCCCACAGTACATATGGCCTAATCTGAGAAGTACATTTGATAAAGCTCCAGCATTTGAGTCTAAAAGTGCAATTATTTTGAACTCCTGGGAACCACAAGACATAACAAACCCCCTGAATTCCCACAATGTGTCAAGAGTGTAATCTCATTCTGTTTTGCCTTGTCCATCAGGAAAGAGGTGTAGATATTCCTCATAGGTAAAGAATCTCAGTTTCTCCCTGTTACAACGATGAGCAGATAACTTGGAAATGTCGCTACAGCCCTGAAAGGAGCCTGGTGCTTAATAGTTAAGGGCCACAGTCAGTGGTGTCCATGCTCTCGTAAAAAAGCCAAGTGACTTAGCTCAGTTACAACCTCCTTTGTAAAATTAAAGCGCCTGAGACATTGCTCCTTCGAGAAGCTTGTGTAGGAGAAATCCGCCTTGCAGATTTTAGCAAGACCTCCTGCCCTACATCCTCTTCCTCACTCTTCTGAGAGCTGCTCTTTCTCTCCCCTGTCTTCCTTGCTGCTTTCACTCCTCCTCCAGTCCTACCGGGCTACTCATGACATTTGTACACATGTGGCCGATGGATTTCTAGCACATAATGAGGATGGGCATCCCACCCACCATATTGGATGCTTAAGTTCCAAGGAAAGGCCACAACCTGAAACATTAGCTCTGTTCCTCTGTCCATAGATGTTGTCAGACCTGCTGAGTAATTCCAGCACCTCCTGTTTTTATTGGATGCTTAAATGCCTGCTTTGTGGCTGAAAAATTGGTGCAGTGAGATGTAACTGACTAGGGAACGGTATCCTTTATTTAACAGAAGATGCACCTAACTAGAGGGGAATTATGTGTTCACTCTCTGGTATATCTGATCAGGGAATTGTATCCTGCATTAAGCTCACAGAATAACTGACCAGGAGGAAGTTGCATTCATCTGCTGTAAATAACTCCTGACCAAGGAGCTATAACTTTTACCTAACTCATTCTACATCAGGTCTTGCTGATACCAGCACATCAATACGATCTCTTCCATTGATGAATGTGCACACTATCAAGGCCTGCAACAGTAGTAGCTTTCAATAAATCACACCAATGTGTTTTAGTCGAGGAAGCAGAAAAAGACCTGGGCCCGTAGAACTATAGCAACCTTTATCTGTTGTAATATTAACAGAATAAAATTACTGTCATCTCCTTTATTGCTGGTTTCTAGCTGTCACTTTTCTGCATAAAGTATTCCTGTGAGCACACCCTATAATAATTCCCTCTGTTCATATTTGTTCATGGCTTCCACTCCACAGTTTCAAAACTGCAGTAGTAAGCAATATAAAGAGTGACTGACACAACTTATTTACACTGAGTTTAGTGCCATCCTCAAGTCCTCTCATTGGTTTCCTTTTTTCAGTAAGTTTAAAGTCACATTTACAGCATCTACAGTAATCCTTTTACTGGTTTATTTTGTGCAATAAAGTTTGTTGGGACATATTCCTTTTATCACCCCCCGTAAAATGTGGCAAGAATGGAAGTTTGTAAACTATCCTTCAGGTAACATAGAAGTAGATGTTCAACAGACTGGAAACATGCTTGCGAAACAATGTTTGTCCAGCATTTTATACTTTATATCAACCAGAGGGCATTAAAATAAATCCACTAGCAGAGAAGTCTGGCATACTGTAGCCCCAATTATCAAAGTTAATTCTCACCTTAAGTATGACCATAAAAAAAATATGCCTTTGTTAGAGAATTAGGATGACACATTGATGGGAGTTTGTTCCCATGACATGGATTTCCCCCAACATCCCCCACCCCGTCCCCCATTTGTTCAGAGAACAGGTAGGAGCCCCATGTCATTTCAATGTCGGGGAGGCCCAATTTCCGCAATGCCATCATTATTTCATTCTTCAATTTGTGGGAACTATAGAGGCATATCTCCTCTGTCCACTATGGGGAAGGTTCTCACATGACTCCTCCTGAACTACCTCCCAGCTGTCAGTGAAGACATCCTTCCAGTGACCCAATGTTATCTTCTGTCATCCAGGGGAACTACAGATATGACCTTTGTCACTTGAAAAATCCAAGAAAAATGCCTGAAGCAACTCAAAGAGCTCTCCATGGCCTTTATTGATCTGTCAAAGGCCTCGGACTCCATCAACATTGAAGACCTTTGGGAAGTGCTCCAGAGACTTTGATGTCCAGCAAAATTTGTTACTATACCATTACTATCAAGCTGGGGGATCAACACTGGTTCAATGATGAGTGCAGAAGGACATGTCAGGAGCAACGCCAGGCATACTTGAAAATGAGATATCAACCTGGTGAAGCTTCAATACAAGACTACTTACATGCCAAATAGCGGAAGCAGCATGCGATAGACAGAGCTAAACGATTCCACAATCAATGGATCTGATCTAAGCTCTATAGTCCTGCCACATCCAAGTCATGAATGGAGGTGGACAATCAAAAGCTCACTGGAGGAGGAGGCTACACAAATATCCCCATCCTCAATGATGGAGGAGCCCAGAACAGCAGTGCAAAATATAAGGCTGAAGCATTTGCAACAATCTTCAGCCAGAATTGCCAGGTGCATGATCCATCTCAGCATCCTCCAGAGGTCCTCAGCATCACAGATGCCAGTCTTCAGCCAACTTGATTCACTCCACATGATGTCAATAAACGGCTGAAGGCACTGGATACTGCAAAGGCTATGGGCCCTGACAATATTCCAGCAATAACACTGAAGATTTGTGCCCTCAACTAGCCACGGCCCTAGCCAAGCTGTTCTAGTACAGCTACAATGGTGGCATCTAACCAGCAATGTGGAAAATTGCCCAGGGGTATCCTGTCCAGAAAAAGCAGGACAAACCCAACCTGGCCGATTCTAGCCTCATCAGCCTACTCTTGACCATTAGCAAAGTGATGAAAGGGGTCATTGACAGTGCTATCAAGCAGCACTTACTCAGCAATAACCTGCTCACTGACTCTCAGTGCGTAAGGGCTCTGCTAGGACCACTCAGCTCCTGACCTCATTACAGCCTTGGTGCAAACATGGATAAAGGAGCTAAACGCAAATGGTGAGGTGTGAGTGATTTCCCTTGACATCAAGGCTACATTTGACTGAGGGAGGCAATGGCCTAGTGGTATTGTTACTGGACTAGTAGTCCAGAGACCCAGGGTAATGATCTGGGGACCATGGCTGATGGTAGAATTTGAGTTTAATAAAAATCTGAAATTAAAAGCCTGATGATGACCATGAAATCATTGCTGATTTTTTGTAAAACCCAACTGGTTCACTAATGTCCTAACAGGGGGAAATCTGTCATCCTTACCTGGTCTGACCTACATGTGACTCCAGATGCAATGTGGTTGACTCTTAAATACCCCCTGAACAAGGGCAATTCGGGATGGGCAATAAAGGCTGGCCTAGCAGGCGATGCCCATGTCCCATGAATGAATAACAAAAAAAGATTTGACTGAGTGTGACATCAAAAAGCCCTAGCAAAACTGGAATCAGGGGGAAAACTCTCCACTGGTTGGAGTCATACCTAGCACAAAAGAAGATGGTTGTGGCTACTGGAGGTCAACCACCTCAGTTCCAGGGACATCACTTCAGGAGTTCCTCAGGGTAGTGGCCTGGGCCCAATCACCTTCAGCTGCTTCATCAATGACCTTCGCTCCATCATAAGGTCAGAAGTGGGGATGTTCGCTGATGATTGTACAATGCCCAGCACCATTTGCAACTCCTCATATATTGAAGCAGTAATATGCAGTAAGAGCCAGGAAATATTCCGGCTTGGACTGATAAGTGGCATATAACATTTGAGCCACACAAGTGCTAGTCAATGACCATCTCCAACAACAGAGAATCTAACCATCTCCCCTTGATTTTCAATGACATTACCATCACTGAATCCCCCACAATCAAAAGCCTGGGGGTTACTATAAACCATAAGCTGGACCAGCCATATAAATACTGTGGCTACAAGAGCAGGTCAGAGACTGGGAATTATGCAGAGAGTAACTCACCACTTAACTCCCCAAAGCCTGACCAACATCTACAAGGCACCAATCAGGGGTGTGATGGAATACTCTCCACTTGCCTGGATGAGTGTGTCTCCAACAACACTCAAGAAGCTCAACACCATCCAGGACAAAGCAGCTCGCTTTGATTGGCACCCCATCCACCACCTTAAGCATTCATTGCCTTCACCACTGACGCACAGTTTACTATATAAGAGATGCACTGCAGCAACTCACCAATGTTCATTTGACAGCAATTCCCAAATGTGCAAACTCTATCACTTAGAAGGACAAAGGCAGCAGATACATGGGAACACCACCACCTCCAAGTTCCCCTCCAAGCCATTCACCATCCTGACTTGGAAATATATCAAAATCCCAGAACTCCCTCCTTAAAAGCACTATGGGGGTTCCTACTGTACGTGGACTGCAGTGGTTCAAGGAGGCAGCTCACCACCATCTTCTCAAGGGCAGTTAGGGATAGGTAACATTACCTAGTCAGTGATGCCCACATCCCATGAATGAAGAAAAAAATGCAAAATTATTGTTCCCTTACCCAACATTAGCAAGACCAAATTCCTCTACTACCCCTCCCCCAAACAAGCCTACGCCTTCAGCTACAGTTATTGATGGGGATAGTTTAGAAGTAATTGAACATTTTCCATATCTCAGCAGCTGCCTTTCTCAACAGTTCATCATCACAGAGGAGATCCAGCAAAGAATCTGCTGTAGCACAGTATTCCAAAGATTTCACAAGCAGGTTTTCAACAACAGCGATCTCTACACAGGACAGAGGCTTTAGACTACAATGCAGTTGTTGTCACTACCCTTCTATATGACAATGAGACTTGGGTCACCTACCAAAGCGCTGGCAAATTTTCAACAGCAGCTTTCCTGCTGCATGTTCAAAGTCAAGTAGGAAGACTGGTGAACAGACTCCAGCATCTTCACTGAAGCCAATTCCTTCAGCATTTCAACTATGATCATGCAAAATCAGCTCTGCTAATCAGGACACTGCATCTGTGTGCCAGATAACTGACTTCCATCACAAAACCTCTTTTCACAACTTAAGGATGACACTGATCTCAAGGAGGACAGAGAAATTTTTTTAAGGACACTCTGAAGGCCTCACTGATAAAAGGAACAAATTGACATTGGTACATAGGAGGAATTTGCCATATACAGGACCATGTGATAGCACCTCATCCAACACGTCGCACACAGTCAGAAACAAACCACATAAACTCTGCTACAGAGAAGCAAAGAAAGCAGAAGGAGAGAGAGCAGAAAACACCAAGCCCTCACCCCACCGCCTCAGGGCAATTCTAGCCTTTTCTGCCCAAAGACCTGTGGCTCCAGGATTCAGGCTCCTGCTGTGTCACCTGAGGAGACACAAATCATGAAGTCTGGTAGACATTGTCCTCATTTTGAGGGACAGATGACAACGTCAGTGAGAACATGGATGACAATGGAAAGATGTCGGGCTCCCTTCCCAATGCCTTCTCCCACCATATTACCAGCCATCCTTACTCCCAGCCTGTCACTGTAGGATTGCTAAAATTCAGCCCAGAGTTTGCACAATTCAAGTTTGCTAACAATCATGCGTTTTTCTCAGAGCAATAAGGCACTGATTATAGGTACGCGTTCTACTTTCTAGATTTTGTTTCCATTTAATACATGACAAAAATGATCTCCTTTTTGCTTTAAATCCACTCTGATTAATGAAGTATACTAATACAATTTAGTGAGATAGCGATTAAGGAACACACTTAGCAGAATCTTCCTGGCAAAGGACAAGAGGGGAATCCCAATGGTAACCTCATAGGTACTCATGTATATTGTGGCAATTATTATGTTTTTAATATCCAGGGGAATTAAACCATCCATCTAGATTAGCCAAAAGAATGAATGGAGCTACATAATTAGGAGACAGCACACACGTTTGTACAAATCACAGCTAATACCCTCCAAACTGAAATAGATGTTGTTAGGAACTAGAGATAGTTTAAGTAAATTATATTTGTATTTGTGGATGTTAGGAATGAGTTTTAGCTTTAAGTTTAAGTTTAATTTGTATTTCTGCTTTTGTGTGTTAAGAAAGGGGAGAACTTGAGTTTTGATTTTACATTAAAAGATGCCCGCATTCTAATGAGGTTTTATGATTCTTGAAAGGAAGTTAAAACAACCACAATGTATAAAAAACTTTGCTGTTGCCTAGCAACAGGCACCCAGATAGAGAAGCCCACAGAGACAGAGCAAAAAAAAGTAACTTCAGTTCAGTTGAAAGGTGCTGCCAGCAGAAACAGCATAGGAAGGGACAGATAGCAAGTCCAAAACTATAGACAAATCCAAAACCAGGGAGTGGAACAGGAGAAAGGTCCCAAGAAGACTTTCTAGTCAAAGGAAGAGCAGTAATCTGGAAAAGGTCTTGTTAAGTGTCATGACCACAGGTCACAGCCTTGAATTACTTACGGACATATTGAACTTTTAAGTAAGACGTGCTTCTTTTAAAAAAGGACATACAAGCAAAAGCTGGCTGAGACTGTAAAGTAACCACTTGCTGGAAAATTCCTATGTGGATTACACTTGATCAACTAGACCAGAGAATGGAAAGTCACACCTGAAAAGGTGCTAAGACCTACTTCAGACAGAGACACTTCAAAGGAAAAGTTGCAATGCAAACATTGAACTGTAATCTCCTGTGGTTGTGGAGATAATGAAGGATGATTATCATGTTAGCAGAAACCATCTCATGTGAGTTATAGCCCAGACTGTGCGCACGATGTAGGTTGAAAGAAAGCAGTCTGGGTGAAAGAAAGAGTGGAGTTTATTAGTTACTTAAACACAGGAAAAATTAATTAAAAACACCACACACACACACACACACACACACACACACACACACACACACACACACACACACACACACACACACACACACACACACACACACAGATTAGAAATGAGAAGTGAGTCCAGAAATAAAGGTTTAAAAAAAAGTATACATATCAGTCTTTTGGCTTGTCCGTGGAGGGTAGATGGCGAAATTTGTTTCTCCTTTTCAGGAATACACAAGAAAAGGGGTTAAAAAGCCATCTGCAACCCTGGAATTGGGTGTACTAGTCTTGGTGTTCCATACCTGGTGTGTGAGTCTGTGCTGTGAAAGTCACAGCTGAAGAACATCAACTGGGCTTATAGGTTAAAGAAAGTTCTCTCTGTGGTTGCTAGAAGCAAGTCACAAGTCAGCAAAGCCACAGTCGAAAAGAAAACAGGACAACTGCTTTCAGCTAACCTACAAAACCAAAAATCTCAAAACCAACTGCTCAACTGCCAAAGTCAGCACAACTGGGATCATCCAACTTAACAGCTTCAACATTTCGCCATCCACCCTTCATGGACAAGCCAAAAGACTGATATGTATACCTTTTTTTTAACCTTTATCTCTGGACTCACATCTCATATCTAATCTGTTTGAATGTGTATTGCATTTTTAGTATTTTTTTCTCGTGTTTAAGTAATTAATGAACTCACTCTTTCTTTGATTCAAGAAGACCTGGTTAAATTAGCTCCTTTTAAAACATAAATCCTTTGGACTGGAAAAAGGTATGCACAAGGGAAGGAATCCCTTTCAAATTAGCCTTGTTGCGACCAACCGAGGGGGTTGAATAAAGAACGGGAGACAATTCATCCCTCCTTACCCGGGAGTAAAACAATTTGAGGCACCTCATCCGGGATCATAACAAATTGGGGGAATCTCACCCAGGAATGGGTCATAACACTTAAGAGTAAGGAGCAGAGGACAGCTCCAAGTTTCAAGGGGGGAAGCAGCAGGACACAGACTTAAAGCAAAATAGGCGTGTGAGAAGCCAGAAGATTCGAGGAAACAGCTAAAGGTTGGTGACTCCTTACAATGGGCATGTAAAGCAGTGGTGTTCTGTTGGCACAGCAGAGTATCTGAGAAAGACAGCACATGGGAGGCAAAGCTTGAATGCACGTAACGATCCAGAGAAGAGGAACAATGGAATGAGAGTTTGAAACCCTGGTGGTGGACCCTTGTAGAAGGCATCTGAGAGAAAGTGTCATTTGGGAGAAGATTCCAAAGCAGGTTCTTTGAGAGTGGAGATTGGAAACCCTCTTGTGAAAGACCGAGTTCAGTGAGACCAGTTGACTCATGGTGTGGCAGCATCTGGGGGAGTTGATGAGGGATCCATAGCATCTGTTTGGGGTGGCATCTGTCGCTTGGTTTCAAAGTCTGGTGTGCCTAACCACAGGTCACCTATTGGTTTATTTACTGTGTACTTACTGTGAACATAAAAGTATAAGATAGCTTTTGTAACTTGTGCTATCCTCACAAATCTGTTTTTGCTGAAAAAAGAGACATGTCTAAGGTTTTCGTCTTGCAATCATCAAGACACTCACAAGAATATCAATATAAGGGGGAAAACAACAATTTATACTGCATGTGAGGAGAGTGCTGATTGGCTGGCAAGTGTCATTGCCATAGAAAATGCATCACTGCTGGTGACTGACTGTTAACTGCCAAGCATTGCTTGAAATTTAAACCAGGCAGCTTGATTCTGATTGGTCAAGGCATAGCCCTGAGGAATGAGCACACAAATGGCTATCACTTATTTTGTTTAGCTGAAACAGTTTGTATATGCGCTATCTGTCTGCAAAGACCAGGGCCCTGTGTATTAATATATGAAGCTTCCAGTACACGTGAATGTGCCGCATTGTGAGCCCGACTGACAATCTTAAATTGGTTGTCAGTATAATTCTTGGCATATTGAGGATTATTTAGCAAATATTGTCCAAGCGCGGAATCACATCTAATTTGGACACTGTGTTTTGAGTTAAACAAGCACTGGCTGGTTGGGTACGGTCTGTGCCTTGCCCATTGCGAACAGAGGAAGGGACATGCTGTTTGATACGATCCATCAGTCTTTGGGACATATGGTCTACATACCTAGCATCACACTGGCACTGAAATTCATATACCACATTATTTATTTGTGTGATAGGCAGAACGTCTTTTTGGCTTGAAGGCAGCATCCGATTAGTGGCAAATACCTTTTGCATAGTAGCAGCGTGAAACAGCTGGCTTCACCTGTTGCTCAAATTAATGAGATCCCTTGCCCTTCCAGTGTAATCTGAGGTAGTCTGGGCACTTTTCAGGGACGCAAGTGACAGCTTTAGGCCCATTCATGAGTTAGTGTGATACACAGCACAAAATGATCTGATCAGGGTAGCCATTATCCTGCTGGATGTCTTTGATGCGCCTATTTCAGCATCAAGCTTGTATGGTGAGCAAATGGCTTGGGCCCTATTTACACGGTTGCCGATAAGACCAATCTTGTAGTGAGTGGAACTGTAAGAAACCCAACACGTATATTGACCAATGATGATAGGCTTGCGGTAGACTGTGGTGGAGAATCCCCTGGCAGATTTCTCAACTAGTGTGTCAAGGAAGGGGAGTCCATTTGACTGCTCCATTTTAAAGATTAATTTGAGCACAGGATGGAGCCCATTATAAAAGATTTAGAGTCCATTATAAAAGATTTAATAGCTAAGCACTTGGAAAACAGTGGCAGAATCAGATAGAGTCAGCATGGATTTATGAAAGGGAAATCATGCTTGGCAAATCTACTGGAATTTTTCGAGGATGTAACTAGTAGAGTTGATGAGGGGGAGCCAGTGGATGTGGTTTATTTGGACTTTCAGAAGACTTTCGACAAAGTCCCACACAAGAGATTAGCGTGTAAAATTAAAGCACATGGGAATGGGGGTAGTGTATTGAGATGGATAGAAAACTGGTTGGCAGACAGGAAACAAAGAGTAGGAATAAACGGGCCTTTTTCCGAATGGCAGGCAGTAACTAGTGGAGTACCGCAGGGATTGGTGCTGGGACCCCAGCTATTCACAATGTATATTAATGATTTAGATGAGGGAACTGAATGTAATATCTCCAAATTTGCAGATGACACAAAACTGGGTGGGAGAGTGAGCTGTGAGGAGGATGAAGGGATGCTTCAATGTGATTTGGACAAGCTGAGTGAGTGGGCAAATGCATGGCAGATGCAGTATAATGTGGATAAATGTGAGGTTATCCAATTTGGTAGCAAAAACAGGAAGGCAGCTTATTATCTGAATGACTATAAATTGAGAGAGGGGAATGTGCAACGAGACCTGGGTGTCCTTGTACACCAGTCGCTGAAGATAAGCATGCAGGTGCAGCAGGTGGTAAAGAAGGCAAATGGTATGTTGGCCTTCATAGCCAGAGGATTCGCGTACAGGAACAGGAATGTCTTGCTGCAACTGTACAGGACCTTGGTGAGACCACACCTGGAATATTGTGTGCAGTTTTGGTCTCCTTATCTGAGGAAGGATGCACTTGCAATAGAGGGAGTGCATCAAAGGTTTAGCTGGCTGATTCCTGGGATGGTGGGGCTGACATATCAGGAGAAATTGAGTCGGTTAGGATTATATTCACTGGAGTTCAGAAGAATGAGGGGGGATCTCATAGGAACCTATAAAATTCTAACAGGACAAGATAGGGTAGATGCAGGAAGGATGTTCCCGATGGTGGGGGAGTCCAGGACCAGGGGTCACAGTCTGAGGATATGGGGTAGATCATTTAGGACTGAGGTGAAGAGAAATTTCTTCACCCAGAAAGTGGTGAGCCTGTGGAATTCGTTACTGCAGAAAGTAGTTGAGACCAAAACATTGTATGTTTTCAAGAAGGAGTGAGATAAAGATCTTGGAGCGAAAGGGATCAAAGGATATGGGGAGAAAGCAGGAACAGGCTATTGAGTTGGATGATCAGCCATGATCATAATGAATGGTGGAGCAGGCGCGAAGGTTCTGAATGGCCTACTCCTGCTCCTAGTTTCTATGTTTCTATATTAAGACATGTGAGGAAATTGTTACATGCAGCTGCGGATTCAAATATAGCGAACGTATCATCCACAAATCAGCAATCTGCGAGGGGTAGGAGGTTAGATGTCATTCCATCGAAGACACATTTCTCACTGAGCCCAACAAAGATGTTCGCAAGAGATGGGCTAGAAGAGATCCCATGGCCAAATCTGCAGCTGCATCTCTACATTGGTCTACTGCAAGCCTCCCTCACCCTCCCTCCCCCCACTTCCCCCAGGACATGTGCTTGAGTCTTTTTTTAAGTCTGTCTGTGCTGCCTTGCCCCCCACCCCATACTCACCCGCGATCTCCATCCCACCCCCCACCCCCCAACTCGGTCCACCTGTGTCTGACCTGCACCGGAGCCCTTGCCCCAATAACACACTGAAAGCCAGTGGGAAAAAAGCAACTTGCCAGTGCCCCACCACGATTGCCCAGCATCTCATCTTTGATGTCCTACAGGCGATGCTCGTGATCATTGCGCAAGGTTGTGTGCACTCACCTCCAAGCTTCCCTCGAAGATCAGCTCGCGAGGCGCAGGCCTTTTAAAGGCACTTATGAAGCATGTCATTCTGAAGTCACACTGACACAGGCTGTAAATTTGACGTGGGGGAATGATTCCGATGAGCAGGGCTTACAATTAGATTCAAATGTATTGAAATGACATTCCCAATGTGTGACGGCAGGTAACATGGCCCGTCATTGATGGGTGGAACGGACGATCGCAAGCTGGTTTCATGAAGGCATAAAACTGATTTTTAGCCTTTCACTATATTTCACCGCCCTCCCCCTCTACCCACTATGATGCTCACAGGGCTGGGAAATTCCTGCTGTGGTGGGATTTGTAGCCATTGCCACAGAACACGAGCCTGGGTCTTTAGATTACCAGTCCAGTGACATTACCACCATCCCACCCTCACATAGGCTGCAGGGATAAAAACAAAAAAACTGCGGATGCTGGAAATCCAAAACAAAAACAAAAACAGAATTACCTGGAAAAACTCAGCAGGTCTGGCAGCATCGGCGGAGAAGAAAAACGTCAACTCTTTTCTTCTCCGCCTAGGCTGCAGGGAATTCACTTTACACTGAAAATATAACTTTAAATGCATGGAATAATCAATAGGCAACACTCAAAATCAAAGAAATCCCACCAGCATTTTTAAACTATCGCAAAATTATTATGAATTTATTTTTTCTCTCGATACCTGCATAAAGCCCCATGGTCAATGCACAAAACAGCAAGGAACCAGAGAGAACTACAGTTTTATCCTCTTTTAGTCCAGTTAGCACTTAAGATTCATTAATATGCTATGCTGAGAGAATGGATCTTTCATTTTAAATCTGCTGATGTAAAGACAACATCTGCAAATAAGTTGCTAAAGAATTTATAGCTACTGATGTAGTGGTCATAATATCTTTTTAGATTTAGCACAAGTCTTTGCAAGCTGGTTCACATGATTAAATAAACCAAGTTGATCACAAGCGACATTCAAATTTTCAAGTTTTCCTGTGTGCTCCTGTATTAGTCTTAGCCACTGTCACACAGTATAAAGTAGGACTAGAAGAAATAACAGATTAAGAAGAAAGAAGGATTCCCACTGAAAGATCCCAGAGAAAAGGGACAAGGGAAGTGTTTGCATTATGGGTTATCAGATCATGGATGCTTCAACACAAATGGCTATTGTGGCAGAAAGTAGAACATAATTTAAAAATGAAATATTTGAAAGGGAGAAATTTAAAAGAATCTGATATGATAGCTGCTGCAGGAGAGAGTGCCAACATCGGCACAGGCACAAGAGGCCAAATGGCCTCCTCCTATGCTATAATTTTTATTATTCTATAAAACTTCTTTATTGAGCCCAGTGCCAAATGGTGGTTTAGAAATGTTAGTGCTGAGCTGGGTTTAGGACAAAGTGCCCTATGAGAATGCCCCAAACATCCACTGCTTAGGGACTTCAATGTCTGATCAAGTTTAGCGAGCTAAAACTGTACAGTTTCGAGCTGCAAAGCACTGGTGATCTCCTAAATGGTCAGCAACTTGACTATACCGTTTGTGAGGGTATTAGCTTGCAAGGTTATATGGAGCCAAGTGGAAAGAAATTTAGCCCCCAGTGTCTTGTCTATTCTCTTAAGCTGAAGAGGCTAGTCAATCATCGAGTGTTTCAGAGTAATCTGGAACTTCAGATTGCCAAGTCTGCCACAGAAACTTGGTTTGGTTCCAAATTTCTATCACCAAATGTGTCATCTTCAAGCCATTGTGATTCCAAAGTGACCTCACTTCCATCCAAGGTGGAGTAGTCATTAGTCAATCATTATAAAGCTGACAAGCGTGCATTTGAGTCCATGTTGGGTGGAACTCCTCACAAATGGCATGGTTGTGAGTAAAACTCAGACATGATGCTATCATCCTCCTGCTCCTGACTACAAATCCCATGAAATTGTGATTGCAACAATTCAATGGGTGATGCTTTAGCAGTTTCTTGCAACTCAGTCATTCTAGGCGCCAAGCCCTGGATATTTGCAGCAGTTCAAGAAGGCAGGTCACCACCATCTTCTCAAGAGCAATTAGGGATGGGCAAAAAATGCTGGTCTATCCAGTGATGTCACATCTCATGAATGGATAAAAGTATAAAAAATTGAGCACACATTCCTGTAGCTAGCCTCCAGTTACAGGGTTTCAACAGCAGTTCCTTAAAATCTCAGAGATTCCTCATCAACTGTATAATGAACAGAAAAACAATACTGACCTCAAGCAGGATTTCAAAGCCTACTTATATAATCCTAATAAGCCAAATCTTGCTTTAAGGAATGGCGCAACATTGCCACCAATATGAACTTGTGCCTTTAACATGGTAAAACATTATTCACAGGAGTATTATCAAATATAATTTGACACCAAGCTACATGAAGAGGTGTTAGGACAGATGACTGAACCTTGGACAAGCAGGTGGTTTTTAAGGAACATCTTAAAGGAGGAGAGGGAGCTAGAGAAGTGGTGAGGTTTAGGGAGGGAATTCTAGGGCTTAGGGCCTTCAATGGCAGAGCAAAGAAAATTAGGAATGCTCAAGAGGCCAGAATTGGAGGAGTGCAAGCATCTTAAGAGGTGTACGGTCAGAGAGGGGAGATTACGGCCTGAGTGAGGCAGAGACTGAGTCAGTATGTTTGGGAATTTGGTTTGATTGGGAATTCGGTGCATAGGGGGAAAGAGGTGCTTTAGGTGAGGTTTACTGCAAGAAGTGCGACTTAGAATAGGATGCTGGGAATTGGGTAATTAACGGAGTTAGGGAAGGAAGCAAAAGAGGTGTTCTTTTGTTTTCTGCTTTCTACCATTCTCAGCCTTCAGGAATTGGTCGGACTCTGCTACAGGAGAAGAAGCTAGTTACTTGATGAGTATCTGGTTCAAAATAGTCTAGCAACTAATGGTAAGGTTGATAAAATATATAAAAAACGAATGTAAAATATATATAATTGAATAAAATAATTAAATAGTTAACTAGAACACATTAAGGTTGTCAGGACAAGTGATGTGTCACAGCTGTAGCATGTGGGTTCTCCTGGATGCCAGTTTGATCCAGGCCAAACAGTAAGTGTTTGAATTTGGAGCAGCTTCAGCTCAGAGTTTATGACCTGGAGGCTGAGCTACAGACACTGTGATGCATCAGTAAGGGGGAAAGTTACCTGGATTCTTTGTACCAGGAGGCAGTTACACCTCTTAGGACAAGGTCTTCTGATTTGGTCAGTGGTCAGGGACAGGAGAGTGTGACTGAGAGCAAAGCAGATAAGGGGACTCAAAGGGCAGGAGTGCCGGAGTGTGAGCCTCTGCAATTGTCCAACAGGTTTGAGGTTTTTTCAGCTTGTTTGGGTGAGAAGGGGGCTGCAGGGTGGATGTGTTAACTGCCACGGCACCGTGGTACAGGAAGCCATTCAAGTGGGGATTGAAAAAGGATATGTGGTAGTAGTAGGGGACACTATAGTCAGAGGGATTGACACTGTTCTCTGCAGCAAAGAGCATGAGTCCAGAAGTCTGTGTTGCCTGTCTGGTGCCAGGGTGCAGGACATATGCTTGGGGCTGGAGGGGGAGGACCCAGTCATTGTGGTCCATGTAGGTACTAATGACATAGGCAGGACAAAGAAGGACTTTCTGCATAGTCAGTATGAGGACCTAGGCACCAAATTAAGAAGCAGAACCTCAAAGGTGATAATCTCTGGATTATTTCCTGAGCCATGTGCAAATTGGCATAGAACATATCAGATTAGGGAGATGAGCTGGTGGCTCAAAGACTGGCATGGGAGAAGTGTGTTCCCATTATGGGCACTGGCACCAGTAGTGGGGAAAGTGGGATCCGTACCGTTCGGACGGTCTACACCCAAACCTTGCTGGGAATGGCGTTCTAGTAAGTCACATAGCTAGGGAAGTAGAGAGGGTTTAAAATTAAATAGTGGGGTCAAGGGATCAAATTTGGGAAGATGTGGTAAATCAAAGAGCAGAGACAAGACAAAAGATAAAGGTATTATTATGGGAAATGAAAAATAGACCATGGCAGGAAGGGATAGAGAGTACAAATCTAACAGTAAATCAACATATGAGACTAGAGGTTATAAAAAGGCTAAAAGGATAAAACTAAAAGCTCTGTATCTGAATGCACATAGCTTTCGAAACAAAACAGATGAACTGAGAGCTCACATAGAAATAAATAATTACAATTTGATAGCCATTATGGAGACATAGCTGCAGGAGGACATGGATTGGGACCTGCATATTGAAAGGTACAGGATATTTAGGAAGGACAGGAAGTGAGGAAAAGG
Source organism: Carcharodon carcharias (assembly GCF_017639515.1). NCBI lineage: Eukaryota > Metazoa > Chordata > Chondrichthyes > Lamniformes > Lamnidae > Carcharodon > Carcharodon carcharias. Next base: position 104,764,725 of record NC_054469.1, read on the forward strand.
TGAAGGGGTGGCTCTGTTAGTTAATGATAGTATTAGCACGATAGAGAGGGATTATCTAAGAAATGGGTTGGCTAGAGATGAGAAATGGTAAAGGCAAGAAGTCACTTGTAGGAGTTGTGTACAGGCCCCCTAGCAGTAACCATATGGTAGGGTTGGGCATAAAGGAAGAAATAAGTGGAGCTTGTCAGAAAGGCACAGCAATAATCATGGGGGATATTGATTTAAACAAAAACTAGAAAAGTCAGGTGGGCAAAGATAGCCTAGATGAGGAGTACAGTGAATGTTTTCATGATAGTTTCTTAGAGCAGCATGTTTTGGAGCCAACCAGAGAGCAGGCTATACTAGACCTGGTATTGTGCAATGCGATGGGAATAATTAATGATCTCATAGCAAAAATGTGCCTATGTAGCAGCAACCGTAATATGATTGAATTTTACATTCAGTTTGAGGGAGAGAGGATTGGGTCTGAGACTAGGTTTTTAAACTTAAATAAAGCCAATTAGGAGCGCATGAAAGCTGAGCTGGCTAAAGTGAATTGGCAAATTAGGTTAAGGGATAGGTCAATAGAGATGCAGTGGTTAATATTTAAGGGGATATTTCAGAATGCACAGAATAGGTACATTCCAACAAGTAAGAAAAAGTCCAAGGGATGGACATACTATCCGTGGTTAACTAGAAGGGTTAAAGATAGTATCAAACTTAAAGAAAAAGCATGTAATTGTGCAAAGGTAGTTGGAAGGCCAGAAGACTGGACAGAATATGAGAAACAACAAAGAATGACTAAAACTGTAATAAGGAGGGAAAAATTAAGATTATGAGAGAAAGCTAGCCAGAAATATAAAAACAGATAGTAAGAGTTTTTATAAATATTTAAAAAAGAAAAAGAGTTAACAAGGTGAACATTGGTTCCATAGAAATTGAGTCTGGAGAATTGATAATGGAAAACAGAGAGATGGCAGATGAACTGAAAAGTTACTTTGCATCAGTTTTCACTATACAGGATACCAGAAGCAGCTACAAACCAGGAAATGGAAATACGGAAGAAAGTCAGGAAAGTATAGTCACCAAGGAAATGGTACTGAGTAAATTGTTGGAGCTGTGGACTGACAAGAGCTCAGATTCTGATGGACCTCATCCTAGGGTCTTAAAAGAAGTGTCTAGTGAGATAGTTGATGTATTGGTTTTAATTTTCCAAAACTCCCTAGATTCAGGGAAGGTTCCATTGGATTGGAAGGTAGAAAATTTAACTCCATTATTCAAAAAGGGAGGGAGACAGGAAGTGGGAAACTACAGGCCAGTTAGCTTAACATCTGCTGTAGGGAAAATGTTAGATGCTATTATTAAGAAATTTGTAGTAGGGCTCATGGATAAGCTCAAGGTCATCAGGCAGAGTCAAAATGACTTTGTGAAAGGGAAATCGTTTTTAACCAACTTATTGGAGTTCTTTGAGGAAGTAACATGTGCCTTGGATAAAGGGGAACTGGTGGATGTACTTTACTTAGATTTCCAAAAGGCATGTGATAAAGTGCCACATCAAAGGTTATTGCAGAAAATAAAAGCCCAAAGTAAAGGGAGTAATATATTGGCATGGAGAGAAGATTGGCTGGCTAACAAGAAGCAGGGAGTAGGCATAAATCGGTAATTTTCAGGTTGGCAAGATAAAGTGAGTGGTATGCCATAGGGATCTGTGCTGGGACTTAACTGTTTACAATTTATATAAATTACTTGGATGAAGGGATTGAAGGAATGGTTGCCACGTTTGCAGATGACACAAAGATAAATAGGAAAGTAAGTTGTGAAGAGGACAAAAGGAAACTACAATAGGTTAACTGAGTGGGCAAAGATCTGGCAGATGGAGTATAATGTGGGAAAATGTGAAATTGTCCATTTTGGCAGGAAGAATAAAAGAGAAGCATATTATCTAAATGGTGAGAGATTGCAGAGCTCTGAGGTGCAGCAGGATCTGGGTGTCCTAGTGCATGAATCACAAAAGGCTAGTGTGCAAGTACAGCAAGTAATTCGGAAAACTAATAAAATGTTATGATGTATTGTGAGGGGAATTGAATACAAAAGTGGGGTCATTATGCTTCAGTTGTACAGGGCACTAGTAAGACCATATTTGGAGTACTGTGTACAGCATTGGCCACCTTATTTAAAGAAGGATGTAAATGCATTGGAAGCAGTTCAGAGTAGATTTACCAGACTAATACCTGGAATGGGAGGGTTGGCTTATGAGGAAAGGTTGGGCAGACTAGGCTTGTATGTGTTGGAATTTAGAAGAGTAAAGGGTGTTCTGATTGAAATATATAAGATCCTGAGGGGTCTTGACAGCAAGGATGTGGAGAGAATGTTTTCTCTTGTGGAAGAACCTAGGACTAGGTGTCACTGTTTAAAAATAAGGGGTTGCCCATTTAAAACAGAGATGAGACAATTTTTTTTCACTCAGAGGGATGTGAGTCTTTGGAATTCTCTTCCTGAAAAGATGGTAGAAGCAGAGTCTTTGAATATTTTTAAGGTAGATGTGGGTAGATTCTTGGTAAACAAGGGGGTGATAGATTATTGGGGGTAGGTGGGATGCAGATTTCAGGCTACTATCAAATCAACCATGATCTTATTAAATGGCAGAGCAGGCCCGAGGGGCAGAATGGCCTGCTCCTGCTCCTTGTTCGTATGTTTGTGTGGAAGGTTGTAAGGCTGGAGGAGATTAGAGAGATAGGGAGGGGTGAGACCCAGGAGTTATTGGAAAGTAAGGATGAGAATTTCAAAATCAAGGCACTATATGACAGGGAATGAATTATGGTTAGTGAGCACAGGGATGGTGGGTGAACGGGACTTGTTGTAAGTTAAGATTATTGAAAAGCCAACATACTGAGTCAAAGTTCAGTACCTAATGAGAATGGAGACCTTTCTATGTACAAAGATTCATAGCTGGTCCATCATAGTGTCCATTGGTCTTAAAATATAATAAATGATTCCATTGAAATGTTCTTTCTAGTCTAGAGAATGTGACCTGCATCTCATCAACCAATGCTAGTTATTCATAGAGGCAACTTTTGATTGGCTGGAGATGACATAGAACCATGGAAATTTAAAGAAAGAGGCTTTTTGGAATCATGTTCTGGATTTTTGTAGAGTCGTGGAGAGGGGACTGCTGGGAGAGACATGTGGGTAACTCAATCTCAGCAGGGCCATTTGAACTTAGTGCTGAGCTCAAACAGACCCTATTTTTACCAGAGCAAAGGCCTTATCCCACGGTGAGGGAGGTATGAATATTAAGAGAAGTCGTAAATGCTCTTGAATGGCTGATAAGTTTTGTAGAACTGCCAGCTGTCAATTGGTGTAAATAGCCAGGCCTTTAAAAATTGAAAAACTGCCTGCCTGTGTCTATAAGAGTTGAAAAGAAAACTGTTCTATTAGTTTCGATAGCTGTTTGTTGACATAATCCTAAATGCTATCATTATGCCATTATTACTACTTGGCTACTTTTCACAACTAATCATTATCACATGGGAGGGAGCTGGGGGTGGTTGTGAAGTTCACAGTTTGATTGACAGCTCAAAGACATTTTAAAAAAGTCTTTTATGTGGGATATGAATACAAATGTTCACTTTTATAAGAGATTAAGTACTTGGGCATTTAAATGTATTGAGTGGGCTTTCATGAAGGAGGGTGACTTTTTCACAAAGTGAAGTCTGTAACTGATATTTAGAGCTTTATTTTATTTCAGTTCAGCTTGGCTCCCGAGGTCTGCCCATGGTGGGTATTGGATGAGTTAACATGGAGGGTGTAAGGGCAATGCATGGTGCATGGGGGACATTAGTTGGCATGAGTTGGCGCTAAGTTGGCATAGGAGCCAAAAGGGGCCATGGAAATGGTTAGAACGGTCATGAGTTGGTAGGGAGGATATGAGGGGCCATTGGGGGTGGGTGGGTGTTAGCACAGAGGTTGTGAGAGGCCATTGGGGTGGATGGGGGGCATAAGATGGCATAAGTTGGCTTGTGTAGGCATGGGGAGTGGATGGAGAGGTGAGGGGATATGAGGGGTAAGGGCTAGAGGGTCTAATGTTTAAGAAAACAACTGGGATGAGGTCCCAGAGAACCTAGGCAGGCCTTTTAAATAGCCCACTTTGACACTTAGAAGCCACTGTGGCCTGCTCCAATCTGTATCCAGGGGCAGCAGGCCTGACTCTATCATGCACTTGCCTCTCCAGAGCGAAGTTCCCTCCATTCAGGGCATTTATTCCCAAGGCTAGTGCAGCAAGTGGGGAAATTTCCCAACTCCCACTGCCCAACTTGGGAGCAAAAATCCAGGCCCATGTCAGCATCAGCTCTTTACTGGAGTAATCCTAAACTAATCCCACTGATCTCTACTCAATGTCTCGTATCGTCTTCTGTTTCAATATTTACCTAATTTTCCTTTTAAAAATATAATGGTATCTGCCTGCAGCAGTGTTCCATGAACTAGGAATCTACTCAGTATGGAGATTTTGTGTTATCTCCCCCCTCGCTCTCTGAGTGATCGTTTTAAATTGATGGATTCTTATTACTGAATTCCCAACCAGAGAAAGTATCTGTATTCAGTCCATCAAAGGTCTTATCTTTTTATGACCAATGTTATCTCCATTTAATCCCCTCTGTTCCAGTAAAAATAATACCAATATCTTAAGTCTTCCATCATATGTATAGTTTGTTCTGTGCTCTCTAAGGCTTTTATGCCATTTCTATAATGTGGTGCCCAAAATTGCACACAGTGCTTGAGCTCTAGCTAGAGGGATTGCTATTATAGAAAAGGGAACTTAAGCATTAATTGAGGTTTGTGCAACTGTGTGAGCTGGGTGTGAGGTTGGCAGCAGTGACACATGTATGAGGGTGAGGTGAAGCTATGAATGTTAGATACAAATCGTGATTGACAGAGATTGTCGGTGATCAGGTGTGGTGAATTAAGCAGGGTCTCAGGCTCATAGTTCAGTTGGTAAAACATTGCATTTGGAAAGGCTCTCACTAACCTTGATTGCTTGTGTGAGGTCATTGAACTTCTTGTAGCACTGCATCCAAGTCCTCAGGGCTAGATTGTTGGCATTGATTGGGCTGGCTATCTGGTTCCACTGCTTCCGCAACATCTGTCCAATTAGCTTCCTGGACTCCTTTGGATGGAGGACATCACCCTTCCTCATCATCTCCTACACCAAGGACCCCTGTGCAATGTGTGCAACAGTACAAGAACATTGAAGCAAATTCTCTCCCCTGTTGCACCTATAATTCCAATTCTTGTAAGTCAGACTCTCTTCCCTAGGCATTTGCAGCAGCTGCTCCAGCCAGGATGCATCTACCCTTTAAGAGATGCAAGCTGGTTTTAAGTAGTGAAGGTGTTTGAGGTGACCAAATTTTGTTTCTTATAATCCCAAAATCCAGGTTTAGAATATCTGGAATGCCAAAATTGGGAAAGATTGCAAAAGAGCTTGAAAATGATGCAGTGACCTGAGAAATGATTATAAAAGTCAGCATTTAAGGAGTTGAAACCTATTTTAAATTTATTCTTAAATGTGGATAGTCATTTTGTAACATTATTGTTATGCTTTTGATTACAATGGTTAACTCTTAGAGCAGAATTTAATGGCTGACATGCAGGTGGTGGAGCCCGTACGTCAGTGCTTAAAATGTTGTGTCCTGACGTCAATGCGCGGCATCGCAATATTTAGGTGGGTGGGCCGCTTTGAAGCGCGATGCGCACCCGCCAATGATTAAAGGCCTTGATAAGGCCCTTAACTCGGCAATTGAAGCTGATTTTGAGGAGCCCGTGTGAACTTCGCCTCAGCGCATGGGCCCAACGGGCAGGCGGGTAACTGATTTTTTAACAAACCTCATCCACAGGCAGGATATGTGGGCTCGGAGGGGTTCTTAATGTTTTTTCTGAAGTATCTAATGCAGAAAGTGTTTTAAAGTTGCCTGTGTGATTGTTAGCGATTCAGATCGATTTCCAATAGCTTTCTCTGTACTTTGAAGCTTCAGCTCAGCAGCCCACAGACAGTTATCTTTATCGGGCCTGCAGCTTTCAGGAGGCCTCCATTTAGCCTGGGGATATGGGTTCTGACCTCTCCACTGGAGGCAGCTCCTCTGAGGAGGAAAGGAAGGATGGAATAAGGAGGAGGCCAGGAGTGGACAATCAGCCTCCAGAGGAGACACCTTTGGGAGGCCAGGTGCAGACACAAGGGGCGCAGGGCCAAGAGGTTGTCCAAGGTGGATGGGTCTGCAGAAGACCCCACTATCCTGCTGCCAGGGTATACAGGCGGTGAAGCAGCTACCTCAATATGACTGAGGTGCAGTGATGAAGGAGGCTCCGTCTGTCAAGAGAAACAGTCAACTATATCTGTCAGATGATTGGCCCTGAGATCTCCCCTAACTGTATGGGTGGACACCCCATGCCAGCGACTCTGAAGCTCACAGTTGCCCTCCACTTCTATGCCTCTGGCTCCTTCCGGGGCTCGGTGGGTGATCTTTGTGGTGTCTCCCAATCAGCTGTCCACATTTGTGTCAAGCAGGTTAAAGATCCTCTGTTCAGATGGGCATTGACCTTCATCCACTTCCACTGCGACGAGACAAGTCAAGCACAGCGAGCCAGAGGCTTCGCGGCCATTGCTGGCTTCTCCCGTGTCCAGAGTGCAATAGGCTGCACACATGTGGCCATCAAGGCGCCAGCAGGTGAGCCTGGTGCCTTCTTCAACAGCAAGGGACTCCACTCCATGAATGTGCAGATAGTGTGTGATCACAGGATGCAGATTCTGCAAGTCTGTGCAAGGTACCCAGGCAGTTCCCATGACACCTACATCCTCAGACACTCCCAGGTGCCAGGGCTCTTCAGTGCTCCGACTCAGCTGGATGGATGGCTGCTGGGTGACAAGGGCTATCCCCTTAGAAGGTGGCTCATGATGCCTCTCCACCATCCAAGAACAGAAGCTGAGCAGCGCTACAATAGGAGCCCCGGCACCACAAGGGCCGTGGTGGAGAGAGCCATCAATCTTCTCAAGATGCGCTTCCGTTGCCTGGACCGCTCAGGGGGTGCACCCCCCAGATCACATCTCTGTGATAGCGGTAGCATGCTGCACTCTGCACAATCTTGCGCTGGAAAGGGGGGATGCAGTTGAGGATGAAGGCCTTGACATACTGGATGAGGCTGCATATGATGAATCAAGCAGTGGCTCAGACAGTGAGGAAGCACAGGGAAATGATGAGGGGCAGCACGCCAAGCCGCTATTACACCAAGGAGGCAGGGACAGTTTAATCCAATGAACCTTCAGCTAGCTCCACACACATGGATCTGCAGGACCAGCATTACCTGGCACATCCACACGTGGCACTTAGGTGCTACATCTTCCACCTCATCAGCTACAACTAAGGGCTTAGTACAGAAACATCAATATCCACTCAAACATTCATGAGATGTCTGTGAAACATACAAATGCAGCACAAAGGAAACACCCTCAGCCATGGTCAGAAAAGTGGACGTTATTCCCACCAAAATAAACAACAAACGTCGCTCTGACGCAGATAATGAAACATTCCCTAATCTCGGGCCAACACAATCACCAGTGACAAAACCGTGAAGTGCCTAACATGCCTTATGCTTACATTTGCGGGTGCTACGTCTAGGTGCTGCCCCATCGCTCGGAGAGAGCCTGCTGACTCTGCTGTCCTATTGGCCTTGATGACCTTGGTGGCCGTCCTCTAGCCCGTGGAGCTTGTGCTGGCTCTGCCTGGGAGGGAGTGGCCAGTTCCAGAACTGGCACCTCCCCAGTTGTCGCAACCTCAATGAATGCAACAGTCACTGACAGGGGGGGTGGAGGAGCTGCTGGCCTCATCTGGAGCGCCCTGAGAGGAGCTCGCAGCGATGATAGGCAGCTGCTGCGCCAACGTGAGGTCACATTGGACCTCCCTGCTCACTGCAGATGGATGGGCACTGAGCCGGGGCACTTGGTGCCCAGAACATCTCCCACATTGCGAGTGACTACCTCTGGCCATTAGTGCTGTGAGGGCTCGCAGGTCAGAGCATAACCCAATCAGATGATTCTCAATCTGTTGGAAGCCCCTCTACATGAGAGTCAACAATCTCTCAATGGAGGAAGCCTGAAGCTCTGTCCTGAGGTTCATGCCATCACTGACACTCTGTCTGGACTCCTCCACCACAGAGACCAAGTGAAGCACACCCTCATGCAATCCTGCCAGATGCTCCTGCACATCCTGCCGCTGACATCTCCAGAGGCACATCATCGCTGTTGGATTCAGCATCATGTGCCTTGTCCCCTGCAGTCCTTCGGCTGCTGGCGCCATCGGCACTCTCTGTCCGTGCCATCTCCTCCAGCGATTGTGAAGTGCCCTCTCCACTGTGCCCTGGGACACTAGCCGATGTTATACACCAAAGTGTTTGTCGCTGCACTGGTGCCTGGCTTGCTCAAAGGATGTGATGCAAGTTGCAAGTCTTGGCCCTCAGGTGTGGAGGGGGGGGCTCTGGACGTGTTGGTGGCAGCCATGCGGTGGTGATGCTGAAATTAACAACAGGGACAGTGCATCAGTTAGTATTCTGTCAGTAACACTTTTCATCCCTTTCCCCCTCCAGCCTCATAATATGCTCAACCTTCAAGAACCTAAGGAGACGAACATTGGTGGGGTGGTAAATAGTCAAGAGGAGGCCCAAACATTACACGCACATACAGGCAGGCTGGTCAGATGACCTAAGGAATGCCACATGGAATGTTATGTCGATAAGTGTGCGGTTAAACACTTGGGCAAGACAAGCAAGGTACGGGAATACATGAATAATGGTAGGACCGTGGGAAGTCACAACGATTACAGGGACTTTGCTGGGCAAACCCATTAAGGTAGCAAAACAGGAACATAAGGCATTTAACAAGGCCAAAGCCAGGCTTGCCTTAATTAGCTGAAGAATAGAATGTAGGAAAAGGGAGGTCATGTTGCAAGTGAAGAAAACGCTGTCGAGGCCACATCTACGCTTTCTGCATTCGGTTGTGACCTGCGCTTCATGGGAGGGATGGCACTGGAGTGGAGAGAGTGCAGAGGTTCCTGACCTGGATGCATGCTGGCCTGGAGTGTTGGAGTGATGAGGAAACATTGCAAACACTTGCGACATTTGCCGTGGATCACAGGAGATTGACAGGTCACATTATTGACTTTCATACCATTATGAAAAGCATAGAACGGGTGGACAGAAGGCACCATTTCCCCTTGGTGTAGGGATGACTAACGTGGTGGCATTTATTTAAGTTGAGTGTCATGAGGTTGACAGGTGAGGTGCTGAGGACCTTTTGGACAGAGTAATGTGGGATGTACTGGCTGAAAGGGTGGTGGAGGTACCAACCCTCCTAAGATGCAATAAGTCTTTGGGTGTGCAGCAGTGATGCCATGGCATGTTAGGCCATGGGGATAGTGGTCAGAAATGGGATAAGGTAACTTTGGAAGGTGCTAGAGATGTGCATCCTCAAGGGGCCAAGGGATCTTTGTGTATGACCCACACGTCTGACTGTATCAGTCTGTGAATGAGCAGTGTTGCTGCATTAACAATTGCAGCAACCATCAGTGCTTTGGATGTTAGGGAGACAGAGTGGATGGGACAGTGGCCCTCAAATTCCTGGCCGCTGCACCCCAGCCTCGCCGACACCTGCCGATCTGGTCACCTGCCTCCTCCCCAGCTCCATGGCCTGCTCCACATAGGTGGTGAGTTGCTGCAGCACGGTGTGCCCACCACCAGTCCGCAAACACTCCCGGATATTGGTCGCAGTTTTTGCCTGCAGAACAGAGAAGAGGATTTATTGGGGGCTGATCGCTCATGTACTCTGCACGCGCACACTGCACCCCAACCACAGTGGCCCATGTGAGGCCTCCAGCAGCTCCTGTCCACATTACTGGTGATCAGTCCCCAGAAGATAGTACCCCCTCCCTCAACGGCCACCTTGGACACATTTGGTGTCCATCACTTTGAATAACACATGGGTCTTAGCGCCCATGGCAAGGAGACGCAACTAGGTGTGGCACTGAGGCCAGCAGATGGCTCTTGGCCACGACACCTTGAGGCTCCCCTTCCACCATCTCATTACCAACAATAAGATATGTGTTGGAGTTCTGAGTATGTGTCTAGCTGCCTCCCCTGCAGGTTGCCCCCAGACAATCAAATGTGACAAACGCCAACATCTTCTCCTCAACCACTAAGGCTGATGTAAGCATAGTCACTACCTGTTTGCCCATCCAGCGTGCGCCAAATGCCCAATGCAGTAATGACACAAAGACATGGGGTGGGGGGAGCGGGGGGGCCTCAAAGGCTAAGGCTACCTGCTGAGTAAAATGGCCAAGGCTGACATGGTACTCACCCTCCAGAGCGCAACAAATCATTGAAGCGTTTGCGGCACTAGGTTCCTGTGCACCACACAGCATCTTGAGAGCTAACAGCCTCCTCCACCTCCGGCCATGCCTGCCTGGTCATGTGGGGGGCCCTCTTCCTCCCGTCCTCCAGAAGCAAGACCTCCCGGTGGTTGGACACCTCTTCAACGAGGACAGCAAAGCAAGCATCAAAGAACCGAGGGGCACAGTGGCCACCGCCCCCCCCCCCCCCCAGCAGCTGGCTTACCCTGCAGTCTGCCTCCTTCCTCCTCATCTGCCCTCACCTCTTCTAGTGCTCGGTCGCTGGCCATGGTCAACAGCCTAAAGGAGGCTGTCTGGCCTTTCTTTATACGGACTGCTGGTTCCCCATTGGAACGGCAATCTGAACATGCCCACCACTGATTTAATTTTCCCGATGAACACTGGAGTCTGAAATGTGCTGGGCGGGCCTTAATTGGCTCGCCAGCGCAAAATGGCGGCACGGCCCATTTCGGCAGCGGGGATCGGCTGCCCACCCACCGCTGATTTGGTCGGGCCCACCCACCCACCCGTCAAACACAAAATTCAGCCCTTTGTCTCTGGTAACTATGGTTACATAAAGTTATTATATTAATGAAGAAAGCAGATAGAGTTTGAAAGGAATAATTTATCAACTTGAGAAAGATGACTTGGAACTCTCTGCTCCTAATAGTTTATATGGTTTGTGATGACAATATAATGCCACAGCACAAGGAATGCTCTCTGATAATTATTAACACTGCAACATTTATTAGAACAGATTTAATCATTGTCAGAAAGAATTAAACAGTGCCCTTGTTCCTATAGATAAAAACAAAAAAACTGCGGATGCTGGAAATCCAAAACAAAAACAAAAACAGAATTACCTGGAAAAACTCAGCAGGTCTGGCAGCATCGGCGGAGAAGAAAAGAGTTGACGTTTCGAGTCCTCATGACCCTTCGACAGAACTTGAGTTTGAGTCCAAGAAAGAGTTGAAATATAAGCTGGTTTAAGGTGTGTGTGTGGGGGGCGGAGAGAGAGAGAGAGAGAGAGGTGGAGTGGGGGTGTGGTTGTAGGGACAAACAAGCAGTGATAGAAGCAGATCATCAAAAGATGTCAACAACAATAATACAAAAGAACACAAAGGTGTTAAAGTTAAAGTTGGTGATATTATCTAAACGAATGTGCTTATTAAGAATGGATGGTAGGGCACTCAAGGTATAGCTCTAGTGGGGGTCGGGAGAGCATAAAAGATGTAAAAAAAAATAAAATAAAATAAATAAATAAATAGTTTTTTTTTCTTTTTCTCTTTTTATAATGGAAATAGGTGGGAAAAGGAAAATCTATATAATTTATTGGAAAAAAAAGAAAAGGAAGGGGGAAACAGAAAGGGGGTGGGGATGGGGGAGGGAGCTCAAGACCTAAAGTTGTTGAATTCAATATTCAGTCCGGATGGCTGTAAAGTGCCTAGTCGGAAGATGAGGTGCTGTTCCTCCAGTGTGTGGTGGGCTTCACTGGAACAATGCAGCAAGCCAAGGACAGACATGTGGGCAAGAGAGCAGGGTGGAGTGTTAAAATGGCAAGCAACAGGGAGGTTTGGATCATTCTTGCGGACAGACCGCAGGTGTTCTGCAAAGTGGTCGCCCAGTTTACGTTTGGTCTCTCCAATGTAGAGGAGAGCACATTGGGAGCAACGAATGCAGTAGACTAAGTTGGGGGAAATGCAAGTGAAATGCTGCTTCACTTGAAAGGAGTGTTTGGGTCCTTGGACGGTGAGGAGAGAGGAAGTGAATGGGCAGGTATTGCATCTTTTGCGTGGGCATGGGGTGGTGCCATAGGAGGGGGTTGAGGAGTAGGGGGTGATGGAGGAGTGGACCAGGGTGTCCCGGAGGGAGCGATCCCTACGGAGTGCCGATAGGGGGGGTGAAGGGAAGATGTGTTTGGTGGTGGCATCATGCTGGAGTTGGCGGAAATGGCGGAGGATGATCCTTTGAATGCGGAGGCTGGTGGGGTGATAAGTGAGGACAAGGGGGACCCTATCATGTTTCTGGGAGGGAGGAGAAGGCATGAGGGCGGATGCGCGGGAGATGGGCCGGACACGGTTGAGGGCCCTGTCAACGACCGTGGGTGGAAAACCTCGGTTAAGGAAGAAGGAGGACATGTCAGAGGAACTGTTTTTGAAGGTAGCATCATCAGAACAGATGCGACGGAGGCGAAGGAACTGAGAGAATGGGATGGAGTCCTTACAGGAAGCGGGGTGTGAGGAGTTGTAGTCAAGATAGCTGTGGGAGTCAGTGGGTTTGTAATGGATATTGGTGGACAGTCTATCACCAGAGATTGAGACAGAGAGGTCAAGGAAGGGAAGGGAAGTGTCAGAGATGGACCACGTGAAAATGATGGAGGGGTGGAGATTGGAAGCAAAATTAATAAATTTTTCCAAGCCCCGACGAGAGCATGAAGCGGCACCGAAGTAATCATCGATGTACCGGAGAAAGAGTTGTGGAAGGGGGCCGGAGTAGGACTGGAACAAGGAATGTTCCACATATCCCATAAAGAGACAGGCATAGCTGGGGCCCATGCGGGTACCCATAGCCACACCTTTTATTTGGAGGAAGTGAGAGGAGTTGTTCCTATGTTTGTTGTAAGAACTGTCTTGGTTCAGTGTTATTCCATATGTAGATCAGGATCTTACTTTTCTGGGAGCAGCTCCCCATAGCTTAAATCTTCTTGTATATTAGTGGAACCCTGGAGCATAACAATAGCATCCCCTTGTGATCAGAGCTGGATATTCATGTCTTTCCACATGTGTAAATCTTCAGGGAAGCACTTGGTGCAACGAGGTCGACTTCAAGCTAAAAAGTTGGTTTATGCATGTGATTAAACAGAAGTAGCAGTTCAAGACTTTTTTAAACTTCCCTTATGACACTTTGTGCAACAACAAGAAATAGCACAAGCACGTTATGCTATCCTTTATAGTAGATGGAAAGTTCCTTTATTTTCACTGCTAGCTGGGTAACAATCCATCTACTATATCATAACTTTCAGCTCAGATCCAGACTTAATTTCTCACAACCTTTGTGAGATCACACTGACTCACAGCACCATCTGACAAAACCTTGACGGCCTTTATAGCCTTTTGTGCTTCAAACAAACTGACTGCCCGCCAGTGTCTGTGCCTCTGTATTTTATCTCTTGCTGTTCAATCCACAAAGAAAGGTTACAGACCCCCACCAAGTGCACAGGACTCACAATTCTCCAGCACAATGGCCTTAAGTCATATATTAATTACAGGGCAAGCTAACAAACTGCTTACTGTCCATTGCCTGTGGAGGAAGCAACATCAAAAGTTGCTCATTAGCTTCTTTAACTACCTATTTTCTCAGCACTTCTTCAAGAAGACACATAGCTTAAGAGACTACATTTAATAATAACTCATTTTCCCTCTAAGATCTTACTATGTAAAAGTGGCCAGAGATCCCAACATAACATGTTTAGCAAAATTCAGGCTACTGTCTCTTTCTTCATATTGGATGGTGAAGAGGCTCAAGGCATCTTATGGTCTACTCATGCTCCTATTTATTATGCTGTTAATAAATGAAACACTACCTAAACTCAAATGAGTTGAAATTGCACTGTGTAATGTTAATGTACGATTGTTGAACAAGTTTGAATGAACCCTTTCTTTTCTACATGCACCAATGCTGCTGGTAATTCATTACATCATGTAGATATGCCCGGGAATGATATAGGGGAACCTAAATGCAGTTATTAGTATTCCTAGAGGCCTATCTATTTTCAGTAGCTGATGCTGGGAATTCTCTCTTTGGAGATGCAGTCTAGAGAAGCTTTAAGAAGAGATTGCTGGAGTTAAAAGAGAGGCTCTGGAGCAGGTTTGTTTTTCCTTGCACCTGAAGAGAATCTCCTTGTCTGGGAGGCCACCAGGAAATATTTACACCTCCATAAAATAAGAAATGTGAGTTTCCCAATGAATGTTTCCTTGTTGTCATTTGAATGGAAGAGGTGGAAGAGAATGGAGAATCCAGAAGCCGTAATCAGCTTTTGAGGATACAAGATATAAAGCCACAATAAAGAATTTATGGCTCATGTAGATCTTATGAAGGCCTTATTGAGGAGCTCTGCAAGAGAAGAATATTCTTTACAAAAGCAGCTAATGGAGTTCCACTCCACCTTCTGCATGAAAACCTGCAGCCGAGATCAGATATCTAGGCAGCACTACCCATGGATACAAAAGTTACCACCATCCTCAATTTCTACAAAATTCAACACACACCAGGAATGTATAATATTACAGAGGTTGCCTTCCAAGCATGCATTCATTAGGTTACTAGAATCCATTTTGGAACGATTGGGAGATCATTCAGTTTGGCATCACAGGAAGGCAGCAGTGTAAGGGGGCTCCCTAACATGTAGGGCGGAGTAGATGAAACTCTTATCGCATTTCAAGCTCTTCATCACTAAAACTACAAAACCTTCTGAGTAGATAGGGCTTCCATTTGCTGAATGTGCAGTTCATCTGTAAGCAGGTGCAAAGAATTCCCTACATCAGGGCTGAATTTGCTGGATGTTGCCTTAATGATTCTGTTCTCAGGAACTATGCCCTCCTTGGTCATTTCAAAGGATACTTGAAGTAACTGGATAGCTCGTAGAGAATAAAGTGTAGACCCTACTACATGGATCATGACCCCTCTAAATGACAAGCATAGCATCTAAGGGACACTATGCTGAGCCACATGCTTTTTAAAAATTCATCCATGGGATGTGGGCTTCGCTGGCTGGGCCAACATTTATTGCCCATCCCTAGTTGCCTTTGAGAAGGTGATGGTGAGCTGCCTTCTTGAACCGCTGCAGTGCATGTGGTGTGGGTATATCCACAATGGTGTTAGGAAGGGAATTCCAGGGTATTGGCCCAGTGACAGTGAAGGAATGGCGATATATTTCCAAGTCAGGATGGTGATGCTTTGCCCTAGACAGTGTCAAGTTTCTTGAGTGTTGTTGAAGCTGCCCTCATCCAGGCAAGTGGGGACTCCTGGCTTGTGCCTTGTAGCTCAGGGGTAAGTTTCCTAGCATTATTCCTAGCCTCTAACCTGCTCTTTTAGCCTCAGTATTTATATGGTTATTCCAGTTCAGTTCCTGGTCAATGGTAACGCCCAGGATGTTGGTAGTGGAGGATTCAGTGATGGTAATCCATTGAACATCAAGAGGCAATAGTTGGATTCTCTCTTGTTGGAGATGGCCATTGTCTGACAATTCTGTGGCGCGAATGTTACTTGCCACTTGTCAACCCAAGCCTGGATGTTGTCCAGGTCTTGCTGCATTTGGACATGGACTGCTTCAGTACCTGAGGAGTCACAAATGGTGCTGAACATTATGCAATCATCAGCGAACATCCCTACTTCTGACCTTATGATGGAAGATCATTGATGAAGTGGCTGAAGATGGCTGGGCCGAACTCCTACATTGATGTCCTGGAGCTGAGATGACTGACCTCCAACAACCACAACCATCTTCCTTTATGCTAGACATGACTCCAACCAGTGGAGAGTTTTCGCCTTAGGATCTTTGGGGAATTGAAGGGTCACTTATGCTGCCTCAAACCGTGGAAAAATTCTGTAATTTACTAATAAATGTGTTTTCCACAAACTGCAATACTGTGCAAAAGCCTGCCCCAGCTCCTGCAGAGATAGCATGCATGGAGAGGAGCTTTGTGAGAACTAGCATTAAGAGGATTCTTCAGAAATAATGTAACAGGCGTTACAAATAATGAAGTAACTATTCCTCTCTTTTTACTATCATGCCCACACAATTACATCTGCAGATTTATGTAGAAAGAACACTTTACTTTTTAAAACAATGTGGGCTGGAATTTTATGTCCACTTTGCAGCAGGGGTGTGGCCATAAAATGAGGCAAGCATTCAAAACTCCATTGACTTTGGTGGGGACGGAAGATCCCACCAGTGGAAGGGACTGTAAAATTCCTCCCATGGAGAATGGACAATCTGTATTGAAACAAGCTGAAGTTGAGAGGTAAAATGACTCCCCTTCTCTGCCAATATACATGAAACTGGCCAAGAATGGAAGTCAGCCACTTTGTCTGGTTAGGACATTAAAATGTAAATGACCTTTTCGGGACATTCCATGAAGAAACTATTAAAATACAACAGATCTTTCCAATGTATTTGACAGTTGCTTTGTCCAAATACAGAAATAAGTACACAATGGTCCCACAGATTTATTGGTTGCAGAATGGAATTCCACAGAATGGGTGTGAAGAGAACCCATTCCACCTCCAGGACATGCAAATGGCCAAAATACAAATCCCATTGTTTGTCAATGCTCAAGTTGTCAGGGTCCATTTGTGTGGACAATGAAAAAAACAGATACTATGGTCACCTGACAGAAACCGTCTTATAATAAGCAACATTAATTTATATGTATTATGAGTGCAGCATCATATCAATCAGTCTGAGAGAAAGTGACTCCAAGGGAAGATATCCCACTGAGCAAAGGAAAGACCCTGCCTAGAATCCACTAGTAAGCAGAAAGCCTTTTTACCTACCTAATTTGAAGAAGCTTCCCACCTTCATTTTCTTCAGTGAACCAAAGTGAACAAAAAATTGAATCATCAGGCCTGCAATGTTTCAAGCTTCCATGTCGAAAGACTCAAGTATAACAGTAACTTTGTGGGCTTTGTAAAAACCTAAGTGCATGCTACCTCTTTATAATCACCTTTTCTTGTGTGTGTGCATGTCTTGTGTGTTATGGTCAGGAGGGGGATTGATTTAAAGAGCACTAATTTCCCTTCTCACCACCAATCCATAAACAGACAGGTATTTTTGATTTGCTTCCCCCTTTTAAGCAGTGGCATATTTCCCAACTCTTCAATCTTGGTGTGATTCAATTTTCTATTTATATGCCCAAAGCAAACTCGAGATAGGAACTCAAAGGGTTAGTTTATTTTCACACATTCAAAATGCGGGAGGAGGGTCAGAATGTTGTTTCCTTTGCATTCCTATATGTAAAGAGTGTGAGAATGGATGTTTTTAAAAATATTTTGTGGTATATTGTGTTTTTCTCTACAGAAGGCTAGGTACCTGTGTGTGTGTGTGATCCAGTTAAGCTGGGCAAGAGTTTGATAGAAGTCAGGTTGTCTGGGGGTTTGGAAACATGAAAAGGATAGAGGTATTCACTATTGTGCTTTATAGCAGTTGAGTTGGAGTTGGCTAGAGATAGCTGAAACTTGTTTGAGCTGTTGAGATAGTTGGGCTGGGTTGGGAGAGGATTCAGTTTGAATCACCCATCCAGTCAAGCCAGATAAGTCTTGGGCTGCAGCAAGCAGTTTTATTCTGAAGTGGATTCCACAGCAGAGTGGAAGAGGGTAAAGGTCATGTGATACACCTTTGTTGAAGCTACAGCAGTCTGCCTTGTGTCGTATTATTGGAATCCATATGAGGCAGCATTGTCTGGAAGGTGTTTACTTGTGGGTTTGACCAAGGTGAGAGTTTGGGGAAATGGTTTGTAAGACTAACCTTAATTGTGTAACTGTAATCTTGTGTGCTTAAGTTTTCTTTCTCTGTTAATAAAACTTTTACTTTTAATTTTTAAAAACCCAAAAGTTTTACTGGAACTCATTGCAGATAACAGTACATCTCCTTCTAGTTATCAGAATACAAAAAAAAAGGTTGTAGCCCGTTAGCCAAGTTTTCCTCTCTGATTTCTTTATGCAGCAATTAACACCGGCTGTGGTCATAACCAGGGTGATAGAGAAAAGAAAGATTTACAGTACAAAGACCACAAAGAAAAGAAATATTGTTTCACATGGGTTCTAGAGTCCAGAATCAAAGTCCAATGAGATATTCTTTCATGGAGGTCAGTGAGCAGAAAACCGATTCTGGATAATTCAGTTTTCCAGTAGTGTTGACTTGACGTGATGAGATAGGCATGTAGAGACGAATCAGTCTTGTAAGTGATGGCACTGAATTTCCAGGGGCAGGATTTTTCAGTTGGCGTCCGGGAGCAGGCCTGACATGCCGACAAGTAAAATGACGCACGATGACGTCGGGCATGCATCCTGACATCATCGCGCAGTCCCGCAATATTTCATTCGGGGAGCGTGGGCCTGAATCGGCTGCACACCCACCAATATGTTAACAGCCTAGTAAGGCAATGAAGTAAGTAATTGCTGTCATTGGTAACGCTGCCTGTACAACCCTAAGGTGGCGAGCAGGCAAAAAGGCCAAGCAGTCTTCATGTTTTTTTAGGAAACTTCATCCACAAGCGGGATGAGGTTTCCTAAAGCTTTTATTGAATAAATTTTAAAAATTTCCTAAATATAAAAACATGTCCCATCTCATGTGACACATGAGGGGACATGTTTAAATAAATTTTTCTAACCATTTATTTAATTATTTCAACAGCTCCATGCCTCAGGGAGTTTGAAGCGCTCTTTCGCACACATGCGCTGAGCGCTACTGCTCGTGTATTCCGCTGGATGAACTTTAATTGTCCCGCCCACATAAAATGGCGGTGCAGAGCTGATCGTGGGTGGCGATAGGCTCCGCGACCGCTCCCGCCGTGCCCGCCCGCAGCCTGAAAAATCCAGACCCAGCAGAAGCAATGTCCTTACCTGTGATGCTACTAGTCAGATGGCAAAATGGCAGACTGCCTTTGCAGTTCAGCAAGGCAACATTACTGGTTCCACAGCCAGAGGCTCATGTCACATGACTTCCATCTTCACACCGTCCTTGACAAAAGACATGTATCCCTTGTCTGGGTCCCTGAGATTGTTAAATGTCTCAACCAATTGGAATTGAAAGGGAGGTTGTCGTAGCAGACGAGCAGATTCTGTTGGCCACACTGGGTTATGAAATACAGATGGCCTTTGCATAGCTCTCTTCGAATTTGGTCTGTGCAGCCCACAGGGGGTCGTTAGTGGCTCTTCAGGGATAACAATGTACAAGTTTCCCCGATGCTGCCAAATAGCTTCTTTTGTCCAAGGTCACAGACAGACATAGATTCAGCCATTTTAAATCTCTGTCTAGTTTGAAAGTTTTAGAGATAGTAATGAGCATATCTCGATATGTATTTTACACAAGAAAGATACAGGGTGAGCTCTTAGCACCTCACATGTACATGTCTGTGAGTGGGTACTGTTGCGAATACATTCAGGCATTGAGAAATAAACATTTATTATTTTTTCGAACTTAAGAGAAAACCCATCTAGTGTCTGTTCCTGAGACTCACAGCAATCAAGGGATTAAAACACTTCTTCAAAACGCATCTACCTGCAATCAATCAAGATGTGGAAAAGGAGGGAACCATCTTACCATCTCACCACTGTCAGTAACAGCACGTGTCTCACTTTGTCACCACTACCACTACTCCATTTCCTGAATCTTCAGGTCAAGATCAACTCTTTCTATTCAGAATAGTTTGAAATATCACATCGCATTAGATTTTTCTGACACTGCAACTTCTTTTTAAGCTTCCAGGGAACAGCAAGCCGACTCCAATTCCATTCTAAGGGCTTTGGATCTGTCCACTGCTCAAAGTAATGATGGTCTAAAGGCTGCTTAAGATCCTGAAAACCTAAGGCCCTTTAAAACTCTGAGACACCTGGAAGTGTCTCTGGATGTATGCATGGAAATTCTGAGGGAACCTGGCACAAACATGCATTATGTGCTTCCAATGATCACACACCAGTTGAACGTTGATGGGATGATAGCCTTCATATAATGATGTTCCTTGCTGTAGAGGGCATGTGTGACCTCCTTGATGCATCTGTGTGTTGCGCACTAGGAGATGCTGCACAGGTCCCCTGTGGATCCCTGGAACAACCCACAGGCAAAGAAATTGACAGCAGTGTTCACCTTTAAAACCACTGGCCGGGGATAGCCACCCACTCAATAGGGCATTAGGTCTTCATGAAGAATGTGGCAGATATGATCTACCAGAGCTCAGGACCAGCGCAGTCAAGGGGATTTTGAACCAACAGTACAACGGGGAACTGCAGTTGGAGAGATACCAGTAAAAGAACTTCATTTAAATGGAACTGGTTGCTCTTTCCAAATGAGGTAGCTCACTGGGTTTGGGCCAGCACAATATTGGAATACTTAGGGCTGCCCAGCTGGCAGAAAGCAAATCATTGGTGCAAGGAAGGGATGGAGTGTGGTGGGGGTGGGGGAGTGTAGTAGGATGATTTTAGGAACATGGAAGGCAATGGCAGCCCTAACTATTTTTGTGAATTGCAGACTCAATGCAGATCCATGGCCCTACAACAATGTTCCTCTATTTAACATGGAGGACCCTGACTCGCATAAATTGATGAGGTGACCCACTTGAGTCAACCCATATAGGAGCATAGGAACATATGAACAGGAGTAGACTATTCGGCCTATCGAGCCAGCTCCACCATTCACACAGATCATCTACCCCGGCACCACTTTCCTACTATTCCTTGATGTTATTAGTCTCCAGGAATCTATCGATTTCTGTCATGAACATGCTCAATGATTGAGCTTTCACAGCTATCCGTGGTAGAGAATTTCAAAGATTCACCATCCTCTGAGTGAAGAAATTCCTCCTCACCTCAGTTTTAAATAGCCTGCCCCTTATCCTGAGACTGTGTCCCCTTGTTCTAAATGGACCAGCCCAGGGGAAACATCCTATCCACATCTACCCTGTCATGCCCTGTAAGAATTTTATAAGTTTCAATGAGATCACCTCTCATTCTTTGAAACTCTAGAGAATACAGGTCCAGGTTCCTCAATCTCTCCTCATAAGACCATCCCGTCATATGGACATACGAATTAGGAGCACAAGCAAGACACTCGGCCCCTCGAGCCTGCTCTGCCATTCAATAAGATCATGGCTGATCTAGTTTTAACCTCAACTTCACATTCCTGCCTACCCTCAACAGCCTTTCACTCTCTTACCTATCAAGAATCTATCTACCTCTGCCTTAAAAATATTCAAGGATGCAGCCTCAACCACATTTTGAGGAAAAGAATTCCAAAGTCTCAAAACCCTCTGAGAGAAAAAAATTTGTCTCATCTCTATATTAAATGGGTGACCCTTTATTTTTAAACAGTGACCCCTAGTTCTAGATTCTTCCACAAGAGGAAACATCCTCTCCACATCCATCATGTTAAGTCCCCTCAGGATCTTATATTTTTCAATTAAGTCACCCCTAACTCTCTTAAACTCTAGCAGATACAAGCCTAGCCTGCCTAACCTTCCCTCATAAGACACCCAGCCCATTCCAGGTATTAATCTCTTCCAACGCATTTACATCCCTCTGCATCTCAGATCTCTACAATCTCTCACCATTTGGATAATATACTTCTTTTTTATTCTTCCTGCCCAAATGGACAACCTGACTCCATTTGCCAGATTTTTTCCCACTCACCTAATCTATCTATATCTTTTTGTAGCCTCCTAATGTCCTTTTCATAAATTACTTCCCTACCTATCTTTGTGTCATCAGCAAACTTAGCAAGCATTTCATCATTCCCTTCATCAAAATCAGTTATATAAACTGTAAAGAGTTGAGGCCTCAGCACTAATCCCTGTGGCACACCACTCATCACATCCTGCCAACCAGAAGATGACCCATTGATGCCTACTCTCTGTTTCCAGTTAGCCAGCCACTCTTCTATCCATGCCAACATGTTACCTCCTGCACTATGAGCTTTTATTTTCTGCAATAACCTTTTGTGTGGCACTTTATCAAATGCCATGAGAGTGGATTGAGATTGGGGTTTCCTCTCCTTGAATTTTACTCTGCACAGCAATGCTCTCCTTAATCAATACCACCACCCCTCCCCCTTTTCTTCCTTTGCTGTCTTTCTTGAACGCCTTGATTCCAGGAACATTTAATACCCAGTCCTGCCCTTCTTTCAGCGAGGTCTCTGTTATCACCACAACATGGTATTTCCACATGGCAATCTGCAGCTGTAACTCACCAGTCTTAATTACCACACCCCGCGCATTCACATACATACACAGAAACCCTGATTTAGAATTTAATACTTTCTCCCATACTCTGAATCCATTAATAACTTACCATTTCCTACTCTAATGCTATCTACTTCAGCCTCTGACATGCGCTTGCTTTCGAAGGAGGCTTGTTTTTTTATTTGGTTGCGCCAGGTGCAGCGACCCTGGGTGAGCTTCTCCCAGGATTCAAAGTCAATATCAAAACTCCTAAGCAAAGATTTCAGAGTATCCTTGTAGTGCTTCCTTTGACTGCCATGTGAGTGCATCCCAGACTGAAGCTATGCAGAGAAGATTTAGTTTGGTAAGCATGTGACAGGCATTGTGGATACATGAACAGCCCAACTTAGTTGTGACTGTCTCAATGCCAACTCGGGCGAGCAGCTCATTGTTTGGAATTTTGTCCTGCTATTGAATCAGAAGCTCCCAAAGGCAGCTCAGGTGAAAGTGGTTGTGCTTCTTGGCATGATGCTGGTACACAATCCAAATCTCATTTGTGTAGAGCAGAGTGAGCAGGACTGTTGCTCTATAAACATTCAGTTTGATCGGCAGACTTACTCCTCTTCATTCCCAGACTGATATTTGAAGCCTACTGAAGACTAAACTTGCTTTGGCAATTTGCTATTGGAGAGGGTTTAAACTAATTTAACTGGGGTGCAGGAACGAGGAGGTAATATCAGAGAGGAATACAAAGGTGCAAGAATACTGGGAGAGGTAAATAGCACTAGAGTAGGAAATATTAAGTTATTAGGGAGTCAGAGTATGGGAGAAAGTATTAAATTCTAAATCAGGGTTTCTGTGTAAGTACGGAATGCGCAGAGTGTGGTAATTAAGACTGGTGAGTTACAGGCGCAGATTGCCATGTGGAAATACCATGTTGTGGCGATAACAGTGACCTCGTTGAAAGAAGGGCAGGACTGGGTTTTAAATGTTCCTGGAATCAAAGTGTTCAAGAAAGACAGCAAAGGATGAAAAAGGTGAGGGGTGGTGATAATAATTAAGGAGAACATTGCAGTGCTGGAGAGAGAAGATGGCCCACAGGGGTCAAGTTCAGAATCCATCTGGCTAAAATAATGAACAAAAAGGTGCAATTACATTGGTTGGTGGTGTCTTTTTTTTACTCATTCATGGGTGTCGTAGGCTGGGTTAGCATTTATTGCCCATCCCTAATTGCCCTTAAGAATGTGGTAGTGGGCTATGTTCTTGAACCACTGTAGTCTCTGTGGTGTAGGTACAACCACAGTGCTGTTAAGGAGGGAGTTTCAGGATCTGACCCAGCAACAGTGAAGAAATGATAATATGACAGGATGGTGAGTGACTTGGAGGGGAACATCCAGGTGATGGTGTTCCCATCTATCTGCTGCCCTTGTTCTTCTAGATGGTAGTGGCCATGGGTTTGGAAGGTGCTGTCTAAGGAACCTTGCAGCCCGTCTTGTAGATGGTACACACTGCTGCCACTGTGCATCCGTGGTGAAGGAAGTGAATGTTTGTGGATGGGGTGCCAATCAAGTGGGCTGTTTTGTCCTGGATGGTATCAAAATTATTGAGAGTTGTTGGAGCTGCTCTCTCCAGGCAAATGGAGAGTATTCCATCACACTCCTGACTTGTGCCTTGTAGATGGTGGACAGGCTTTGGGGAGCGAGGAGGTGAGTTACTCACTGCAGTATTCCTAGCCTCTGACCTGCTCTTGTAGTCACAGTATTTATATGGCTAGTCCAGTTCCGTTTCTCATCAATGGTAACCCCCAGGATGACGATAATGGGCGCTTAAGCAATGGTAATGCCATTGAATGTCAAGGGGCAATGGTTAGATTCTCTCTTGAAGATGGTCATTGCCTGGCACTGTGGGTGTACCTACACCATATGGACTACAGCGGTTCAAGAAGGCAGCTCACCACCACCTTCTCAAGGGTAACTAGGGATGGGCAATAAATGCTGGCCCAGCCAGTGAAACCCACATCCCATGAATGAATTTTTATAAAACTTGTGTAGCACAAATGTTACTTGTCACTTGTCAGCTGTAATGACATGGTAGATGATGTGTGCCAGGTGGATAAAATCCACGCGGGAAACCTGATCACGTGGTCACATCTGTTTTGCAATTTGTATTTTATTTTGAGATGCATGCCCTGAATTCAGAAGTTATAAGACGATCATGACTTCAGAGGTTTTTAGAAAACTAAACATTTATTAACAAAAGAAAGGATTTCAAGCACATACATAGGTCTACAAATTACTACTATAATAACTCCTAAAATCCTTAATTAATCTGGCTCCCAGTTAGACCTCTATTACAGCAACAGTAAAAACAAACAGATTTAAACAGACCCAGGCAAAGCAACACAATACCCTGGATAATGATATTCAAAGTGAGTTTTCTCAGCTTCAGTTCCTGTAGATAGCAACTTGATGCACGGAGTCTGGAGGCTTTTCACACTTGTTAGATCTTAGAGTGCTTTCTCCCTTCTGACACATAGCTGCATCTCTTTTATACATGTTTCTCCCTTTTTAATGTAAATTCCATTGTTCCCATATGTTTTTTGCAACTTTACTTTTCTCATAATATAAATCTTTCATATTACTAATTTTATCAGTAACCTTTGGAAAAAATAAACACAATGTTTGGCTTATCTTCTTCTGGCTAGATGTAACATCTTACCATCTCTTTGCAATTCAAACTACCATAATTTATCTAAAAATCAAACTTTCCTCACACCTCACATTCTAAAACTTCAGCCATGTTTACGTATTTAGATTTCAAAGCTAGCTTCTTGTTTGATGAGTCATAGCCTTCAGGCCAGCCGTCTCCAATTCAATTACATTCCACATATACACACACACACACACACACACTATCCAAGCCCCACTATTAACCTACATTTACAATAAACCACAATAATATTATGAGAATGATTATATTTTCATGACACTAGCCTAAGCCTGGAGATCGTCTAGGTTTTGTGCATTTGGATGTGGACTGCCTCAGCATCTGAGGAGTCACGAATGGTGCTGAACATTGTGCAATAATCAGCAAACATCCCTACTTCTGACCTTATGATGGAAGTAAGGTCATTAATGAAGCAGCTGAAGTGGGTTGGGCCTAGAACACTACCCTGGAACTGAGATAATTGACCTTCAACAACCATCTTCCTTTGTGTTAGGTATGACTCCAACCAGTGGAGAGTTTTCCACATGATTCCCATTGACTCCAGTTTTGCTAGGGGTCCTTGATGCTACACTCAGGCAAATGCTGCCTTGATATCAAGGGCAGTGACCCTCACCTCACCTCACCTCAGGAGTTCAGGTCTTTTGTCCATGTTTGAACCAAAGCTGTAATGAGGTTTGGAGCTGAGTGGTCCTGACAGAACTGAAACTGAGCATCAATGAGAAGGTTATTGCTATGCAATTGCCACTTGATAACACTGTTGATGACCCCTTCCATCACGATCGAGAGTAGATTGATGGGGCACTAATTGGTCATGTTAGATTTGTCCTGCTTTTTGTGCACAGGACATACCAGGGCAATATTCAAATTGCCGGGTAGATGCCAGTGTTGTAACTGTACTGGAAGAGCTTGGCTAGGGGCATGGCAAGTTCTGGAACACAAGTCTTCAGTAATATTTCGGGAATATTGTCAGGCCTCATAGCCTTTGCAATATTCAGTATCTTCAGCTGTTTCTTGATATCACGTGGAGTGAATCAAATTGGCTGAGGACTGACATCTGTGATGCTGGGGGCCTTCGGAGGAGGCTGAGATGGCACTTCTGGCTAAAGATTGTTGCAAATGTTGCAGTCTTATCTTTTGCACTCATGTACTGGGCTCCCCCATCATTGAGGATAGAGGTATTTGTGGAGCCTCCACCCCCAGTGAGTTGTTCAATCATCCAACACCATTCACCTCTGGATGTGGCAGGACTTCTGAGTTTAGATCTGATCCATTGGTTGTGGAATTGCTTAGCTCTGTCTATTGCTTGCCGCTTATGCTGTTTGGCACGTAAGTAGTCGTTTTATAGCTTCACCACATTGACACATCATTTTTAGATATGCCTGGTACTGCTCCTGGCACCCCCTCCTGCACTCTTCGTTGAACCAGGGATGATGGTAATGGCAGAATGAGGGATATGCTGGGTCATGAGGTTACAGACTGTTGAGTACTATTCTGCTGCTGCTAGTGCCCCACAAAATCTATCCCAGTTAGCTCAGTGGTAGTGCCATTCAACACAATTGAGAGTATCCTCAATGTGAAAATGGGACTTGTTCTCCTCATGCACTGTGCAGTGGTCACTCCTACCGAAACTGTCATGGACAGATGCATCTGCAGCAGGCAGGTTGTTGAGGATATGGCCAAGTATGTTTCTCCCTCTTGTTTGTTCTCTCACCACCTACTGCAGACCCAGTCTAGCAGCTATGTCCTTTAGGACTCAGCCAGCTCATTCTGTAGTGTTGCTTCCCAGCCACTCTTGGTGATGGATATTGAAGTCCCCCATCCAGAGTACATTCTGTACCCTTGCCACCCTCAGTGTTTCCAAGTGGTGTTCAACATGGAGGAGCACTGATTCATCAGCCAAGGTGGGGGGGGGGGGGGGGGGTCGGTGCATAAGATGGGGGTAAATGGTGCATTGTAATCAGCAGGAGGTTTCCTTGCCCACCTTCGACTGATGCCATGAGACATCATATGGTCCAGAGTCAATGTTAAGGACTCCTAGGGCAACTCCCTCCCGACTGTATACCACTGGCCTGCCACCTCTGCTGGGTCTGTTCTGCAGTAGGACAGGACATACCTAGGGATGGTGATGGCAGTGTCTGGGACATTGTCTCTAAGGTATGATTCTATGAACCATTGCTTGACTAGTCCGTGAGACAGCTCTCTCAGTTTTGGCACAAGCTCCCAGATGTTAGTAAGGAGGACTTTGCGGGTTCGACAGGGCTGAGGTTGCCATTGCCACTTCCAGTGCCTAGGTTGATGTTGGGTGGTCCATCCATTTTCATTCATTTTTATCGTCATTGTAGTGGTTTGATACAACTGAGTGGCTTTTCAGAGTGCATTTAAGAGCCAACCACACATTGCTGTGGATCTGGAGTCACCTATAGGCCAGGCCAGGTAAGAATGGCAGATTTTATTCCCTAAAGGGCATTAGTGAACCATGTGGGTTTTTATGGCAATTGACAATGGTTTCATGGTCATCATTAGACTTTTAATTCCAGATCTGCCACGGTGGGATTTGATCCCGGGTTCCCAGAGCAATACCCTGGGTCACTGGATTGCTAGTCTAGTGACAATACCACTACGCCACCACCTCTCCTTGTCTGCAGACCACCAACCAGTGGATAGGATACAGAGGAACAAATCTGCAAAGAAATTACAAGAATTATAGGGTAGTTATAATGAGGCATTTTAATTATCCAAAAATAGCAATGTAAAGGGCAGAGAGGTGCAAGAGCTCTTAGAGCCTATTCAGAAGAATTTTCTACAGTGGTATGTTTCCAGTCCAATGAGAGGGAATGCACTGCTTGACCTGGGTCTTGGGAATGATGAGGGCCAAGTGCATCAAGTGGTAATGGGAGAACATTCAGGGGATAGTGATCATTTTTAGGTTTAGGTTGGCTGTGGAAAAGTATAGAGTCCAGAGTATTAATAATTAACTGGGACAAAACCAACTTCAATGAGATAAGAATGGGTCTGAGCCAGATTAATTGGAATCAAAGGATGGCAGGAAAAATAATAACTGAATAATGGGCAGCCTTTAAAGAGATAGAGAATAAGATGAAGAAGAAAAAGTGTGCTTATGACAGATGTCAGGCAGATAAAACAGTGGAGAACCATACTGAGCAGAGAAGGTTCAGAGGGGAAATGAAAAAGCAACAAAGAAATGAAAAAGAGAAACAAAGACAGAGTATGAAAAGAGACTGGCAGCTAATATAAAAGAGAATCACAAACTCTTCTATATGCTTATAAATGGTAAAGGACTGGTAAAAGGAGGAGTGGGGATGATTAGGGACCTAAAAGGTGATGTATGCATGGAGGCAGGAGGCATAGCTGAGATATTAAACGAATACTTTGCAACTGTCTTTACCATGGAAGAAGATTCTGCCCAGGTCACACTGAAAGAGGAGGTAATTCAGACACTAGAAAGATTTAAAATTGAAAAGGAGGAGCTATTGTATAGGCTGTCTATAATTAAAGTTGATAAGGCATCAGGACCGGATGAGATGCTGCAAGGATACTTTGGTAAGCAGCAGTGGAAATTATGGAGGCACTGGTGATAATTTTCCAGTCTTCCTCAGATTCAGGGGTGGTGCTGGCTGAGTGGAAAATTGCAAATGTTACATCCTTGTTGAAAAAGTTACAGGTCAATCAGCTTAATTTCGATGGTGGGAAAGTGTCTGGAAACAATAATTCGGGACAAAATTAATAGTCACTCAGGCAAATGTTTTTTAAATAAGGAAAGCAAGACTGGATTTGTTAAGAAAAAACCGTGTTTACCTAACTTGCTGGAGGCTGTTGATGAGATAATAGAGAGGGTTGATGAGGGTAATGCTGTGGATGTGCTGTACATGGACTTCCAAAAAGCATTTGATACAGTGCTGCACAACAGACTTGTGAACAATGTTAAAGGTCATGGAATAAAAGAGACAGTAGCAACATGAGTACAAAATTGGCTGAGTGATACAAAACAGAGAGTAGTGGTTAATGATGTTTTTCGGGCTGGAGGAAGGTTTGTAGTGGAGTTCTCCTGTGGTCAATGTTAGGACCCTTGCTCTTCCTCAAATCTTGTGGTGTAATGTCTTTCAGTTAACCATTGGTTGTTTGAATTTCTTTTTAAACGTTGACGGTCTCTATTGGGGTCATAACACAAGCATGAGACAAGGATGTGATAAAATACTTTCTACTTACCTGAATGAGTGTAGATCCAACACTGAAGAAGATTGACACCATCCAGGATAAAGTAACCCACTTGATCAACACCCCATTCACCACCTTAAACATTCAGTCTCTCTACCATTGGCATAAAGGGGCAGCTGTGTGTACTATCTACAAGCATCTCACCATGGCTCCATCGACTGCACCCCCAAAATCCATGACCTCACACCTAGAGCAACAAGGGCAGCAGACTTATGGGAACACCACCACCTGTAAGTTCCCTTCCAAGTTACATGCTATACTGATTTGGAACTACATTGCCATTCCTTCACCGTTGTTGGGTCAAAATCCTGGAATTCCCTTTCTAAAAGTGCTGTGGGAGTACCCACACCACACAGACTGCAGTAGTTTAAGAAGGCAGCTCACTATCACTTTCCCCAGGGCAATTATGGATGGGCAATAGTTGCTGGCCTTGCCAGTGATACTCACATTCCATGAAAGAAGGAAAAGAAGATTGCAGGACTGCTGTGACACCCTCCAAGCCCCTTTTAACACTATAATCCACAGCCATGATGACAGAATTCTGAGCTTACACTGAAGCACGTAGACATTGGATGGCAGCTGCTTGTGCTGCCATGGATTTGCTACATCAGCCAGACAGTGTATCATGGTTAGTTCCATGTGTGTGCAATGGGAATTGGCTACCATTTCCATGCTGAAAAGGATGGGCTCCAACTCTACACAAAGCCCTGTGCCATTTGATGCATGTTCCTTGATATTAAATATAGGTTTTCTGCTAGGCTTCCAAAGCACCAAGCATTTAATAACGCATGTCTATACATGTTCTTTCGCATGCTGCCTCTTCGACATCCACAATTGCATTCTCTGCAGTGTGCACAGCCTTGCCCTCTGATAGCTGTCACCATTGTTATTCTTGGCTGCAGCCCATTTGTGCCTGATGTCCTGCCACATGCAGATCCTGCCACGAGTTTATCCTCTAAGACGCACACAGTGTCAGTATCTGAGCTGGTGGCTCCAAGTGTGAAATCAAATGACAATGGCTCTGTCATCTTCTGAGAGCTCCACTGTTGCATGGCCAGGTTGCATTTCTTGGGTATCTGTAACTAAAAACATACAAAGGGAATGTTGTTATGCACCAAGAAAGGATAAATAATAGGTGCATACTTACACCATCTATAGATCATAAGTCAGAAGAGAGGGGGAAGTGGAGTGTGAGAAAGAGACTAGGTAAAAGAATTCAGTAACCTTCGATAGTTTCAGCCACTAATAGCAGGCTCAGCAAAAACCTTTTCAAATAATGGCCAGCACTACCTTTTCCATACAAAAGCAAAATAATGCAGGTGCTGGAAATCTGAAATTTAAATAGAAAATGCTTGAAATACTCAGTAGGTCAAGTAGTATCTGTGGAGTGAGAAACAAAGTTAACTTTTCAGGTTAATGACTTACATCAGAACATGAAGTCACGCCAGTCCTCCTCCGATTAGCTCCTGCTGTTTCAGATTATGTGCCACCTTCTCCTGAAAGAGACAGGCAAGTGTATCAGTGAGAGCCATGCAATCTGATTCTGATGGTTGTCATTGATGAACAACTGGCAATGTATTCAAACTGTAAGTTGTGGGTGTGAGGCTTGCAGGAGTGTTAAGTGTTTGAGGGTGAGGTACAGCTTTGAATGTTAGGTATGAGTCCTGATTGATAAAGATGGTTGCTAATTGAAGGATAGGTGTGTGATGCTTTTGAGCAGTGACAGGCTTGTACAGCAGTTAGTATGATATAGCTTTTGAAGGTGCATTCACTGACCTTCACCGTTTGTCTAAATATCTTGTGCCATTGCATCTAAGTCCTTGGCGCTTGACTCCTGCAGCTATATTGAGCTCTGCAGCTATTTGCTCCCACTGCATTTTCATCATGTGTCTAGAGGGTCTCATGCACCCCCTGGATACAGAACATTGATTCTCATTTCCACATCATCTACCAAGACATCTAGTGCAGCATCTGAAACCTTGAAGCCTGCTCTCTCTCGTGTTGTGCCATTCCTCACTGTTTCTAAGGACGGATTTCTGCATGACTCCCCCCTAATCCAGCCACAGTGTAACCAACACGCACCACCACCACTGCCACCACCACTGCCACCGCCCACCACCCTGCCCCCCCCCACCCCACCCCCTCACTTTAAGAGTGCAGGCTAGTTTTAAATGGTATTGGGAAATTGTGATTTTGAGTCCACTGGTTGTATGGGTAGACAATGAACAGCATGGTTAAGTGCTGACTGCATTCGGATATCAATTATAAAGACATGCTGCCTGCATTTTCACAACAAGTGCAGGCTAATGACACATTGTGATCCCTGCTGCTGTTTTCCAAAGCTATCCAATATATCGCCCTCCCCCCGGGTGTTTTTAACATAGTCCTGAAACAATGCTATTAATTTAAGTATATCTCACTGCTCAGCTTTCAGTTTGTCAACAAGTCAGTCATTCCAGACACGTCGAGAGAGTAATATTGCTTCTAAATATAAAAGTTGGTTTCAGAAATTTATAAGTGCCAGGAGTCTCACAATAACTCACATCCACAAAATATGTTTGCTTCAATTGCTTAATGTTTCTCCTCCAAATCCCAAAACCCAGTTGACTTTTTAGCTCTCAGCATCTTTTTCAAGTTCTTTGAGTTTTCTAATCACTTCACACCTCCATCTCAGACAGCATTTCATCTCTGTTACCTTGCATCTTCTTAAAGTTCTATTTGCATCATTTCAGCTGCCTGACATTTCTTCTCTAAGTGAAGAGTGAGTGCAGCCAGTGATAGTGTGACAAATATTTATCTGCTGTCAGTCACTCTCAAAGCAATTCTTTCAAGAATCTTTTCAAATCTTGGATTGTAGAGGCGAATGCTTCCGTAAGTTGTAATGTAGTCAGTCTAGGCAATTTAAGATAAATGACATGTCCT
The DNA here is from genome assembly GCF_017639515.1 of Carcharodon carcharias. Taxonomy (NCBI): domain Eukaryota; kingdom Metazoa; phylum Chordata; class Chondrichthyes; order Lamniformes; family Lamnidae; genus Carcharodon; species Carcharodon carcharias. Next base: position 104,796,946 of record NC_054469.1, read on the forward strand.
TTTCCCTTACTGTCCATTTGATTGAGAATTATAGTTTGCATATAAATTGTATTCATGACTGATTTGTGATTATTTTCTAAATTGATCCACAGCTGTATGACCCTCATGATTTTGCAAAACAAATTCCTTGACAAATTTAAAATCTAAATGGGGAATGGATAAAGCTATTATTAGAAATCTTTTTAATACCAATGTCTTTGGGTGCAATATCAAACATATTATAGAGTGAAGGAAACAATGGGCATGTTTTATGCTGTTTGCATATTAGTGTTGAAATCCCAGATAAATGTATTTTATTTAAAAATATGTTCATGGCATAATTTTAATCAGGCTGTGAAGCAAAATTTTGAAAATATGATCAAAATTGATTAAGCATCCAAACAGGATGTTTCTTAAGACTGCAATAGTATTTTTGCACGCAAATAAATTAACAAACACACTGGTCCTTCTTTTTTTGTAAAAATAATAATGGGGCAATTGGCGCTCACAGCTATTAAAGTATAAATCAGACAGCAATTCTGGTGACCACAAGTGCAGTTAAATGCATAAATCAGGAAGTTGCTGTCTGAGGTATGCTGCAGCAGCCACACTCTAACAGTATACTGCCAAGAGATTCAACGTTGAATTGAAAGACAAGGTAATTTTGCTGTATATACATGATACTAACCTGCTAAATTTGCCAGAAAACATTTGGGCTTGTACATTCCAGTGTAAGTAAAATTTTAATGGTGTGATAAGTCTTAATTTCAGCCAAACAACCTCTCAGGCACTGGAAAATAGCTTTTATAAGTGTGGAGTCTCATTCCTTCAGGTTTTAAGTATTATTGGAGTTTTTTTAAAAAAAGTAAGTTCTTTAACATTTTCTTTGTCTCCTGTAGATTCCTCTTAATTTCTTCTTTCCTTCTTTTTATTCTAATTTTTGTGCCTGATTTGATTTTGAATTAAATATTATAATCTATACTTTCTAGTTCAGTCTCTATGTTGCTCAAATAAATCCCTAATTATGGTCATTTCCACAGAAAATAACATAGAAATTCTATAGTCAATTACCAGTGTGTTGAAAGGCTGGAGCCATTTGTTCACCACTGAATTTGAAATCTGGGCCAGGATTTTAAGGCCCCTCCAGCCTGAAGGATATTACGGTCCTGCCCAACTGAATAGAGATTTAAATGGCTCACCACATCCACTGTGGGGAAGACACACCACAGTGGGGCTGAAAAATCCTGGCCCTGGGCCAATACGTTGTGAGGTGCTGAAGAATGCATGTCAGGGTGTTTTAATTTTTGGTCTGTTCGCTAATGTGGTTAACAGGAGGAATGCTACACTTGGCCTCCATCAGTCTCAAGAGTAGGAAAACAACCAAGGTTTCCACTTCTGGTCACTACCCACTGAGTCTTGATGGAATATGCAGATGTAAGGAGAAGGCAGAATTGTGCTTAGCTATGATGTCTCTGCCCTCATGGATGAATAATACACTACACTTACTGTCTGGTCTCATTTGTTATTGTTAAAAAAAACATATTTTCTGCATTATCCGGTCACTTGGAGATTGACTTGTATTTTTTTTAAAAGGGTCATCAGTTCACCTTTGGACTAGGAGGACTTTGCCTTTTCCAACAAATCACCTGACCAGCATGTTACTTAAGGAGGAAGAGCTGTTTGCTTGTTTGCACTGCAATTATTTTAATGGATGGGGGAAAAACTGGTTTAAAGGCAAAGGCTAGTGATTTACTGGAAATCATATGATAGAGATGAACATTAAGTTTTGGACTTGGTTTTTTGAATTCAGTTAGGACGAATTGAGAAAGTGGTAAGCTGCCCAGCTCGCGCTCTCGTTGCCTTGCCTGATGCCATGAGAGTGGTAGGGATAGATAAACTGAACACTCCTCCCATCCTGGTCATAACATTACAAATGGACAATTGGATGAAATGCTGAATGGCAATTAATGCTTTGGAACTGCTCTTTCAATGCCTTCAGCAAATCAAATGAAAAAGAATTAGAGGGAAAAATCTAAGACCCTAGTTCGTTATTAGAAGTAGGTGACTGATCCTCCCATTTTCTATCCCTATTGAAAAGATCCTGACCTTCATTCAGCAACTCCTGGCACAACATAGCTAAGATCAGTAAATCATCAGGTGGGGAAAAAAGGAAGCAAATCTGTATCCTACCATTTTACAGTGCAGGCTATTCCTATTACCTCTTCTTCCTCATCAGTTTCTTAAAAGATTCAATAAATTCTACATTTATTGCCATTTAATGTTAATGCCATTAATTGATAAATCATATTCAAAACAATTATAAGCATTAATCCCCATCTATCCTGTAATTGCCTAGTCTTTAAACATAAAACTTAGTTCTTTGCCCTTGGTTCCTCATATGAACTTCTCAGTTTCCAGCAAATTAGTTTCACAATCTCTTTTCCATTTCAATGCAGATTAAATCCACATTCTCCTAAACTAAATTGATTAAAGTATAAATCCTCATAGCTGTCTTTCTTTGTTGTTGTTTGCATTTATTTATGTAGGAACTGGAATTGGACAACATACTGCAGTAGAGGAGAGTGCAATGATAAGGTTTTGTGGCAACTTGTTGCACAAGGGGTGCTACTGGGGCCATATTTGGAGCACCCATTGTTGCAATAATACTACATGGTCCAGTGTATGTGGTCCATCAGAAATGTTTTAGGGCACTACTGGAAACAAAGTATAGTTGCCCCTTGTGGTAAAGATTCAAAGTGGACATTTTAAAAATTAAAACGAAATTCAGCCCTTATCTTCAGGGGCCCAAACTATGGTCCAAGCCTAGACTCCCTCAGGTAGTCCCCACATCTGCTTCTTGGTCAGCCTGTATGCCTAATCTCATCAGCAATGCATAGCTGTGCATTAAAGGTCAAGTAGTCCAAATGAAGGACCAGAACTCTGAAAATCTCTGATTCAGGCTCTGCCCCCTCCTCATCCACCCTCCATTCAGATGATGTCTTTATAAGAAGCTTTGGTGTACAGGTTTCGATTCAGTTTACAGCCATTCTGGAATCATAGGAACATAGGAACAGGGGTAGGCCAGTCCCACCATTCAATTAGATCATGGCTGATCGCCACTTCCCTGCACTATCTCAGGGATGTCATTAGTCTCCAGAAATTTATCTATTTCTGTTTTGAACATGCTCAATGATTGAACTTTTGGGGTAGAGAATTCCAAAGATTCACTACCCTCTGAGTGAAAAAAATCCTCTTCATATCAGTCTTAAAAGGCCTGCCCCTTATCCTGAAATTATGTCCCCTGGTTTTTAACTCACCAGCCAGGGGAAACATCTAATCTACATCTACCCTGTCATGCCCTATAAGAATTTTTAAAGTTTCAATTAGGTCACCGCTCATTCTTCGAAACTCTAGAGAATACAGGCCCAGTCTCCCCAGTCTTTCCTTATAAGACAATCCCACCACCCCATGGATTAATCTGGTGAATCTCTGTTGCACTCCCTCTATGGAAAAATAAGAGGACCAAAACTGTATACAATACTCCAGGTGAGGTCTCACAATTACAGCAAGATATCTTTACTCCTGCACTCAAGTCCCCTTCCAGTGCAGGCCAACATATAATTTGCCTTTCTAATTGCTTGCTGCACCTGCATGATAACTTTTAGTGACTCGTGAAGAAGGATATCAAGGTCCCTTTGGACTCCTGCACTTCCCAACCTCTCAGCATTTAAGAAATATTCTACCTTTATGTTTTTTCTACCAAAGTGAATAACTTCATACTTATTCACATTATATTCCATCTGCCATGTTCTAGCCCATTCACTTATCCTGTCCAAGGCCCCTTGAAGCCTCCTTGATCCTCGTCATAACTACATTTCCACCCAGTTTGGTGTTAGCAGCAAATTTGGAAATATTACAATTGGTCCCCACATCCAAATCATTTATATAGATTGTGAACAGCTGTAGACCTAGCACTGTTGTTTGTGATACCCCACAAGTAACAGCCTGCCATCCTGAGAATGATCTGTTTATCCCTACTCTCTGCTTTCCATCTGTCAACCAATTCTCAATCCATACTAATATATTTCCTCCAATCCCATGTGCACTAATTTTATTTACTAACCTCCTAAGTGGGACCTTATCAAAAGCCTTCTGAAAACCGAAATGCACCACTGGTTCTCCTTTATTAATAATACAAGTAATATCCTCAAAAAACTCCAACAAGTGTGCCAAACATGGGGCAAAATTTTCTCTTTGGTGTGCAGGGGGCGGGCCACGCACGCCGATGCATAAAATGATGCGCCAGAGGCGGCAGCGTGCCCGCCAAACTGTCAAAGGCCTGTTAAGGCCATTAATACACCAATTAAACTAATTGATAGGACTGCCCATCCAATCTTAAGGTTGGCGGGCAGGGGAAGAGCCTAGGCAGCCTTTGCCTTTTTCATAAAACCTCATCCACAGGTGGGATGAGGTTTCATGAAGGCTTTATTAAATAAATAAATAAATTTTAAACAATTCATAAACATTTCACAGTTCATGTGACAATGTCACATGAGGTAACGTGTAAATGATTTTTAACTTTCTTTATTTTAAACATTAAAACTGAACTTAATCTCCATGAGGCACGGAGCAAAAGAGCGCAGGCCCCGACTCTCCCTCTTCCCCCCGCCCACACAAGTAGCACTGAGTGCTACCGGGTACACTTATGCTGGACGGGCCTTAATTGGCCCATCCATGTAAAATGGCAGCGCGCAGCCGATCACGGGCAGCGATCAGCTCCGCGTCCGCCCGCTCCTGACCAGCCCACCCAACAGGCAGAAAATTCTGCCCATGATTTCGCTTTCATAAATTCATATTGCCTCTGCCCAATTTTACCATTCTTTTCTAAATGTCCAGTTATCACATCCTCCATAATAGATTCTAACTTTTTTGCTACTACTAACACCAAACTATCAAGCCTACAGTTCTCCATTCTCCCTCTTCATACCTTCTTAAATAGTGGTGTTACATTTGCTACTTTCCAGTTCACAGGAATCATTCCAGAATCTATAGAATTTTGAACAATAACCACCAATGCATCCACTATCTCTCTAGTCACCTCCTTCAACACTCTGGAATAAAGCTCATCTGGTCCAGGGAATTTATCAATTTTCAATCCAGTTAAGTTTTCAAGTATCACCTCTTTTCTAATACTAATTTCTTTTAGTTCCTCAGTTTCACAAGTCCTTTAGTCACCTAGTATATCAGGGAGATCGTCTGTATCTTCTTCTGTGAAGACAGGTGCAGAGTAATTGTTTAGTTTCTCTGACATTTCCCTGTTCTTCACTTTAAATTCACCTGACCCCACCTGTAACCAGCCCACATTTGTCCTTGCTAATCAATTCCTCTTCACATACCTAAAAAAAACTTTTACAGTCCACCTTTATGTTCCTTGCTAGTTTGTATTCATATTCTCTTTTCCCTTTCTCAATCAGTTTCTTTGTCCTCCTTTGCTGGGTTCTAAATTGCTACCAATCCTCAGGCTTACCACTTTTTCTGGCATCCTTATGATCCACTTCCTTTGATCTAATGCAAGCTTTAACCATGGCTGATTTACTTTTCCCTTTAGGTGTTTGTGCCTTTGAGGAATGTATATCTTTTTTTTACTCATTTACAGGATGTGGGCATCGCTGGCTAGGCAACATTTATTGTCCATCCCTAATTGCCCTTGAGAAGGTAGTGGTGAGCTGCCTTCTTGAACCGTTGCAGTCCGTGTGGTGTACACCCACAGTGCTGTTTGGGAGGGATTGTAGATCGTGTAGTATTTCCTTAAATACTATCCATTGCCTGCCTACTGTCAAACCCTTTAGAGTATTTTCTCAATCCGCCATAGCCAACTTGCTCCTCATCCCTTCATAGTTTCCTTTCTTCAGATTTAAGACCCTAATTTCAGAATGAACTATATTACATTCAAACTTAATGCAAAATTCTATCATGTTATGGTCACTATTTCCCAAAGGCTCCTTTATAGCAAGGTTATTAAGCAGCCCTTTTTCATTACACAACACTAAATCCAAAATAGCCTGTTCCCTAGTTGGCTTCACAACGTACTGCTCCAAAAACCCATATTGCATACACTCTAGGAATTCTTCCTTCAGAGCATTAGTACTTATTTGATTAACCCAGTCATGCAAATTGAAGTTGCCCATTATTACTGTATACTCATGCTACATGCATCTCTAATTTCCTGATTTATACCGTGCCCAAAATTAGCACTACAGTTTGGTGGCCTATAAACAACTCCCATCAATGTTTGCTGTCCCTTGTTGTTTCTTAGCTCCACCCAAACTGATTGATTCTGAAGTTACAGTTGGAGTCTGCCAGAATGACCACACAATTTTAGTTCCATTGGATTTTACCATTATAATATGTTAACGGTATAAACATAAACAAGCCTTCTTCAACAGCACCTTCCAAACCCGTGACCTCTGCCACCTAGAAGGACAAGGGCAGCAGATGCATGGGAACACCGCCACCTGTAAGTTCCCCATGCAAGCCACACACCACTCTGACCTGGAACTTTTTAAGCATTCCTTCACTGGGTCATTTGTTTTTTTATCCAAATAAAAAAATCCTAGAATTCCCTTCCTAACAGCACTGTGGGTGTACCCACATCACATGGACTGCAGCAGTTCAAGAAGGTGGCTCACCGCCATCTTCTCAAGGGCAGTTCAGGATGGGTAACAAATACTGACCCAGCCAGCGATGCTTACATCCTGTGAAAGAATAAAAAATATATAAATACTAACATACATAATGGAAACAAAGTTAATGCCTGAAATAAGTCTGTACAATAGACAGGACTTTTAATCTATAATATCTAGATTATATAAATAAGTATAAATATTGGAAAAATTTCTTTAACAGTATATAAGGAATAACTTTACAAGAGAAACAGCAGTGTTGGGTTCACATTATGCCAGAGGATATTCTGTTTGATATTATCAATATTTATTAAAGAAAAAATATTGCCGTTTTCAGTGGCTTAATGGAGCAAAAGGAATCTGAAGGATGTTTTTCTATTTTATTTAATGTTTTTGTAATCCTTTGTGCTCTTCGCTGTTAATTAGGTATATTATTCCATTCTGATTCTACTTGCACATAATGTAGGACCAACCGCATAAGGCAGCTAAGTCGAGTAATATTAACTGACATGCTGCAATTTCTTTTAGATATAATTCCTGTCAGTTTCAATCATCTGAAGTGGGCAGAATAAATTTCACTTGAGCTTTCATTTTCCAATATTCAAGGGAGGAGTATACTCAATAAGCCAGGAAATGTATTTTTTATTTCTTTTCACAGAAGGGATAGATTATCAAGCGCTTATATGTCAGCAAATATATTACAAAATATCAATAACATTTTAATTAAGAAAAGGAAGATTGTGCTTGGTTGCAATACTTGGGGATAAATGTCATGTTTAAATAGATTCTGATCATTTTCATTCCTTTTGAGCTGCCTCTATTGAAAATTTCAACATTATTTAACTCAAAAATGTATTTTAGAAGTTATTTAAAATGCTATTGTCTTGTCAGTGAACTGGTATGTGAGACATTTTACAATTGCTTACCCACACTCTGCATTCAATGATGTAATTTAAAACGTAATGACTTTAGTGTTTCACCTCCAGCAGTCTGAAACACACACACCATAAATATAAAGAAATAACTTATGATATAATGACCTAGACCATGTGTAAATGTTAAAAGCACAAAAAAATTCTGTTTTATGCCACAATGGATTAAGGCCCTGAAAATGGCAATCCCAAGGTGTTTCAATGCAAGCTCAATATCAATTCAGTATCAAATTCATTAAATAGAAAAATTGCAAATTGGTTTCTAGACTATTACCAGCCAGAACCGACGGGAATAGCAGTCTTACAGCACATTTCCCTTTCTTCAGCTCCAATGTAACATAGGGATAGTTTGTTAAGTCCACATTCATACCAAGCAGCCTTGTTCCTTAGGACCATGGGCAGGATTTTCCTGCAGGGTTCAGGGCCCCGACGTTGAGACCAGGTGGAAGACCCAAACACAGACTGGCCAGGAGCCTGACTGAAGGAGCTGTTTTCCCAGAAGTTTCCCCTTAACCAGCCGTCTCCATACAGGTCATCCTTTTAAGGATGGCAGACAGGCTCTCAATGCTGTCGATCTATCATAGGGCTAGCAGCTCTAAACTTTGGAAGAGCTACCTGGAGAGGCGAACACTGCTGATGCAGGTCATGGATTACGAAGGTGCCTCAAAATGGAGGTGGGCTCAGAGACATGACAATAAATAATTACGAGGGGGGGAGGTGCTAGACCCTTGGATCATTAGGGAAAGACTTCTGCTTGGATCATTAGGGTCACTAGGGCATTCTTTGATGGCAACAGCCCCCTCTTTGAGGCATAGAGTTCTCCAGCTTGCTGCAGAAAGCCACCTCCAGTAAGCCAGTGGCCTATGCAAGTGACCAGGGGCTGCCACGCCACTAGCAAAATGCCAGTGGACCCTCTAAATCATCAGTATTTGGGGCCTTGAGTATTTAAGTTGGCTGCCAGCTTCTGTTCAGTGCTGCTGCTGATCAGCGTCCTCCCTAGGCACTGACCTATCACCCCTCCTGGGAAAGTTCCTCAGTGACAGGAATTCATCAGGGACTGTCCTAATGCAGCTCCCTACTATTTTCCTACCCCACCTCCAAGCTAACCACCCAGGGAAATTCCAGCCCCATATGTCAGAAATACTGTCCACATTTTCCCAACCAGAATGCAAGTCCAGCATATTTGACTGCGTCCATCTGTCCTAGCAGGAAGAACTGGGTCACTGAAGAATTATGTGAGACAAGCCCTTTCCTTTCATTAAACAGTTACCCTGTGCATGAAAAATATGCACATGGAATCTGATATGAAAGCTGAAATTTGCAGAATTGGGGAAGGTATCTGTTCTTTAACAGCTGTTGTTCACCCTTAACAGGCCATTACAATTGTTCTGCTCAAGGCTGAAGACTTCACCGGAGCTGTATAATGAATACATAATACAAGTATTATGAAAGTGGCATGACAGATGCACTTGTTCAAAAATGAGTCCTTGGAGGCATTGTTGCGGGAAAAGCCACGTTTGATGCTGACAGGCATCGATGAGTTAGACCTCAGGTGTTCCCCTCATGAACTGTTTATTCTAATTCCATTCTCACTGGGCAGAATTTTACATTCAGCATGTGGGCGTGCACCTGACACACCGGAACATAAAATGACGCGCGATGACGTTGGGCTTGTGTCCCGATGTCATCGTGAAGTCGCGCGATATTTAATTCGGCGGGCATGCGCCAGAATCGGCTGCACACCCGCCGATAATTGATAGGCTTATTAAGGCCATTAACCAGGTAATTAACCTGAATTTTATGCTGCCCGTCCAAACTTACGGTTGGCGAGCAGGTGAAAAGGCCAAGCGGCCTTTACGTTTTTTTAGGAAACTTCATCCACAAACAGGATGAGGTTTCCTAAAGCTTTTACAAATTAAATAAAAACTTTCTTTGAAAAATAAAAACATGTCCCATCTCATGTGACACAATCACATGAGGGGACACGTTTCATTAAACTTTCATTGAATTTATTTATTTTTTTTAAAAGCGCTTCAATCTCCCTGCCTCTTGGAGATTGAAGCACTCTTTGGCGCGCATGCATGAAAGAGCGCTGTACCCGACTCTCCCTCCTCACCTCACCCACACAGGTATTGCTCAGCTCTACTGCTTGTGATCCACGATTGGCCCGCCCATGTGAAATCATGGTCGGCTCCGCAACGGTCCACGCCCACTCCCACCGGGCCCGCCGACAAATGGAAAATCCTGGCTACTATCTTGACACCAATCAGTACTCAAAAATTCCATGACATGGATTTAAGTTAAATACAAAGGAGAGGACAGGAAGAGGGGAAGTTAGAGAAAAAGAATCTTACAGTCTCAGTGAAAAGTCAGATTGAGCTACCTGACTTGTACCCTAGCTCTCTGCTTGGCAAATGGAAGCATTATAGTCTGGTGTTACATAGCATATCTAAACTTGCAGATTACTAAACTGTGGAGATTATTTATACAATTTAGATAAATCTACAACATCAAAAGCATATATATACTGCCTTTAATGCCGTAAAAGGAGGAAAGAAGGAGAGAGAGCCAGAGAGATTTTAGGGATGAAATCCCAGAGTTCAGCGATAGTGGAGCGATTAAAATCAGGAAAGCTCAAAAGACTGGAAATGGAGGAGCAGGGATCTCAGAGGGTTGTTGGATTGGAGGAAATTGCAGAGATAGCAATGGGTGATGCTATGAAGGGATTTGGAAACAAGGAGCATTTAAAAATTGAACCATTGTTTCACCAGGAGCCAAATCTAATGGCTTTTGTAAATCGCCTCTGCTGATACAATTTTTATTATTGATGCCTGTAGCCTGAACTAATCTGCTCTGCTCTACTGTGTATGGATTTCACTTGGTAAACTACATTTCAACATGAAAATCACTATGGGAAAAATCATACTGCAAACATTCAAAACAACAAACACTCCACTGCAACTTTCAACCCAAGGTGTGCATTTACTACAAAATACATGGGGTTATTGCGTGTTGTTCTCCATGATGACTCTTAGGGTAGATTTCCTAAGTTCTTCTGCAATTAGCTATGTTTAATTCTACAAGCATGCGCCGGATATTTCAATTTGGAGGAAAGTTGTGAACACTATAAAGTTTGAACATGATTGCCCGGCTGTAGTTCAATGTTCTATTGGCATTCTGATTGCTGTTCTGCATCGACATGAAGCTTGCTCCTTTAGATTTTCAACACGATTCATCTTCTCTTCCCCTGTGAACTACCTTATCTGTTTAGACCACTTGAATGATTTGCCCAAATCTTTTTGAAATTCCCCAGCTGCCTCCTCGAATTCCGCTGCTCCTTTTAGAATACGACAAATTTGCATTGAGTTTTTGAAGCCAAGATGTTAATGCAAATTAGAATTCGTAGGGATCCTAACACCATCTCTGGGCCACTGCAGTCAGAGTTTTGATGTGATAATTGTTGGTTTTCACTGCTAAATGGTGGAATCTCCATTTTATAGAGCTGACTATGAAACCTATGATCCAAAATCAATTATTAAGCTTTAAGTTCTACTCCAAATGCTGCCATCTTTGGAACATATTTATACCACTGCCGCCAACATAAAATCAGTGGCAATAATATGAAATGACCTTGAATTACATAGAAAGTACAGCACCAAATCAGACCTTTTAGCCCAGTTGGTCGGTGCTGGTGTTTACTTCACAAACCTCTTCCCACCCTACTGGAGTTCCAAACAGACAGTATCCAATTTATAAAATACTGCAAACGCTGGAAATCTGAAATAAAAACAGACAAGGGTGAAAATGCTCAGCAGGTTCAGAAGTGTCTGCAGAGTGAGAAACAGGGTTAACGGGCTGAACGATCTGCCGGATTCTCTGCTCCCATAGCTAAAAAGTCAGGAGGGGAACAGAGGCTGCCCCGCAGCCACTTAGCAGCCAATTAGCAGTTAATAGGCTGGGGGCAGGATATCCACCCCTCACGGACAGGAAGTCCTGTGTCATGGGGTTGCTGGCCAATCAAATACTGGCAGCTCCCTAGAACTTTGGGACAGAGGCTTGTGGCGTTGAATCCAGATTTGGGTGTGTGGATGGGAGTGTGGTCTCACCAGATGCAAATCTGGCAGCCCCCAGTGAGGGGAGTAAGTGGAGTGAGGAGGGGTTGGGGTCTAGGGTTTGAGAGACCATTTGGGAGGGGAATCTAGGGGTGTAACACCTTAGGGAGTTCCCCGATGGACCCAGCAGTCTCGTTAAGGAGGGCCCCCCCCCTCCACTTCCCTCCCACCACCAATTTGTGATGGGAAACCTGCCAGGGTGGGCACAGCGTGAGACTCTCCCACTGCTGGTTAAATCCCAGCAGTGGCAAGATGAGGCCCTTAGTGGGCAGTAATTCCCTGCTTAAGGGTCTCAATTGGCTCAATATAACTCCTACCTCTGGTATAATTCTGCTGGGGCCAGGAAGGGCAGGCAACGGTGGGCAAGCCACCTGCTGGATTTAACAAGCACCCCTGCCCCACCTCCTTCAAACCCATGAGCTGGGGACAGTAAAATTCAGCCCAATGTTTCAGGTCGATAACCTTTCATCAGGACTGGGAAAAGTTAGAGATGAGCAGGTTTTAAGCAAGTACAGCAGCAGACAAAGGAGTGGGGAGAGCAACATAAGGGAAGATTTGTGATAGTGTGGAGGTAGCAGAGATTAACTGGCAAAAGGGATGTTGCTGACTCGAAATTGTTAAATTCAATGGTGGATTCGAAAGGCAGTAAAGTGCCAAATCAGAAGATGAAGTGCTGATCCTCATGCTTATGCTGAACTTTATTGAAACAGTATAGGAGGTAATATTGTGGGTAATATTTTAGCATGGGTAGAGGATTGGTTAATGGATAGAAAGCAGAGAGTGGGCATAAACTGGGCTTCTTCAAGTTGGCAGGCAATGAATAGTGGAGTGCTGCAAGGATCAGTGCCGGGGCCTCAGCTATTTACAATCTATGTTAATGACTTAGATAAGGAGACAGAGAGTAATGTATCAAAGTTTGCTGATGATACCAAACTAGATGGAAAGGTAAGCTTTGGGGAGGATACAGAGAGGCTGCAAAGAGATATAGACAGGTTAAGCAAGTGGGCAACAAGATGGAGTATAATGTAGGGAAGTGTGAAGTATTAATTTTGGTCATAAGAATAGAAAAGTCAATATTTTTTAAATGGCGTGAAACTTGTAAATGTTGATGTTCCAAGACACTTGGGTGTGCTTGTACCAGGAATGCAGAAAGTTAGCATGCAGGTGCAGCAAGTTATTAGGAAGGCAAATGGCATGTTGGCCTTTCTGCAAGGGGATTGGAGTACAGGAATAAAGAAGTTTTGCTACAGTTGTACAGAGTTTTGGTGAGACTGCATCTGGAATACTGTGTGCAGTTTTGGTCTCCAAATTTAAGAAAGGATATACTTGCATTGGAGGCAGCACAGTGAATGTTCATTAAATTGGTCCCTAGGATGAGGGGGTTGTTCTATGATGAGAGGCTGAGTAAATTGGACTTATATTCTCTGGAGCTGAGAAGAATGAGGGGAAATCTCATTGAAACCTACTAAATTCTGAGGGGTAAAAACAAAAAGATAAAAACAAAAAACTGCAGATGCTGGAAATCCAAAACAAAAACAGAATTACCTGGAAAAACTCAGCAAGTCTGGCAGCATCGGTGAAGAAGAAAAGAGTTGATGTTTCGAGTCCTCATGACCCTTCAACAGAACTGGGTGAATCCAAGGAGAGGGGTGAAATATAAGCTGTTTAAGGTGGTGTAGTGTGGGGTGGGGTGGGGGGGTGGGGGGGGGGGGGGGGTGGGGGAGAAGCGGGGGGGAGGTGGTGTGGTTGTAGGGACAAGCAAGCAGTGATAGGAGCAGATAATCAAAAGATGTCACAGACAAAAGAACAAAAGAACACAAAGGAGACACCAAAAGGTAATCCTGTATATTGGTACAATCCTCTGTGGGTATTAATTGTGACAAATTCCCGGGAAGCATTATCCAGTTTTAATCTTTGATAAGCATGCCTCACGTCAAGCTTTGTGTATATTGTCGCTCCTGCCAACTTGGCATACAGGTCTTCAATTTTTGGAATGGGGTACCTGCCCAGTTTGGCTGCTTTGTTAACCATCAGTTTGTGTTCCCTACAAATTTGGTCACATTTAAGAACAGGGACTGTGGGTGCTGCCTATCCTGAGGACTGAACAGGTTATATAACACCCAGGGCAGAATTTTTCACTTGTTAGGCGGGCCCGCACCCAACCCAATATAGTATAAAATGATGCACGATAATGTCAAGTGAGCTTCCCGATGTCATCCCGCACTTGTGCGATACTTCAGTCGACGGGCGCGCACAGGAGTTGGCAGCGCGCCCACCAACAATTAAAAGACCTATAAAGGCCATTAACAATCTGATTGATTTAAATTTTTCACTGTCCATCGAACCATATGGTTAGCGGCAGGCGAAAAAGCCAAGCAGCCTTTGAATTTTTTGCAAAACCAAATCCATGGGCGGGAAGAGGTTTTGATCCATCGTTAAAAAAAATGTTAAAATTTCATACTAACAGAGTCATGGCCACCTTCTTATGTTTACAAGCCTGCTTGAACCTTTCCTTGCATTGCTTCATCATATGTCCATTTCCATGACAATAATAGCATTTGATGTTTTTAAACATGCCAATCACTAAAAGACTGATTGTTTCCACCTCTATTAAAATTATTCTTCAATTTCTCTGCTAAGCTATTTTTCTTCATTCTTCAGCTAATGTTTCCTGCTTCTTGGCAGAGTCTCGCTTTTTCGTGTCACTTTCGGCTGAGGTTTCCCTCCTGATATTGAGGATGGCATCGTTTTGCACACTCCGAATTGTTTGTGAATCTCTTACAGTGCTTTCTATTGCCAGAGCTATCTCTCGCGCCTTCTTGAAATCTAGGTTCACCTTGGACAATAATCTTTTCTGAATAGTGTCCTCTTTCACACCGCACACTAAATGACCTCTGAGCATATTGTTCAGAGTCATACTGAACTCACAATGTTCTGTTAGCTGCTTCACATTTGCCACATAGCATGCAATTGTCTCACCTGGGGTTGTATTTTGTGAATTAAACCTGAACCTCTGAATGTGACTGAGGACTTGGGTTGAAAGTGACCCTTCACGAGGTCCACCAATTCATCTAAATTTTTCAAATCTGAGGCATTGGGTGCCATCAAACTTTGAATCAAACCTTAGCTTTTGCTCCCACAAATACTCAGGAGGATCGCTCACCTCTTCTCTTTCCCCATAATCTCGTTCGCTTGAAAAAAGAATGTGAGGCGTTCAATGAATTGAGACCAAACGTCTGTGGCTGGTTCAAAAGGATCAATTCTCCAAAATTGTGCCATTTTGAGAGAGGATAACTTCTTCTATTCTAATGGAGCTTGCTACTTACAATCACTGGGTGAAGTACGTTGCCAGTTTCTTTCTAACTTGATTTCTTGTGTTCAATCCGGTTTTTTCCTCATCGCCAGTTTGTTGTAGGGTGGAAGAGTTGTACTGTTAATGATAGAGTTGATCTGCAGACACTTAAATGAACTTCAAGGCTGAATTTTCCCCCTGTTGGGGGTGAATTTCATGGCCAGGCGCATATGGGCGTGTTTCCGATCAGCGGCCTCAATCGGAGGTGCGGCGCCATTTTATGTGGGCGGGTCAATTAAGGCCCGCCCACCGTGACGTCCACAGGGAAGCGCTATGTGCTCCCTGTGCGGGCGGGGGGGATTCCTAAAATCGAGAGTGCGTTCTTTCATGCATGCGCTCAAAAGAGCACACTCATCTCCTTGAGGCTAAGTGCAGCCTCAGGGAGATCGGCTCTCCATGTAAAAAAGATAAAAATAGAAATATAAAATTTCCCTTACATGTCCCCTCATGTGACAATGTCACATGATTTGGGACATGTCCATAATTTTTACACAATCTTTGTTAAAATTTTTAAAACCTACATGAAACCTCATCCCGCCTGTGGATGAGGTTTCATGTTTTTTATAGTTCCCGCTGGAGCTTCTGGCCTGCCTGCCAACCTTAACGTTGGATGGGCAGGTCCTTTAATTGCTTAATTGATCCTGTCAATGGCCTCAATTGGCCATTGCCAGGTCGGTGGGCGTGCAGCTGATTTTGCTGCTCTCCCACCTTCCTGAAAATTTAAATCAGGCACAATGATGTTGGGAGTTCTCCCCGATGTCACCGCGCGTCATTTTATGCGACGGTGTATGGGCCCTGCCCCTGATCACCGACTCATAAAATTCAGCCCCAAAAGTTTGTTCCAAGAAGTTTCACGCTTCATCTCTCCAAGATCAGGTTAGGTGCTGGCTCTAAATTGACACTGCGATTTTAGTTTCCAAAAATCACACACAATGCAGCCCTGTGACGTACACTTTCCCCACTTATCAATGCAAAAAGTGTGAACCCATTGCCAGTAACATAGGCATCACTTACAATGCACTGCTTGTAATATATTAAATGTGTAGACTCTTTTGGGCAGTTCAATAAGTTTGTCACACCTCATTAATCCCCTGCAATTTATGATCTAAAAAACCCTGCTGATTTCAGCCAAAGTCGGGTCTTCATGCAGCTTCCATCAGCCAGCAGATTGCACTTCGATCAAGTGTGATTACCTTAATACTGAGAATCTTACCATTGCAGAGCCAGTGGCTAAGTGCAGACTTTCACAATTCTACATCAAATCTGTATTTTAAAAATGTGTTGATTATGTTCGATTTTGGGTTTTATATTACCACCAACCTGCTCATTCTAAGCATTGGGGACCTAACATTAAAGTTAGTATAAACACCCCCTCACACAAATTTCAGTT
Source organism: Carcharodon carcharias (assembly GCF_017639515.1). Lineage (NCBI taxonomy): Eukaryota > Metazoa > Chordata > Chondrichthyes > Lamniformes > Lamnidae > Carcharodon > Carcharodon carcharias. The sequence continues at coordinate 104,813,394 of NC_054469.1, forward strand.
AAACAACTGCACTGAATTTCATTCATTTCCAGCATTAGTGGTCCTATTTGTCTTCGCCGCAGACACATTTGGCCTGGCTTCTAACTGGCTTCTAAAGTAACGTTCTGGCAGGAGACCACATGGGTGATTTGGTTTCCTCATCTGTCTGTGACAGATTGAGACACAGACATTTAAGGGCCAGTTCTGGTGAAGGATCATTGACGTGAAATGTTAACTCTGCTTCTCTCTCCACAGATGCTGCCTGATCTTCTGACCATTTCCAGTATTTTCTGTTTTTATTAGTAACTAATGACCAGGCCTTATTTAAATGCTTTGACCTTGTCCCCACCCATTCAGACAGCATGCAAGCAGCAAGATTGACTGCTGCTTCATCCCACAATCAGAAAATATGGTGTTTGCAGCAGGGAGGCCCAAGCTTTCCCAGTGCCCCACGCCTGCTGGCCCCATTACGAAAGTCTAAAGAAAGAACATTCCTTTTTGGGTCACTTCGCCCTGATTCTCTTTATCTCTGTGTTGACCTGGCAGGGAACTCACTGCTGCTTCCCGCTCAGGCCACCTTGTAAAAAGATGACCCACGTACATGTGTTAAAATGGACCCAACCAGCTTTCAGTGGGTGACCTTGCCTCCTGCTGAGGAGAACAGGTAAAAATCAGAACCTGCCAACTCCAAGGTAAGTGGCCTGGGCAATAACCCATACAGCCAGTTTCTGTTGGGTACATAGGGCTCAATGGCCCCAATAATAATTACAGATGAAATCAATAACCCACAATCAAACAATGGAAAAGTGCTAACAAGTAGCACATACACTGCAATAATGCTTAGTTTGAGTTCCGCCAGGGGACATTTGACTCCAGATCTCATTTCAGCCTTGGTCCGAACATGCACAAAAGAGCAGAATTTCAGAGCTAAAGTGAGGGTGACTGCTCTTGACATTTGATCGAGTGTGGCATCAAGGAGCTCTAGCAAGTTGTAGTCAATGGGAATGAAGGGGAAAATTCTTCAGTGGTCGGAGTCATACTTAGCGCAAAGGTTTTTGGAGGTCAATTATCTCAGCTGAGGACCTCACTGCAGGAGTTCCTCAGGGGTGTGTCCCAGACCCAACTGCCCTCCGATGCCTCATCAATGACCTTCTTTTCATCGTAAGGTCAGTAGTAGGGATGTTTGCTGATGATTGCACAATGTTCAGTGCTATTCGCAGCTCCTCAGATACTGAAGCAGTCCATTTCCATATGCAGCAAGACCTGGATGACATTCAGGCTTAGGCTGATAAGTGGCTAATAACATTCATGTCACACAAGTGCCAAAAAGAGAATCTAACCATCTCCCCTTGGCATTTAATGACATTACCATTGATGAATTCAACATTGATCAAAAACATAACTGGACCAGCTATGTAAATATAGTGGCAACAGGAGCAAATCAGAGGCTGGGGATTCTGTGACGAGCAACCCATCCCTTAACTCCCCAAAGCCTGACCACAATCTACAAGGTACAAGTCGGGAGTGTGATGGAACACGCTCCACTTTCCTGGATGAGTGCAGCTCAACACTCAAGAAGCACAACACTGTTTGGGACAAAGCAGCCCGCTTGCTCAGCACACCATCCACCACTTCAAACACCCCCACCACCACTGAATCACATGGCAGTGTATCCTATTGCAAGGTGCACTGCAACAACTTGCCAAGACTCTTTCAATAGCACCCTACACACAAGTGACCTCTACCAGCTAGAAGGATAAGTGCAGCAGATGCAGGCGATCACTGCTACCTGCATGTTCCCCTCCAAGTAACACCATCCTGATTTCAACTATGTTGATGCTCCTTCATTGCTGCTGGTTCAAAATCCTTTAACTCTCTTCCTGACAACACTGTGGGCAGAATTTCTCATTTGGCAGGTGGGCTTGGCAGGAGTGGGCAGGGCAGTCGTGTAGCCGATCACCGCCCGCGATCAGCTCCGCGCCACCATTTTACACGGGTGGGCCAATTAAGGCCTGCCCAGCGTAAGACACGAGCGGATGCACTACCTGTGTGGGCGGGAGGAGAAGGGAGAGTCAGCATACGCGAAAGAGGGCTTCAATCTTCCTGAGGCATGGGGCTGCCTCCGGGAGATTGAAGGGCTTCTGAAATTATTAAACGAAAGCTTTATAAATTTATTTAAACATGTCCCCTCATGTGACTGTGTCACATGAGATGGGACATGTTTTTATATTTATAAAAATAATGTATTTATTTAATAAAAGCTTTAGGAAACCTCATCCCACTCATGGTTGAGGTTTTCTAAAAAATGTAAAGGCTGCTTGGCCTTTTCGCCTGCCCGCCAACCTTAAGGTTGGACGGGCAGTGTTTACAATAACCTTAATTAGATCCTTAATGGCCTTAATAGGCCGTTTACATATCGGCGAGCACATAGCCGACTCTGGCCCGCGCCTGCCAAACAAAACATCGCTACTCAGTGCCATGACGTCAGGATGCATGCCTGACATCATCACACGTCATTTTACACATCAGCATGTCGGGCCCGCCCCCACAAACCAAATGAAGAGTCATGCCCTGTGGGTGTACCTTCACCAGGTGGACTGCAGAGGTTCAAAAAAGCAGCTCACAAACTCTTTCTCAAGGACAATTAACGATGGGCAACAAATACTGGCATAACCGGATTTGCTCACATCCCATTAATGAATTTAAAAAATTACAAAATCAGGTCGAAATACTCAGCCAATTAGAATGAGTAAACTGCGTAGCTGAAACGTAATGTGCTCCATTTACCCAGAATTGATATCTGTCAGTTTCAATAGCACAAATTTTTAAAATTAAAAAAACCTGGAATAAAAGCAGACTAGAAACTATTTGATTTTTAATGCCCCCCCTTCAAAATAATTGCAACAGAAATGCAATAATTTTGTAAAAGTTATTAAAATAAAACTTGCCTGAAGATACGGTTTGAAGGAGAAATACAAAAACACTTCCTACTTAATAGATTTTGGGTGAAGTTTGTTTCTGTTTTTACTTTCTTGCAAAAACTATTATATCTTTTTCTTTCCATTATGCAATTCTTTAATTAGTGTTGCTCTCTGTACCATGCAGTAGACTTTCTCTGGTCTATTCCTCAACAAATGCTTTTCAGCTCCATGTACGGTGTTGGTCACAAAAATTTTTAGCAGTGAAGATATGATAGTGATATAGTAGTAATCCTGGAAACTAGTGGTCCCTTTATCTACCAATAATGTTCACATGCTCAAAATTCTTTAATCCTGTCTTAGATGTCATTGTGATACACATCCTGTTTATGCTTTGAGGTCTCCAAATTAATTCCTTTTCTCAAATCAACATAAATTGAAGAACATTACTATGAAGCGCATGACCGACACAACTTATGTGTGATTGCAAATTATGCAGCCAAATTCAGAATGTTGTTTGGAAGGATCCAGAAACAAACTTTTTTCTGCTAGAGTTATTGTAGTACAAAACCATAAAGGTGATTCATCTCCTATATAACAGATATGGCCAGGCTGTCAGTAATTTACGTCATCGGAATGTAAATTACTCTGTTAAATATGTATTAACATTAGTTCTTACTGGCTGGTTGCTCTGCCACTCTAATGTTGAATGAAGCTCAATGTATGCTAAGGGGGGAGGCATCGTGAACAGAATGGGAAGCTTAGAATTTGGTGAGAGTGGGAACTTGATGCAGAGGAGGGAGGAAGTGCTTCTTTTTGCCTTGAACAAGTTAAATAGTGCACGCAAGCCAACAGTAGCACCAAAGTCCATTGGGGGAAACACAGCAGCAGACAAATAGAGGGAAAAGTTCATAATGTAGTGTGTTGTGGCTAAATTACTAAAACATAATTTTATTTTAGTGGTTAGCGACTTTTATTTAGTGGTTAGCATTTGCATTTTGGTGTTAGCTAAATGGTTAAGAAAGCTTAAATCTAAAATGGAATCTATAAATAAATTTATCCATAAATAAATATAGGGCAGAATTTTGCTGTCGGCGAGCAGGGGGCGGGGCCCGCTCGCTGGTGCGTAAAATAACACGGGATGACATTGGGCGGAACCCCTGACGTCACCCCGCCCCATTTAAATTTTCAGGAAGGTGGGGGCACAGCAAAATCATCTGCGGGCCTGCTGACATGTCAATGGCCAATTGAGGCCTTTGACAGGATCATTTAAACAATTAAAGGACCTGCCCGTCCCAACCTTAAGGTTGGTAGGTCAGCCAGGAGCCCTGGCGGCAAATAGAGAAAACATGAAACCCCATCCACCAACAGGATGAGGTTTCATGCAGGGTTTTAAAAATTTTAATAAAGTTTTTCTGTAAATTATGAACATGTCACATCTCATGTGACAACATGAGGGGGACATGTTAGGGAATGTTTTTTTTTCTATTTTTCATATTTTTCAAAGTGGAAGCGATCTCCCTGAGGCAGCAGCACCTAGCCTCAGGGAGATGTGCGCTCTTTCGTGCGCATGTGCAAAAAAGTGCACTCTCACTTTTGGGGAATCCCACCCCTGCCCACACAGGAAGTGCATAGCACTTCCCGCTGGACGTCACGCTGGGCAGGCCTTAATTGGCCCGCCCCCTTAAAATGACGGCACCACCCACTTCGCTGGCGGGGATCAGTTCCCCGCCTGCCAGAGATTGGGTCGGGCCCGCCCACCCGACAGGCAGAAAATTCTGCCCATAGACTGAGCTATGGCAGAACAGGTTGTGTATGTATGTGAGACTTTGTGGACAGTGAAACTGAGCAAACACATCCCCATCCCAAATCACCGCAGCACAGATTTATTGAGCTAGAGAGCAAGTTAGAGCTAGTCTTACATGTAAGAAAGCAGGAGCAATATCTGGACAAATGCTCGGTCCCAACTTGTCAAAATGTTCAGTACATGGACCTATCTCACAGGGCACTGCTACCTGCACTGGGACAGGAAGGAATTGTTCTGCGGGAATGGGCTGCACCTGAATCAGGTTGGGACAATGGTGCTCGTGGAAAGGATAAATAAGGTGGTCACAAAGACTTTACAGGAGTAAATGGGAGATGGGAAGAGAGGGATGAGATGGAAAAGATAGTGTAAACAACTGAAAAGGAAGCTAGTAGAGTGGTAGTCAGGATTTATGCATTAGGCACCACAGGAAAAGGGAAAACTAAATGATGCAAAGGGAGAGAGAAATAGGATGTGAGTAAGAAAAAACATTAGAGCAGGACAGGTTATGGTATGTGACCCAAATAAGAGTTCTTTACACAAGCATAGGGAACATAAGGAACAGGCTGAATGAATTGCAGGCGCAAATTCAACTTAGAGAATACAGTAACCATTACTGAGACATGGCCGTAAGACAGTCAGGACTGGAAACTGAATATACCAGATTATAATGTTTACAGGAAGCAAAAGAAATCTGATAGAGAGTAGCATTAGTGATTAAGGAAAGATGAAATTACTTCTACAATAAGAGCTGAAAAAACAAGAGGTAAGCAAACAATAGAGATTTTATGAGTAGAATTAAAAAATAGAAAATGATTTAAGACTTGGTGGGAATCGTGTATAAGTCTCTGGTTTCATATTGATTGGGATAAGCAGTCAAACTCATTCAGCAAATTTCTTGTTTGTGTTCAGGATAATTTCCTGAAAATTTATATCCTGGAACCAACCACTGGGCAGGCCATATTAGATTTAGTAATGAGCAATAAGCCAGATTTAGTTAACAGTTTAACAATGTGTAAACATCTACTTAATAGCCATCACACTTTAGGAAGGAAGTGAAGGCATTAGAGAGGGTGCAGTAAAGGCTCTTGGGAATGGGTCCAGTGATGATGAACTTCAGTTACATAGATAAATTGGAGAATATGGGCTATTTTCCTTGGAGAAGAGATGGTTGAGAGGAGATTTGATAGAGGTATTCAAGATCATGAGGGGTCTGGACAGAGTAAATAGGGAGAAACTGCTCCTATTGGTGGAAGGATCGAAAACCAGATGGTATAGATTTAAGGTGAATAGCCAAAGAAGTAAAAGCGACATGGGGAAAAACATTTTTCCACAGGGAGTAGTTAGGATCTGGAAGGCACTGTCTGAGAGTGTGGTGGGGGCAGATTCAGTTGTAGGGTTCAAAAGAGAATTGGATCATTATCTGAAGAGGATGAATTTGCAAGGTGATAGGAAAAAGGCAGGCGAGTGACACTAGGCAAGCTGTTCTTGCAGAGAGCCAGCACAGACACAATCAGCTGAATGGCATCTTTCTATGCTCTAACCATTCATGGCTGGAATTTAATGTCCTCCCCATGACAAAATCGGTGGCAATGGAGCATTTAAATTGGGTAGGAGGATGGTGGGTGAGGATGTTGCCAGCTTCCCACCTGGTGGGAAGGCCTGTGGACAGTCTTCAGGATTAAGCAAGAGGCCAGTATTGGAGAAGCACAGTGATCTCTTGTAGTACTGAAGATTCCAGAGATAAGGAGAGGTATGACCATGAAAGGATTTGAAAAAAGGCTGAGAATTTTAAAGTTGAGGCATTGTTGGATTACAACAACCATCTGGCTTGCTAATGTCTTTTAAGAAAGGGAATCTGCTGCCCTTATGTGCTTTGAGCTACATATGACATCAGACCCACACACTGTGATTGACCTTTGACTGCACTCTGAAATGGCTGAGCAATCCACTCAGATGTACCAAACTGCTTCAGAAAAATCAAAAGAAACAATACTGAATGGATCATCTAGCATCAAACTAGACACTGGAAACAACAATGGCACACTGTGTCCAGCTGATTGTGCAAAGACCTCCTTATTAACATCTGGGAGCTTGTGCCAAAATTGGAGAGCTGTCCCACAGACTGGTCAAGCAATCGCCTGACATAGTCATACTCACCAAATCATATCTTATAGCCAATATCCCAGATACCATCAGCCTGTCCCACCAGCAGGGCAGACCACCAGAGGCAATGGGACAGCAGTGTACTTCCAGGAAGGAATTCTCTTGGGAGTCCTCTACATTGACTTCGAACTCCATGAAGTCATGTGGCATCAGGCAAACATGGGCAAGGAAATTTCCTGCTGATTAATTCGAACTGCCCACTCATCAGCTGATGAATTAGTACTCCTCTATGTTGAGCATCAATTGGAAGAAGCACTGAGGGTGACAAAGACACAGGATATACTCTGGACGGGGGACTGCCATGCCTATCACAAAAATGGCTTGTTAGCACCACTACTGATCGAGCTGGCCGAGTCCTGAAGGACATATCTACCAGGCTCAGCCAGTGGCAGGTGTGCGAGAACCAACAAAAGGTAAAGACCTACTTGACCTCTGCCTCACCAATTCACCTGGACGTCGCTGCCTGAAAGGGTGGTAGAGGCAGAAACCCTCATAACATTTAAGAAATACTTGGATGTGCACTTGCGGTGCCATGGCATACAAGGCTATGGGCCTAGTGCTGGAAAATGGGATTAGAATAGTTAGGTACTTGTTTGACTGGTGCACACTCAATGGGCTGAAGTGTCTTTTTCTGTGCTGTAGACCTCTACGACTCTATGAACTACTGCAGATGCATCTGGCCTTGGCAGTATTGATAGGAGTGACCAAAGCACAGTCCTTGTGGAAACAAAACCTGGTCTTCATACTGAGGATATCATCCATTGTGTTGTGTGGAACTGCCACCATGCTAAATGGCCTGGATTCAAAACAGATTTAGCAGCTCAAACGGGGCATTGATGAGGCACTGTGGGCCATCAGCAGCAGCAGAATTGTCTTCAATCACATCTGTAATCTCATGGCCATACATATCCCCCACTCTACCATTAACATCAAGCCAGGGATTACCCCCCAGATCATTGAGGACTGCAGAAGAGCATGACAGGTATAACACCAATGAGGTGCCAACCTGGTGAAGCTACAACACAGAAATACATGCATGTCAAATAGTGGAAGCAGCACGCAATAGACAAAGTTAGACGATGCCACACCAATAGATCAGATCAAATCTCTGCAGTCCTGCCACATCCAGTCATGAACAGTGGTAGTTAACCAACTAACAGGAGGAGGGGGCTCAACAAATATCCCCATACTCAATGATGGGGGATTCCAGCACATCAGTGTATAAGACAAGGCAGAAGTATTTGCATCATCTTCAGCCAGAAGTGCTGTGTAGATGAACCATCTTGGGCTCCTCCTGAGGTCCCCATCATCACAGATGCCCATCTTCAGAAACTTGGATTTACTTTACTTGATATCAATGAATACAGCAAAGGCTTCAGGTCTGACAACATCCCAGCAGTAGTAATGAAGATTTGAACTAGCCACATCCCTGGCCAAGCTGTTCCAGTACAGCTACAACATTGGCATCTAGCCGGCAATGTGGAAAATTGCCCAGGTATGTGCGGGCTGCAAAATGCAGGACAAATCCATCGCAGCCAATTACCGCACCATCAGTGTACTCTCGATCATCAGTAAACTGATGGAAGGTGTTGTCAACAGTACTATCAAGTGGCACTTACACAGCAGTAACCTGAACACTGAAGCTCAGTTTGGGTTCCATCAGGGCCATTCAGCTCCTGACCTCATTACAGCCTTGGTCCAAACATGGACAAAAGAGCTGAACTCCCAAGGTGAGGTGAGAGTGAATGCCCTTGACATCAAGGCAGCATTTGACTGAGTGTGGCATCAAAGAGCCCGAGCAAAACTGGAGTCAATGGGAATCAGGGGGGAAACTCTCCACTGGTTGGAGTCATACCTAGCACAAAGGACGATGGTTGTGGTTGTTGGTTCCAGGTCGTCACTACAGAAATTGCTCAGGGTAGTGTCCTAGGCCCAACCATCTTTAGCTGCTTCATCAATGACCTTCCCTCCATCTTAAGTTCAAAAGTGGGGATATAAGCTGATGATTGCACAAGGTGCAGCACCATTTGCAACTCAGATACTGAAGCAGTCAATGTCCATATACAGTAAGACCTGGGCAACATTCAGGTTTGGACTGATAAGTGGCAGGTAACATTCACACACACAAGAACCGGGCAATGACCTTTGCCAGCAAGAGAGAATCTAATCATCTGCCCTTGACATTCAATGGCATACCATTGCTGAATCCCCCATCATCATCAACCTGGACGTTGACCAGAAACGGAACTGGACCAGCCATGTATATCCTATAACTGCAAGAGCAGGTCAGGGGCTGGGAATTCTGTGCAAGCTAACTCACCTCCTGACACCCTAAAGCCTGTCCACCATCTACAAGGCACAAGTCAGGAGTGTGATGGAATACTCTCCACTTCTCTGGGTGAGAGCAGCTCCAACAACACTCAAGAAGTTTGACACCATCCAGGACAAATCAGCCTGCTTGATTAGCACCCATCCACCTTCTTAAACATTCAGTCCTTCCACCACCAATGGACAGTGGTTGCAGTGTGTACCATCTACAAGCTGCACTGCAGCAACTCGCCAAGCTTCCTTTGACAGCACTTTCCTATAAAGTGCATCACCTAGAAGGATAAGGGCAAGATGCATGGGAACACCACCACCAGCAAGTTCCCCTCCAAGCCGCACACCATCTTGACTTTTAACTACTAGGTGTACCTACATCACATAGATTGCAGTGGTTCAAGAAAGCTACCACGACCTTCTCAAGGGAAATTAGGGATGAGCAACAAATGCTGGCCTGGGCAGTGATGCCCACATCCCTTGAAAGAATAAAAAACAATATAGCACTTTGGGGTGTCCTAATAAAAGTTGCTATATGTAGGCAATCTTTCCTTCATCAATGCATCAATTTGTGAGGTTAAAGGGATGGGGAGGATTGGGCTCAGCTGCAATGTTTCCAACAATTGAATAGTCATTCAACATTGTGTCTGAACATTCACTTAATGAAGGTACTCGAGCGCTATTGCTACCAATGGCACTATACAATTCTGCTGCTGCTGATGGTCTACAGTGCCTCATAGGTGCCCAGTTTGGAGCTGCATGAGCTGATCCACTTTTTGCTTCTTTTGTCAATTAATTTAAATCTCTGCCCTCTCGTCCTCAATTCTTTCATGAGTGGGAATAATTTCTCCCTATCTACTCTGTCCTGACCCCCTCATGATTTTGAATACCTCTATCAAATCTCCTCTCAGCCTCCAAGGAAAACAGTCCCAACTTCTCCAATCCATTGTTTGGTACAGCAAGGGTTTTTTTGAGGGAAAATTAGTTATAGTTTTAAGCTGCATTAAACAAAGGATCTGCAAATTTCAGGCAGCTGTTGAACAGTTTGATTTGGGCTTGCGGGAAAACAGTCACAGAAACTGATGAATGTAATTTTAAACCCTAATCTTTGCTTACTGAAAAGCCTGAAATCATTCTGAGAACGGCAAAAACTGAGTTATTTCAAACAGAGAGTGTAGGGCGGTTTTATGTCTTGAGTCTCTATGAGTTCACTTGTCGAGCAGACTCGAATTGCACGCTTTCATATAGACTTGTTAGTTGATGCTCACTGTCAATAACAGAGAGAGACAGACATAAGAACAAACTGTGATTGTTTATTGCAACAGAAGGTACAGCACTAAATCCTTGTGTTCCCACAACCACCTCCAGCTGTAGACTTACAGTGAACCAGGAGCTTGGTCAGGATTGTCACATGGTTAGTCCATTTGCATTCTCTTACAAGTACATGGTACTTCACAGGCAAGCATCGCATGCTTAATTAAGAAAGGAAATTCTTCAGCAGTCATTTCCACAATTAGAAAGCAAGAGGGTACTTACGCTAAAGGATGAAATGTGCTAAGATTTTCAGACAACATTGTACTGAAAGCCTAGTCAATATATGCAAAATTTAATGAGGTCTGTGAGAGACTGCATGTCCTGAAGGTTAGAATCGAGCAGAATTTGGTGGATAGACCTATTAAAATGAAAAGTCATTATCCACGGATGATAATTCATTGGATTTCAATACTTTTACTGCTACTCTCCAGAAACTGCATCTTCACTATTCTATTTCAGCTCTTAACTGTTTCAGATTGTAAGATAAAGTGCTGGATGAGGAAAGGTCCTTCCAAAGTCTGCCTTGTGTCTCTAATTAAGAAGAAGAAATACTATCTAACTCACTGCTGCTCTGAGCTTATTGGTTATTTTTTTGTAACCCTTCTTACCTGGATATTATTTTGTACTGACTGCTGAAAACGTAATTACTAAGAAAAAAGCTACTCAAAGGTTGGTTGTACAGATTCAGTCATTGTGACTTTATATGCTGCTAACAACATTGTGGTTTCAAAAGCATCAGGATGGTGTGATAGTCCTTAAACAACAATGACCTGCATTTTTGAGTAATAGTAATGACGGGGAAATAGTATGCCTGGAAATAGATTAGAGAGGGATAAAACTATGGAGGCATTTAAACACAAGAATGAAAATTTTTAATTTTGAGGTGTTGGAAGAACAGCAAGAAATGTAGATCAGCAACTTGGTGCCGAATGTGATATGTGCAGCAGATGTCAATGAAATATTTAGGATGGAAAATCACCCAGGAGGACACTGAGTTATTAAACAGATGCATTGAAGTGCCATGGGCTGAGGCAAGAATGGAGACAGGTGACAATGTAAAGGTGAGAGCAGGTAGTCTTTGTGATGGAGAGAATATGCAATCAAATACTCAGGGTTGACTAGGACATTGAAGTTACAAACAATGTGGTTCAGTATGAGAGAACAACTATAGTGGGATGGAGTTAGTAGCAACGATATGGAGAGTGTGAAATTCTGGCTCATTCAAGATCAAAGACAAACAATCTAATAATACAATGCTAGTGGAGAGGTGAAGAGAATTGGTGAGTAAATAGAGCTTGTGTCATCAAGGTGAATTTAAAAGTTCACCCTATGACTTTGGATTATTTCACCAAAGGAAGTTAATGGGACCAAGTCTGGGTCCTAGGGGAACCCTGGGTGTGATTGTGTGGGTGTGGAAAAAGAACCTATTGTTTGAAATGCTCTGGCCTCCTTTTACACTATGAACTTTAACAATTCTAAATTTGATAAGAAACATAGAAGAAAATAGACAATTACTGAGAATAAATGTGATTATTTTTCAAAATAAAACACAAAATCCTTTAAGTAATTACAACAAATGACAACCATCACCTTGCTAATAGCTCAGAGGGTTATTTTTTATTCTTTCATGGAATGTGGGCATCGTTGGCTAGGCTACCATTTAATTCCCATCCCTGACTGCCCTTGTGAAAGTGATAGTGAGTTGCCTTCTTGAACCGCAGTAGACCATCTAACACAGTGCTGTTAGAGAGTTCCAGGATTTCGATCCAGCAACAGTGAAGGAACAGCAATATAGTTCCAAGTCAGGATGGTGTGTGGCTTTGGAGGTGAGTTTGCAGATGGTGGTGTTCCCATGCATGTATTGCACTTGTCCTTCTAGGTGGTAAAAGTAGAGGGTTTAAAAGATGCTGTGGAAGGAGGCTTGACAAGTTGCTGCAGTGCAACTTGTACATGGTATACATTGCAACCACTATGCATTGGTGGTGGAGGGAGTGAAGGTAGAGAGTGGTGGATGGGGTGCCCATCAAGTGGGCTCCTTCATCCTGGATGGTGTGAAGCTTCAACTGCACTAATCCAGTCAAATGGAGAGTATTCCATCACATTACTGCCTTGTGATTTTTAGATGGTGGGGACAGGCTTTGGATAGTCAAGAGGTGTGTTACCCACCACAGAATTCCCAGCTTCTAACCTGCTCTTGTAGCCACATTATTTATATGGCTGGTCCAGTTCGGTTTCTGGTCAATGTTAACCCCCAGATGTTGATAGTGGGGGTATCAGCAATGGTAATGCCGTTTAATGTCAAGTGGAGATGGTTAGATTCTCTCTTGTTGTAGATGGTCATTGCCTGGCACTTGTGAGTTACAGATGTTATTTGCCATTTATCAGCACAAGCCTGAAAGCTGTCCAGGTCTTGCTACATTTGGCCACAGACCGCTTCAGTATCTGAGGAGTCATGACTGGTGGTGAACATTTTGCAATCCTTAGCAAATATCCTCACTTCTGACCTTATGATGAAGGGAAGGTCATTGATGAAACAGCTGAAAATCGTTGGGCCTAGGAACACTATCCTGAGGGACTTTTGCAGTGATACTCTGGGACTGAGATGATTGGCCTCCAAAAACCTCAGCCATTTTGTTTTGTATTGGGTATGAATCCAGCAGAGGAGAGTTTTCCTCCTGGTAAGGATAGCATTGGGCTCAGCTGTGATTTGCATTATTGTTTAGTTGTCTTTTATATTACAGTGTAAGGTTCACAAATGAAAAACGGACACTGGCTGTGGAGCTAGGGGTTGACCAATGCACTTGGAAGAGGGCCACAAGAAAAGGTAAATTGTATCAGAACAAATAATTTCTTACCACATTGCCCTCAAAGTTCCTGCAGCTTCCCAAACTGACTAAGCAAGTGCTGCATCTGGAACAAATGCAGGCCAAGCATTAGCATTTTATGAGGTGGGAAGATGTTCCCGTCTTCGGCATCACATTCTTTGTGGGGCCTAGTGCGCAGGAAAAAACTAATTAAAGGCTTGTGTGAGGATCCCCTGTGGAGCTGAGTGTCTGTGCAGGTCCCAGAGACAGCAGGAAGATCAGAGGGGAGTCACTGAGAAATAGCTCTGAAAATACTTTCCACCTCTCTCCCTCACCAGGACAATATTTAGGCCTTAGAACCTCCTGGCTGCCCTCTCAGACCTGCAACTATGCTCCATCTTTCTTTCCTGATTCCAAGACAAAGCCCAGGCAACAAATGTTCCATGAAAGTAATTCAAGACTGGGAAATTGCAAGATCACCCTCCTCTGACAGACAAAGTGGATACCCGCACCACAAATTCTGCCTATATGCCACCATCTCAAGGCAAATGAAACAAAGGACAATGCCCAGTTCATCCTGATCACAGATTGACAACAACTGCAACAAAATCAGCAGCAAAATTCTCCCACACTGACAAGTGATGGAAAGTGACAGAACAAGTTTCTTCTTCAGAAAGAGTCAAAGAAATATTTTTCAGCCACTTTTATATTGATCTATCAAGCCCGATTTTGGAAGCAGATGTAACGGATCGCCAGAAACCAGAAAGAGGAAAAAAAGAAAAGCTAGCACACGGAGGCCAAAATCTTTGTGGGTAATTATAATCCCCAAAACTAAAATAAAAATCTTAAATAAAATAAAAATCTCAAACCCAGCCCCAACCCTCTTCCGCCTCTCACTTCCAGATTTATCGGAGGTGTGACAAAAGGCAGGCAGCCAACCCACTCCCAGGAGGTAGTATGGCCATTTAATTATTACAATGAGGCTGGGAGCCTTACATTTAACCTCTCACAGATTGACTGGAATTTCCAGGCATCGGGAAACCTGGCAGCTTAAGGGAGGTGAGAATTACTTTGTTGGAAAGGTAACAACTGCCACTTCAGCTCATCCTGTTCCCTGCCATCATGTACTACCCTCATCCAAAGATGCTCCACGATCAGGGATTGGGCACTTGGCTCCTGGGATCTGACTCCCTCACTAGATTGGGGATCCAATGTCGCCAAGATCCAGATTCCACCCAAGTTCCCACCAACTTGGCAGTCAGTTCCTTACCTGCTCCTGCAGCATCCTCCAGAATCTGCCACGTCCAGTAGGGAGCAAAGGCTGTTAAGTAAACTGACTCCTTGGCAGGGAACCTGTTGGGAAAAAAATAAGATGCACGTGAGGGAGTCAAATCTCCACTGCATTTGAGGAAAGTAGAGTTCCAGGTTTCTTACCAGCACCCTCACCTTTTCATTCTTTCCTGGGATGCGGGCCTCAATGGCAATGCCAGCATTTGTTGCCCATCCCTAATTACCCTAAGGGAAATTGGTGGTGAACCACTTTCTTGAAATGCTGCAGTCCATATGATGTAGGTACACCCACAGTGCTGTTAGGGAGGGAGTTCCAGGGTTTTGACCCAGCGACAGTGAAGGAATGATGACAGATTTCCAAGTCAGGGTGGTGTGTGACTTAAAGGGGAGCTTGCAGGTTGTGATATTGCCATGGTGCCTGCTGCCCTTGTCCTTCTAGGTGCTAGAGGTCTTGGACTTCAAAGATGCTGTTGAACAAGCTACAGTGCGTCTTTGAGATAGTACACATTGCTGTCACTTTGCATCTGTGGTGGAGGGAATGAATAATTAAGGTGGTGAATGGGCTGCCAATCAAGCTGGCTGCTTTGCCCTGGATGGTGTCAAGCTTCTTGAGTATTGTTGCCACACTAATCCAGACAAGTGTGGAGTATTCCAACACACTCCTGACTTGTGTCTTGTAAGTGTGTCTTTGGGGAGTTAGGTGAGTTATTTGCCACAGAACCGCCAGCCTCTGACGTGCTCTTGTAGCCACAGCATTTCTGTGGCTGGTCTAGTTAAGTTTTTGCTCAATGGTAACCCCCAGGATGTTGATGGGGAATTCAACAAGGGTGATGCTGTAAAATGTTAACAGGAGGTGGTTGGACTCTCTCTTGTCAGGGATAGTCATTCCCTGGTAATTGTATGAAACAGATGTTATTTGCCACTTATCAGCCAAAACCTGAATGTTGCATGTTGGCATGAACTACTTCAGTATCTGAGGAGTCATAAATGGTGCTGAACATTGTGCAATCATCAGTAAACATCTTCACTTCTGACCTTATGATGGAAGAAAGGTCATTGATGAAGCAGCTGAAGATGGTTAGGCCAAGGAAACTACCCTGAGGAACTCCTGCAGTGATGTCCTGGAGCTGAAATGATTGGCCTCCAACAACCACAACCACCTTCCTTGGTGCTAGGTATGAGTCCAACCAATGGAGAGTTGGCTCGCTGATTACCATTGACTTCAATTTTAAGTGAGCTCCTTAATGCCACATTTTGACAAATGCTGCCATGATGCTAAGGGCAGTCGCTCTGACCTCATTTTTGGAACTCAGCTCTTTTGCCCATATTTGAGCCAAGAAGTCCTGTGAGAACACAAACTGAGCACTGGTGAGCAGGAAACTTGGCTTACGGACCGTAACCGTTTTTTTTTTGGTATTCTGAAGCAAGAAGAGGATGTGCCGATCTCAGCAGTAAGAGGTCCAGTAACACTTTTGGGATTTTAAAAATTTAAATTAAAAGTTTTATTAACAAGGATGAAAGAAAACTTAAGCACACAAGATTACAGTTACACCGACCATCAGTTAGCTAAGTTGGCTGGATGGCTGGTTTGTGATGCAGAATGATGCCAATGGCATGGGTTCAATTCCTGTACTGGCTGAGGTCATCCATGAAGGCCCTGCCTTCTCAACCTCACCCCTTTTCTGAGGTATGGTGACCCTCAGGTTAAACTCACCACTAGTTGACTTGCTCTAATGAGAGAGCAGCTGATGGTCTTCTGAGACTATGGTGACTGTCACAACAAAAACATTTATTCACGTTCTTAAGGTTGATAAGGCACCAGGACCAGATGAGATGCATCTAAGGATGCGGAGGTTGTGGACGCGCTAGTCATAATTTTCCAGACTTCCTTAGACTCAGGGGTGATGCTAGAGGACTGGAGAATTGCAAATGGTACACCCTTGTTCAAAAAAAGTTGTGAGGATAAGTCCAGCAACTACAGGCCAGTCAGTTTAACATGCATGGTGGGGAAACTTCGAGAAACAATAATTTGATCAAAATTAATAGTCAAATGGACAAATGTGGGTTACTTAAGGAAATCCAGTGCTGATTTGTTAAGGGAATATCATGTCTAACTAACTTGCTGGAATTTTTTGAAGAGATAGCAAAGAAGGTTGATAAGGGCAATGCCTTTGATGTAATATGCATGGACTTCCAAAAGGCCACACAACAGACTTGTGAGCAAAGTTATAGCTCATGTAATAAAAGGACAATAGGAACATGGATATGAAATTAGCTGGATGACATGAAACAGAGAATAGTTGTTAATGGATGTTTTTCAGCTGGGGAAGGTTTGTAGTGGAGTTCCCCAAGGGTCAGTGTTGGAAACCTTGCTTTTCCTGATCTATATTAATGACCTGAATGCTGGTGTACAGGGCACAGTTTCAGAACTTGCTGATGATATGAAACTTGGAAGCATTGTGATCTGTGAGGAGGATAGTGTAGAACTTCAAAAGGACATAGACAAGTTGGTGGAGTGGCCAGGCAAGTGCAGATGAAGCTCAATGTGGAGAAATGTGAAATAATTCATTTTGGTAGGAAGAACATGGAATGACAACATAAAATAAAAGATACAACTCTAAAGGGACTGCAGGAGCAGAGGGATAGGGGTGTATATGTGCATAAGTCATTGAAGGTGGCAGGACTGATTGAGAGAGCAGTTAAAAAAGTATTCTAGGCTTTATTAATAGGGGCATAGCATACCAGAGCAAGGAGATTATCTTGAACTTGTATGAGATACTAGTTCAGCCTCAGCTGGAGTATTGCATCCAGACTTTAGGAAGGATGTGAAGGTATTGCCGAAAAGATTCCTGAGAATGTTTCCAGGGATGAGGAACTTCAGTTATGAAGATAAATCGGAGAAGTTGGGATTGGTCTCCTTGCAAAAGAGGAGGCTGAGAGGAGACTTGATAGAGGTATTCAAAATCATGAGGGATCTGGACAGGGTAGATTGGGAGAAATTGTTTTCACCCATGAAAGGATTGAGAACAAGAGAGCACAGATTTAAAGTAGTTGACAAAAGAATCAAAAATGATACGAGAAAAAGCTGTTTCACACAACGTGTGGAATGCACCTGAATGTGGTGGAGGCAGGTTGAATCAAGACATTCAAAAGGAAATTAGACTGTTATCCGAAATGGAAGAATGTGCGCGGTTATGGGGAGAAGGTGGAGGAATGGCATTTGGCGAATTGGTCATTTGGAGACCCAGTACAGACATGATGGGCTGAATGGCCTCCCTCTATGCCATAACAATTCAGTAATTCTATGGTAAGTGCCACACTGTTTACAGCATCTTCCATCACTTAGCTGATGTTTGACAGTAGACTGATGGGAAGGGAATTGGCTGGAGTGGATTGTCCTTTTTGCGGACGGCATATGCCTAGGCAATTTTCCACAGCATCTGGTGGATGCCAGTGTACGCTGTAGATGCCTTATAGGAATGGCTTGACTGTGGGTGCACTTAGTTTTGGAGCACAAGGCTTCAGTACCAAGCTGGGATGTTGTTGGGGCCTTCGATACATCTAGTGCAGTCAGCTGTTCCTGATATCACGTGGAGTGAATTAACTTGGCTGAAGGCTGACATCTCTAATGTTGGAGACCTTAGGAGGAGGCCAAAATGGATCATCCACTCGACACTTCTGGCTGAAACCTGTTGCAAACACTTCAGCTTGGTCTTTTGCAGTCATGTTGGCTCTACCATCATTGAGGATGGGGACCTTTGTGGACCCTGCTCCTATGATTAATTGTTTAACTGTCCACTGATATTGATGACTGGATTTGGCAGGAATACAGAACTTTGATCTGATTGTTGATGGTGGGATTACTTGATTCTGTCTATAGAATGCTGTTTAGCTCATATGTAGTCCTGTGTTGTAGCTTTACTTTGTTGGCGCCTCATTTCAGATACGTCTGGTATTACTCCTGGCATGCTGTTTTGCACTCCTCATTGAACCAACGTCAATTTCCCGACTTGATAGAGTAGGCTGCCACCCCACTGTGCAAGAATAATGAGAATATGGTGCTCGCTACAATGTAGACTGGCTGAAACACATAAAATTAGAAGAAAAGCTTAGAAGAAGCTGGATAAACCCATGTGGAAGAAAAGAATCGGATATCTTCGTTGAATGAGATGAAGTTTTTGAGGAGGGCAACAAAATCTGTGTGGACTATAAACACAGCATTGGTTAGTTGGGCCAAATCGCCTGTTTCGGTACTGTACATTCTATGTGTATGTAGTTATGAACTGTCAGAGGAAGGGTATGCAGGGTGTAGTTCTATTCTCTTAATGACTGGTTATTAGTTGGAATTGTAGATCTCGGGCCTTACAATCTGTGAAGAGGCCAAGAGAGGGGAAATGGAAAAACTGCCTTAACCACATTTTGTTATCATAAAAACACTCTACAAAAACCCATGTTAAAGGAGCATTGCTCGAAAGAGGCAGTGTGTTTATGTACGAGCAAGTTGAAATTTTTCCTCACATGGCTTGCTTCTGATCTCGAACAGGCTTTCTGGGTAGGTGTTGAGTGAAGGTGCTGCAGAAAGTTGGTTAAATCAACTAATTCTGCTCATGGTTCATCATTTAATGGTCACTTTAAGGACACACCAGCAAAGGCTTGGACACAAGTCACACTCAGCCCCTTCAAAGAAACAATGTGGAATATGAACACCACTCTACCAAAAACCACCAAAACAAACTCCCTTATTGCTCTCCTTTGATCAGAGTAGCCCTGATTTTACCCCTGGCCTTCTGAAAGGAATGTGGCAGGGTGGCTGAAATAGCCATCAAGTACTTACTGTTTCATCCCTGCATGTTCCTATGTTGCAGGAAATTAAGTATATTCTTTTTACTTCCCTGTGGGCCAGGAGGAACAGTAGTGCTTCCTGCCAAATGGGAGATTAAAGGGGATTATGCAAATTACATAATATCATCCAGGCTTCACTCTGCAGATGGCAATGATGGCTTCTTGTCCTTGATTCCCACCCATACGACCCTCACCCAGTGTTAAATTCCCAGCTTGAGTTCCTATAAGAGTTTGTGGTATAAATGAGTGCCTAACTCAGGTCCAATTCTGAGCAAATATTTTTGCCTTCAAATGTCTACTATTGAAAGGAGCTTTGAATTTTATTGCAAGTGTACTACAATTCCTTACTGCTTCCTAATTCAGTATTACATTTAACTTAAAGTAATTGCAAGTTGCATTCAAGCTGGGGATGTGGATATCCTATACACTATACCCATTAGAAAATATGTTTTCTAAAAGCTGGTAGATCTTTCAGTGCTTTGAGAATTCAGTATGCAAAATATGAATTTAGTTTTATAAACTTGGAGCTTACAATAAAGTATATTGGTATCTGGGTAAAGATCTACACATTGTCTATGCTATCCTAATGCATGCACTTGTTTTTGAAGTAATTCTGTCAAGTTATATTTCTAAGTAATGAGGAGTTTAGCCAAAACATGGCTTCCTGGCAGAAGAAATAGCAGATTGATATCAGGGTGCTTCATGTGAGGAGAAGGCGACTGTAACATATTTTTGATCCCTTGCAAGGTCTTTGGCCCTGCCACACACATTTAACCTTACAAACCAGAAAGGCTGAAAACATAATCTGGAGGCTAAAACTTTGAGCTGTAGGTATTCTCCAAATACTGTCATAAGCAAACTATCTTGCCTTCAGCCAAAAATCAGTGAAACTTGGGAGAGATCTTTAAGTACATAACATGACTAGAAAATGGAGTTAAGTTCTCCCCGCAACCATTTGTATCTGCAAGAAAGTATGGGGCAGCTCTCCAACATCTCATCAGTACAGGTGCAATAATTCCAGGAGAAAACTTTATTGATAAAGCATGATATTTGCTTAATAATATTTTTCCTTTATTCAATCTCTTGCACTATTTATGTCAATCATATGATGTGACCTTTAAATTTACATTTACAGCATAGGATGATGGTGATCAAAGTTTTTACCAACCCAGAATGACATTTGTTTACAGATATTCCTTTTCTTTCTCTATTTGCACGTTAAGAACTACAGTGTCACCTCCTTCAATTGAAAGGACAAGGACAGCAACAGGAATGAAAGTCAGCATCTTCATTTTTGATCTATGTAATCAAGAGGCACCAACAATCTGAGCTCCCCCATCATGTCCCATCCAGTTACCCAAGCATGATCTGATGAAACTCGTGCTACTCAGGAATGAACCTGAGGGGTGGATCACCACTGGACTGAAGCTGAATTCTGAGATTCATTCATTGCTTGGGCTTCTGAATCCTTTAGTCTAGTTTGGTTTTGTTTCTTAGCATAATAGTTTTAAATATAAAAACAAATAAAAATATACATCAGAAAATATATCAGGCTTACCTTGTGCATGAATTTAGTGTTAAACAAGCAGTGTCAAGTCAAAAAGTCCAAATAATATAAGCCCAAAAATTTCAAGTTGCAACCAGATGTTTTGTCCATTTCCTGGTGTAAACAGCACAAGTGTCTGAAGCTTCTGAGTAGTGGCAATGCTGCACGCAAGAATTCTCCAAACCCAACGCTCCTGCGCATTTCTTCCAAGATCTTCTAACCCAGCTGTCAAAGTGCAACTTCCCCCAGGGAACTCCGTCGGAGCTGAGTCCGGGGAAGAGAGGACATGCCGCTTTATACAGCACTGGCTACCATATTCTGATAAGTATATAAAGGTCCTGGCTTTTAGTGAATGTTAGTGAATGGGTGAATGAATGAATATGTGAGGGGGTAATCAGGTCAGGGGCTAGTTGGATGGTTGTGGGGATAGTCAGGTCTGGTTGGGAATGATCAGTTGTGAAGTTACCAAGGTGTTAACAATGTTTTAATGTGTTTAACATTTCCTGGGAACTATCAGGTAAACACTGAAGATCTCTCCCAAGTTTCTGACTAGCTCAGAGTTGGAGACTTCCATGGGGCATCCTGGGCAGTGGAAGAATTGCCCATTAGAAGTCTAAACTTCCAGGGCAATTTCCACATTGGTTTCCACGTCAGGACTTCCACAAGATCCTGATGTGCTTCTTTTATCAGACAGCCGGACTCCGACCATCCAGAGACTGGGAGAGTTGGGCCATGGAAAGAAGTAAAAACAGAAAATGCTGAAAATTCTCAGCAGGTCAGGCAGCATTTGTGGAGAGAGAAATGGAGGTAAAGTTTCAGATTGATGACCTCATCAGAATTGGGAAAAGTTAGAAACACAACAGGCTGGGCGCAAGGGGTGGGTGGGAGAAAGGAAAAAATGAAGGTCTACAATAGGGTGGAAGACAGGCGAGATTGAATGACACAGTTTTGTCATCTGACATTGAGAGAAGAATGCATGTCAATTGGCCTGCATTGGAAATATGGATGAAATACCAATGTCAGGAAATAGGACCATTACCAAGATTGGTAAAGTAAAACATCCTTGTAAAGAGAACTGACCACGAGAAAACACGGTTCAAAGTGGCTCCATCTTGCATGGTGAATGGCACAAACCTAAAGCCAACTTTGATATTTAATGGTAAATCTCTCCTTAAAGAGAAATTTCAGAAAGGCTTTGTTGTCCATGTTCATGAGAAAGGCTGGATGGATGAAAGCAGCTGAAATGCATCACTGAAGTGTGGAATTTGAGACCAGGAGGGCTATGCAAAGAAAAACGTGCTCATCCGTGACATGTTCAAATCCCACTTTGTTATTAATTTCGTTCCTATGTAAGGGCACCCAACATCAGCATGGCAGTTATTCCTGGTGGTCTTACAAGTGTTGTTCAGCTCTTGGATGTCTGTATAAATAGACCTCTTAAAGACAGTATCTGAAAAATGTGGAACAATTGGAAGGTGAGAAAACAGCCGCTAAAGGCAGAAATATGCATGTGCCCTTATTAGCAACAGATGTGTGGAATGAACTTGATCCTGATCACAGAATCACAGAGCAGAAGAGGCTCTTCGGCCCATCGAGTCTGCACCGATACTTGAGAAACACCTGACCTACCTACCTAATCCCATTTACCAGCACTTGGCCCATAGCCTTGAATGTTATGACCTGCCAAGTGCTCATCCAGGTACTTTTTAAAGGATGTGAGGCAACCCGCTTCCACCACCCTCCCAGGAAGCACATTCCACACCATCACCACCCTCTGGGTAAAAGAGTTTTTCCTCACATCCCCCCTAAACCTCCTGCCCCTCACCTTGAACTTATGTCCCCTTATGACTGACCCTTCAACTAAGGGGAACAGCTGCTCCCTACCCACCCTGTCCATGCCCCTCATAATCTTGTACACCTTGATCAGGTCGCCCCTCAGACTTCTCTGCTCCAATGAAAACAACCCAAGTATA
The DNA here is from genome assembly GCF_017639515.1 of Carcharodon carcharias. NCBI lineage: Eukaryota > Metazoa > Chordata > Chondrichthyes > Lamniformes > Lamnidae > Carcharodon > Carcharodon carcharias. The sequence goes on from NC_054469.1 coordinate 104,836,349, forward strand.
TCCAACCTCTCTTTATAACTTAAATGTTTCATCCTAGGCAACATCCTGCTGAATCTCCTCTGCACCCGCCTCAGTGCAATCACATCCTTCCTATAATGTGGCGACCAGAACTGCACACAGTACTCCAGCTGTGGCCTCACCAAGGTTCTATACAACTCCATGACCTCCCTACTTTTGTAATCTATGCCACAATTGATAAAGGCAAGTGTCTCATATGCCTTTTTCACCACCCCACTAACATGCCCCTCCGCCTTCAGAGATCTATGGACATATGTGCCAAGGTCCCTTTGTTCCTCGCAACTTCCTAGTGTCATAATGGTCATTAAATACTTCCTTGTCAAATTACTTCTTCCAAAGTGTATCACCTCACACTTTCGGGGTTAAATTCCATCTGCCACTTATCTGCCCATCTGACCATAAGACCATAAGACATGATAGCAGAAATTAGGCCATTCGGCCCATCGAGTCTGCTCCGCCATTCAATCATGGCTGATAAGTTTCTCAACCCCATTCTCCCGCCTTCTCCCCATAACCTTTGATCCCCTTACCAATTAAGAACCTATCTATCTTGGTCTTAAATACACTCAATGACCTGGCCTCCACATCCTTCTGTGGCAATGAATTCCATAGATTCACCACTCTCTGGCTAAAGAAATTTCTCCTCATCTCTGTTCTAAAAGATCTTCCTTTTAATCTGAGGCTCTGCCCTCGGGTCCTAGTCTCTCTGACTAATGGAAACATCTTCCCCACTTCCACACTATCCAGGCCTTTCAGTATTCTGTACATTTCAATCAGATCCCCCCTCATCCTTCTAAACTCCATTGAGTATAGACCCAGAGTCCTCAAACGTTCCTCATATGTTAAGCCTTTCATTCCTGGGATCATTCTCGTGAACCTCCTCTGGACCCTCTCCAGGGCCAGCACATCCTTCCTGAGATACGGGGTCCAAAATTGCTCACCAGATTCTAAATGTGGTCTGACCAGAGCCTTATAAAGCCTTAGCAGCACATCCCTGCTTTTATATTCTAGTCCTCTCGAATTAAATGACAACATTGCATTTGCCTTCCTAACTACCAACTCAACCTGCAAGTTAACCTTAAGATAATCCTGGACCAGGACTCCCAAGTCCCTGTGCACTCCAGACTTCTGAATTCTCTCCCCATTTAGAAAATAGTCTATGCCTCTATTCTTCCTACCAAAGTGCATGGCCTCACACTTATCCACGTTTTATTCCATCTGCCACTTCTTTGCCCATTCTCCTAACCTGTCCAAATCCTTCTGCAGCCTCCCCACTTCCTCAATACTACCTGTCTCTCCACCTATCTTTGTATCATCTGCAAACTTAGCCAGGATGCTCTCAGCTCCTTCATCTAGATCATTAATGTATAAAGTGAAAAGTTGTGGTCCCAACACTGACCCTTGCGGAATTCCACTAGTCACCGGCCACCATCCTGAGAAGGACCCCTTTATCCTCACTCTCTGCCTCCTGCCAGACAGCCAATCTTCTATCCATGCTAGTACCTTGCCTCTAACACCATGGGCTCTTATCTTACTGAGCAGCCTCCTGTGTGGCACCTTGTCAAAGGCCTTCTGGAAGTCCAAGTAGATAACATCCATTGGCTCTCCTTTGTCTAACCTGCTCATTACCTCCTCAAAGAATTCTAACAGATTTGTCAAGCATGACCTCCCCTTGATGAAACCATGCTGACTTTGCCCTATTTTACCATGCACTTCCAAGTATTCTGAAATCTCATCCTTAATAATGGATTCTAAAATCTTACCATCCCATCTATATCCTCCTATAACCCAAGACACTCAACCTCACTGTTAACCACCTGGCCAATCTTTGTGTCATCCGCAAACTTTCTAATCCCCCACATAGTCATCTATGTCATTTATATAAATGACAAATAATAGAGGATCCAGCACAGATCCCTGTGGACACTGGCTTCCAGTCACTAAAGCATCCTTTTGTCGTCACCCTCTGTCTCCTACAACTAAGCCAATTTTGAATCCACCTTATCAAATTACCCTGTATCCCATGTACATTTACCTTCTTTATAAGTCTCCCACGTGGGACCTTGTCAAAGGCTTTGCTGAAATCCATATAAACTACATCAACTGCACTACCCTCATCTACACATCTGGTCACCTCCTCAAAAAATTCAATTTAATTTGTTAGGCATGACCTCCCTCTGACAAAGCCATGCTGACTATCCCTGATCAAACCTTGCCTCTCCAAGAGGAGATAGATTCTCTCCAATAATTTCCCTACCACTGACGTGAAACTCACTGGCCTGTAGTTCCCTGGCTTATCTCTACAACCCTTCTTAAATAGCAGAACCACATTAGCTGTTCTCCAGTCCTCTGGCACCTCACCCATGGCCAGAGAGGAATTAAAAATTTTGGTCAGAGCACCTACGATCTCTTCCCATGCCTCCCTCAGCAGTCTGGGACACAAATCATTCGTACCTGGAGATTTGTCCACTTTTAAGCCTGCCAACACCTCCAATACCTTGTCACTCCCTATATTAATTTGCTTAAGAACCTCGCAGTCTCTCTCCCCAAATTCGATACCTTCATCTTCATTCTCTTGGGTGAATACAGATGTGAAGTATGCATTCAACACGCTACTGATGTCCTCTGGCTCCACCCATAGATTGCCCCCTTGGTCCCTTTTGGGCCCTACTCTTTCCCTGGTTATCCTCTTCCCATTGATATACTTATAGAATATCTTGGGATTTTCCCTACTTTTACCAGCCAGAGCTTTCTCATATCCCCTCTTTGCTCTCCTAATTTCTTTCTTAAGCTCGACCCTGCACTTTCTGTACTCCACTAATGCATCCGCTGATTTGCTTCTTTGTAGCTGCTGAAAGCCTCTCTTTTCCTCTTCATCGTAACCTGAATATTTCTGGTCATCCATGGTTCTCTGGGCTTGTTACTCCTTCCTATCACCCTAGAGGAACATGTTGAGCCTGTACCCTCCCCATTTCCTTTTTGAACGTCCCCCACTGCTCCTCTATAGATTTCCCCTCAAGTAGCTGTTCCCAGTCCACCTTGGCCAGATCCTGCCTTATTTTACTAAAATCCACTCTCCCCCAATCCAAAACATTTTTTTGCAACTTGTCTATTTTTTTGTCCATAACAAACTTAAACTGTACCATGTTGTGGTCGCTATCACTAAAATGCTTGCCCACCACCACCTCAGCCTTCCCCAGAATTAGGTCCAAAAATATCATTTCAAAAATATGGAATATCGAATGCTCTCGACAGTACCAAAAATGATTACTTGTGGAATGATCGTGCAGAAATTATTGGTACTACGACAATAATGATTAAAGATGATGACGAGGACTAGGAAGATCCATACGATGATGTTATACAACCTGGCTGTTGGGACGAATTGTTTGGTGATTCAGATTGTGATCAGTGATTTCGAAGTAGTTATAATTGATTCATTATGGTATATATTTATATTATGTTGGATGAAATTATTGTAACGTTATAAAATAAATTAATTTTAGGGAATTATAATTAATTAATAGTGTTGCTGGTTTTTACTTTACTTCTTTTGATGGTCTTTATGGGTCCAAATCAAGCATGCACGTTAATCCCTCAAAAACATTACCTTGTAAAAGTCGATCCCATGACCTTTGACCCCCAAAAATTGGTCTCAAAAATCCAACTTTTACACAAGTATATACAATATCTCCTATTCCTATATGTATCAACTTCCATGCAGTGGCAATCAGAGTTAGATTGCCATTCTGCTCCTTGTTTCTTACCTCAAAATTCAGCCGCTCCTTTCTCACCCAACCTTCCGACTCAGGCTAGGAGAGAAATGTGTAGTGCAGCGAGTTCCCGAGACCTTATGTCAAGGGCTGAGGAGTCAGAGGTAAGGAAGACACGCCCCCCTTTTAACAGCACTAAATACCTTAAAGCAGGTAAGTTTAAAGGTGTAGCCACTTTGAGAAGCCAGGAAGAAAGTAAGTTGGTAAGCTAAGTGAGTAGGACTGGGGGGTGGAGAAGTGGAGAGGCAGGTGGTCATGGAGGGGGTGGGTGGGTGGGGTGGTCAGGAACCATCTGAAGTTTGCAATTTATATCGTACTTCCAGATGGACCTTGCAGGGCAATTGGCCAACAGAAGTTTGAACTTCCTGAGCAATTGCTGTGCAATCCTTAGTTGGGGACTTCCACGCTGGGTTCCTCAGTGCATCTTTGGAGTGCCCGCCAGTTATGATGCCTCAGAGCTCAGAAGTTACAGGCTATTTTCTTCCATTCAAAATTTGAGCAGCAAAATAGCATTATAGTAATCAGTACCAATTCAATAAGAACTTCAGACCAAACCATAAATCAGTTAGTATATCCTATAACAGGCATGATTGCCAAGATACCAATTAATTTCCTAAAGATTCTGATTAGAAAACTGTTTTCTAAAGAGCCGTTTAATGAACAGATATGAGCATTTTAAACAAAGGCAATAGCTAATTCATTTGCACATCATATCACAGCATTGTACATTGCAGAATAAGTATTTCATAAATTAATTTGAGACATTTTAGTTGTTTCAATACCTTTTGAATAATGAACTCCTATTGTCATAGGGCAAACTAATTCCCATAAAGGTTAATGTGCTCTCATTCCACGTATTTTTTTAATCACAGGAGGGAAAAACTGGGGGTTGATGGATAATAATGTAGATGAAGAGGAAATAGAGGAAATTCTCACCTGTGGTTTCTTGTCCTACTTTAAAATAGTCAAAAGAGCAGTCCATGTATTTTTGATGAATTCTCCAGTTCTCTAATTGAGAAAATAACAGAGTATTTGAAGTAGGTTTTAGTACATTTATCCTAGGTTTTCTAATGTTTTGTACTGGATAAATTTGTAGAGGCAAATCTATGACAAAATATTTTTAGAAGATATTCCAAGCTTGTTTGGTACATTATTTGAGACATCCAGCTTCTGACCTCATTACAGCCATGATCCAAACATGGACCAAAGCGCTGAACTCAAGTGATGAGATGAGGGTTGGAGTATAAAGGATAATAGGCCAGGTTTTTCGGTCATCAGGTGGGGTTGGTGCGGGCAAGCGGGAGCGGCTGTGAAACGGACCGTCGCTCACAATCGGGGTCCCAACCGCGATTTCACACTGACTGGACAATTAATGGCCAGCCAGGGTGAATCGTGCGCTACAACGCTAAGCGCTGCCGGGGTTAAGGGTGGGGGGGGAGGAGGGTGAGAGTGGAAGTTCACGCATGCACGCGGGTGCACACAGTAAAAGCTCCCTGAGGCACATAGCAGCCTCAGGGTACCAAAGATTTTAAAAATAAAAAATAAAGAATTTAAAAATGTTAAAAACACGTCCCCTCATGTCACTCTGTCACATGAGCAGGGACGTTGGAAATTAGTTTGAATTTTTTTTTTCACCATTGATCGAAACCTTATCAGGAGTGTGATGGAATACTCTCCACTTGTATGGACGAGTGCAGTTCCAACAACACTCAAGCAGCTTGACACCATCCAGGACAAAGTGGAGTGGCACCACATCCACAAACATTCACTCCCTCCACCACCAACGCACAGAGGCAGCAGTGTGTACCATCTACAAGATGCACGCATCAACTCACCAAGGCTCCTTCACCAGCACCTTCCTAGCTCATGACCACTACCATCTAGAAGGAGAAGAGCAGCAGATGCATGGGAACACCACCGCCTAAAAGTTCTACTCCAAGCCACTCATCATCCTGACTTGGAACCATATTGTCATTCCTACATTGTTGCTAGGTCAAAATCCTGGAACTCCCTCCCTAACAGCACTGTGGGTGTACATACACCACAGGGACTGCAGCAGTTCAAGAAGGCAGCTTACCACCACCTTCCCCAGGTGTTCCTCAGGGTAGTGTCCTAAGCCAACCATCTTTAGCTGCTTCATCAATGACCTTCACTCCATCATAAGGTCAGAAGTGGGGATGTTCGTGCATGATTGCACAATGTTCAGCACCATTTGTGACTCCTCAGATACTGAAATAGTCTGTATACAGACTCAGCAAGACCTGGACAATATTCAGGCTTGGACTGATAAGTGGCAAATGACATTCACACCACACAAGTGCCAGGCAATGATCATCTCCAACAAGAGAGAATCTAGCCATTTCCCCCTGACATTCAGTAGTATTACCATCACTGAATCCCCCACTATCAACACCTTGTGGATTACCATTGAATAGAAACTGAACTGGACCCGCCATAGAAATACTGTGGCTACAAGAACAGGTCAGAGGTTAGGAGTTCTGTGGAGGGTAATTCAACTCCTGACTCTCCAAAGCCTGTCCATCATCTACAAGGCAATAAATACTGCCCTAGCCAGCAACACTCACGTCCTGGGAAGGAATAATAATGATGAAAAATATTAGCTATTGAGAATAGGTTTGGAAGAGGTTATTAGATGGCCTGAAAAGTGATTGCACATGAAATCCATAACTGCAGCATTGCTGAAGCCAACACCTTCCCTGCGATGCTGGCTATGTTTTCAGCTGCGTCTGGCACAGACCATGCAGTGCACTGAGATGGGCAGCCCATGCCAGCTCCCCTGCAAGACCACAGCAGTTGATCTGGTGCTATCCTGATGTCACACAACCCACTCAGTTAATATGCTGCCCATTGTCCTATAAGAAGGTCGCAACATTAATGTTATTTAAAGGCCCATGCAGCCAATATGCAGGTAAGATGTATTTAATTGCTGGGGGTGTTGTGTTGAATTCCTGTATTTTGCATCCTCACAGGAAGGGCAGAGGATTTGGTGACCTGTCTACACAAGAGGCCTCGAGAGGTATGGGAACTGCAGTGCCTCTGGCTCTGGCTCTGCAGCATGTCAAGGGGATGAGCAGAGACTGTGGAGAAGGAAAGTACTGCACGATACCCTCTGCCAATGTGGAGCCAGACACTTCCATCCTGATCCAAAGTGACACGAGGCTGTCTTGCAGACCAGCCAGTCTGCCCTGCATCTCAGTACACATACTGTAAGTGCTTTCCTGTATCAAGATCCATATCTGAGCTCCCTGTAGTGAAGGTTATCTGTGACCTTTCCCTCCTGTGAACTAGCAACCAAACCATAATTTATCTATTGCTTGGTTGCAGCATGCTTGTGCCTAGTGACTCACCACTTGCTGGCTCCAATACTATAGAAGCCTCGAAGGCATATACAGTGCCAGTTTCTGAGCTGATGGCTGCGAGTGTCACATCAAGTGTTAGGGCCTCTTCATCAGCGCTGTGCTGTTGCTCACTTCACTCCTCCTGAGCTCCTATGGCTGGGCAGACTGAAGTTATTGGATGTCTGAAAACAGAAAAACAGGGGAAGATTGGGGTGGCATGGAAAACAAGAGGTCCATGTTGACACCATCTGCAGCTTGCTCGTCATACCAAACAGCAGGATGAGGGTGAGTTGGGAGTTGAGAAAGAGCATAAGGCAGGAATATACCATCATCCTGACTGTTCTCAGCTGACTCCATGATGTGGAGAACCATCTCCTCCTTAGGACTCAAAAGACATAGGTCAAGTTCCCCCACTGGTTCAGTAATACTCTCGTCTTTAATGTGTCACCTTATCCTGCAAAAGAGAGGGCAGAATATCAGTGATGGTGTTGCACAATTCTTGGGCCTGCCACAGCTGAATGACTAGATATATGTGAAATGGCTGTGAGGTTAGCAGTATTAGTAGATGGGTGAAGGGAGGGGGAGTATCTGGATGTTATGTGCGAGTCCTGAGTGCCAGGGTGTGCTGCTGTTGTGGTGCATTGAGCAGCGTGAGAGGTTGATGTTGTGGTGGATAGGAAATATCATGTGAAGATGCATTCATTTCATTGACCTTGACCACCTGTGTGAGATCCTTAGATTTCCTGTAGGACTCGGGTTCAGAAGTTGGGAATTAACCTCCTTGGCAATTCATTCCCAATCCCTCTGGGAGTTGCCCTTGAGGGCTTCCTGCCCCCCTCCCGAGGAACCATTGCATCTCTCCTCCTGCCCACCATCGCACATCGAGGCCTCCAGTGCCCCATTTGTGACCTTGGATCTTCCTCTTGTCCCTGAGATCCATTTTCCTTGTTTAGATTTGTAGCAATAGTATTCAGCTGCATCCTGTCAGGTAGAGCTGCCTTCATTTTAGGGGGAACAGTCTTTTTTTTATTTCTTCATGGAATGTGAGCATTGCTGGGAAGGCCAGCATTTGTTGTCCATCCCCCTAATTGACCTTGAGAAGGTGGTGGTGAACCTCCGACAACAACCACCATCTTCTTTTGAGCTAGCTATTGCACTAACCAGTAGAGTTTTTCCCTCAGATTCTCATTGACAGGAGCTGGGGCTCCTTGATGCCACATTCAGTTAAACGCTACTTTGATGTCAAGGGCAGCCACAAGTAAGAATTGGGAGCAGGAGTGGTCCATTCGGCCCATTGAGCCTGCACTGCCATTCAATAAGATCATGGCTGGTCTGATTGTGGCCTAAACACCATTTTTCTGCCTGTCCCCCATAGCCTTCAACTTCCTTGTAGACCAAAAATATGCCAAATTCAACCATGAACATACTCAATGACCCAGCCTCCACTTCTCTCCTTGGGAGAGAATTTCAAAGACTAATGATGGTCAGAAAAGAAATTCTTCCTCACCTCTGTGGGATTCCCCTTAGTTTGAAACTGTGCCCACTAGTTCTAGATTCTCCCACAAGAGGAAACATTCTCTCAGCATCTACCCTGTCAAGCCCCCTCAGAATCTTATGGCCAGAATTTTCCCGTTGGTGTGTGGGAGTGGGCCCTGGTTGTACTTGCCTGAGTGAGCAGAGTGACTTCAAAACTCATACCAGCTGCTATGACAGGAGTAATAGCCTTGGTCAGGACTCTACAGTATAGATAATTTCTGGGGCCTGCAGCTTTCATGAAGCCTTCCCTTAGCCTGGGAATGGGAGTTGTGCTCACCACTGGAGGCAGCTCCTCTGAGAAGGAAGGGAGGGCCAGAAGGGGGAGGAGGCCAGGAGTCCATATTCAACCTCCAGGGGAGTCACCTTTGGGAGGAGAGGTGCAGGCACAAGGGGCGTAGGGCCAACAGGAAGTGCAAGACGGAAGGGGCCACAGAAGATGCCAATATCCTGCTGCCAGGGTTTACAGGCAGCAAAGCAGCTACCTCAATATGTCTGAGGTGCAGTGCTGAAGGTGGCTTCATCTCTCAAGGGAGACAGTGAACTCCATCTGTCAGATGATAGGTCCTGAAATCTCCGCAAACTGTGTGGGTGGGCACCCCATGCTAGTGGCTCTAAAGGTCACAGCTGCCCTCAACTTCTATGCCTCTGGCTCTTTCCAGGGGTTGGTGGGTGATCTCTGCAGTTTCCCAATCAGCTTTCCACACTTGTGTTAAGCAGGCGACAGACGCTCTATTCAGGTGTGTATTGACTTTCATCCACTATTGCTGGGACAGGGCCAGCCAGACACAGTGAGCCAGAGGCATTGCGGCCATTGCTGGCTTCCCCTGCATTCAAGGTGCAATAGACTGCACACTTGTGGCCATCAAGGTGCCAGCAGGTGAGCCTGATGCTTTTGTCAACAGGAAGGGCTGCCACTCCATGAACGTGCAGATAGTGTGTGATGACAGGATGCAGATTCTACAAGTCTGTGCAAGGTACCCAGGCAGCTCCCATGACACTTACATACTGAGACGGTCCCAGGTGCTGAGGCTCTTCAGTGCTTCAGCCCGGCTAGATGAACGGCTGCTGGATGACAAGGGCTATCCCCTCAAAAGATGGCTCATGATGCCTCTCTGCATCCAAGAACAGAGGCCGAGCAGCGGTACAATAGGAGCCACGCCTCCACAAGGGCTGTGGTGGAGAAAACCATCGGTCTTCTCAAGATGCACTTCTGATGTCTGGACTGCTCAGGGGGCGCACTCCAGTATCCCCCAGATCATGTGTCGCTGATAGTGGTTGCAAGCTGCACTCCCCACAATCTGACGCTGGAAAGGCGGGGACGCTCTGCACGAGGAAGACGTGCTCCGGATGCACATGATGGGTCCAGCAGCGAGTCCGAGGATGAACGGTCCGAGGAGAATGCTGAGGGGGTAGATGCTGACCCGGGCATACTCCAGGAAGGCAGGGACACCCGGGAGGGAGGCTCTAATCCTTCAGCTAGCCCACCCCAGATGGACCTTCAACACACACTGGGGCTGCAGGCTCCATACTCGATACCTGAGTGCTAAATCTGCCTGGATACTAACATTAACTAAGGCGCTAGTCAATAAAGCTCAATGTCAAACAACTCACTCATAATATCATGACTTCCCGTACACATGCAGCAGTAAGGTACCTGAAGAAGTACCTGAGGCATGGCAACATTTCAAAATTTATTGAGTAAGCAAAAGTAAATTGATAAAGCAAAACAAAAATGGTGTTGTACATCACACTTCGACTGAGTACTGTGGGCCAACAAAAGCACCAGTGAAAAACCTGTGGTGTGCCTAAGGTGCCTTAATTTTACCCTTACGGGTGCTAATGCAGTGTCCCCTTGCTGGCTCTGGCATCTGAGACAGCTTGCTCACTGTGCTGTCCTGTTGGCCTTGATGACCTTGGCAGACGTCCTGTGGCCCGTGGAGCATTTGATGGTCACATCTGGGAGGGAGCAGCCAGTTCCACAGCTGGCTTCTCCCCAGTCACTGCAGCCTTATTGGATGTCACGGTCACTGGCAGAGGGGCAGAGGAGCTGCTGCCCTCATCCAGAGCACCCTGAGAGGAGCCCGCAGAGACTCCTGCACCGACGTGAGGTCACTTCGGACCTCCCTGCTCACCGTTGGTGGATGGGCACCGAGCTGGAATACTTGGTGCCCAGACCATCTCCCACACTGGCACTGACAAGCTGTGGCCAATGCCGATGTGAGGGCTTGCAGGTCCGAGCGCAACCCCAGGGGGCCCTGATTGTTCTCCTGGAGGTGCATCTCCACGAGAGTCACCACTCTCTCTATGGATGAAGCATGGTGCTCGGTCATAAGGTTCATTGCATCGGTGATCCTCTGTGTGGATTCCTCCAACATGGAGACCATGCCATGCATAGCCTCGTGTATCTCCGCCAGATCCTCCCGCAGACCCTGCTGGACATCCAGCGTCTGCTGCCTCATGGACGACTCCAGAGGCCTATCATCAGCCACCGACCAAGCAAGTACCTGGTCCCCAGCAGTCTTCCAACTGGTGGTGCCCTGGGCACTCTGTCTCCACCCACACCTCAAGCGAGTATGAAGTGCCCTCACTGCTGTGCCCTGGGACACTAGCCAAATATCTAATTCCCACCAAGGTGCCTGCCTGGCTGAGATGGTGTGATGCTGGTGAGTGGATTTGCTTTGGGACTTCAGGGGTGAGAGGTGGGCCCTCTGCCTCCTCTTCCCAGCCCTGCTCCAGTGATGCTTAAAAGAAGGTAAAGGACATTTGATTAGTTACAGTGCAGACAATGTTAACTTGCATGCCGCTCCCCCAGATCATTATGTGCTCATCCTTCCATAATCAATGGTAAACCCTGTTGCAAACTTCAATCACTGAGCATTCAGCAGTGCCATGGCTTCTGGGACACACATCGTGACCTCATTGCTGGGCATGGTACCTCTCCAGATCCATGGCTTGCTGCTCGTAAGACATTAGGATGGCCAACTGGGCCTGGCCTCCACCAGTCCGCATTCTTTCCGACGCATTGTGCGCAGTCTTCACCTGAAAAGGAGAGAGGAGCATTGATTAGTCCAGCCTGCACCTGGATTCCTAACCCAGCCAGAGTGGGACATTGCAGGGCTCCAGTTCTTCATCACCCCGCAGCTGCCACACACTCACCAAACAAGCCAGGGCTGAACACCGCCCCCCATTGCCCAAATGCTGCCTCCTTCACATCTGGCACCACAAGGTGCCACTTTGAGGAGGCACAAGCACGTGGAGTGCAAAGACCAGCAGATGGATTGGTGCCCCGCCAACTGGAAGCTCCCCTCCCAGCATGTTAGCACCCTGACTTTGACATGTTTCCCAGTTCCAGCACTCTGCCTAGGTGCAGACCCTTGACTTTCACCCCCATTCTATACTCCGGGTCACACATGCTGCAGATGCAGAACCCATCCTAGCTCAACCCTCTCAGGGTGAACTGGGCATGGGCAATCTCTGCTGGCACACCCAGCGAGGGATGCATGCCCTGAGGGATTCAATAACGTTACTGTACATAGAGCTGCCGGGTGGGGATTGGGGGTTGGGGTGGGGGGGGGGGTGGGGGGTGCGTGGCAGTTGCATTAAGTGACTTGAGGCAACATGGTACTCACCCTTCCAGAGCACAGGAGAATGTTGAATCTTTTGCGGCAGTGGAGTCATGTGCGCCCCACCACATTATGGGAGCTCACACTCTCGGCCACCTCCTCCCACACACATTTGATCAGATGGGGAGGCCTCTGCCTCCCATCCCTCGGAAGAATGACCTCCTGCCGCGCTGCCACCTCCTCCAGGGGAGCAGCTAGGCACTCGTCTGAAAAACAAGGGGCACACTGCCCCAATGGCCTACACCCCCCACCGGCCTGGCCTGTCCCAATGGCCTACCCTCCGGACTTGCGTCACCAACATTGCCCCTATGCAGAGCCCTTCTCCCAACCATTATGAGCAGCCTTTCCAAGGTTGCCAGGCCTTCATTTATACAGTCCACCGGGTCACCATTGGACCTGGCGGTCTGCGCGCGCCCACCGCAGCCTGCCCAGTCCCGCTATGCACAGGAGTTGTGAAGTACGCTGGGCGGGCCTTAATTGGCCCATAAAATGGCGGCATGGACACGATTGCAGGTGGCAATCAGATCCGCACCCTCCTGCATGCGCTCCCGACCGGCCCGCCCGACATGGGGAAAATTCTCCTCTATATGTTTCAATAAGATCACCTCTCATTCTTCTAAATTCCAATGAGTACAGGCCCAACCTGCTCAACCTTTCCTCATAAGACAACCCCTTCAGCCCAGAAATCATCTTAGTGAACCTTTTCCGAACAGCTTCCAATGCAAGTCTATCTACCTTAAGAAAGAAAAGCTAAACTGTACATAGTGCTCTAGGGCTTGAATTTCACACTTGGTGTGGGCCAATTCAGCGGGAATGGAAGTGGATGTGGAATCGGCTCCCATCTGCGGTCACATTGCAAACGTGATTTCACACTTAATTGGATGGCCCATTAAGATCTGCCCAACACAAAACGCACCTTCTCAATGGTCGGGAAGGGCCAGGAGGGAGCCTATCGGGCGCTGGGTCCAATGGCGATCCAGAAGACACTTTAAATCCAGCAGAGGCAGTTTCCTGATAACTGCCAGGGAAGAATCTTCGAAGTCTATCCAGGAAACCAGTTCATTTGAACAATGGCCGCGCCAGCAGCTGGAGACATCAGGCGGGAGGGCAAGTCGGGTGGGCACTCGTCTCCCCCTATTTCTCGGATGAGTGCTTCGCGGTCCTGGTGGAAGGGGTCGGTGTCAGGCGAGACACTCTAGTACCTAGGGATGGCAGGAGGAGGCAACCGCACTGGACCATAAAAGCCTGGGGGAGGTGGCAGGCGAGGTCAACGGCCACAATGTTGTGCGGCACACGTGGGTGCAGTTCCGCAAAAGCTGTGCTCATCAAACTGAGTACCGAATTGGCATGGGTCAGTGTGGAGAAGCATTAAGGGCTAGAGCTCAGGGTTGTGAGAGTCTGAGTGCCATCTGTCACTAACACTGGCACCAGTCAGGGGGGTGAGCCCTGGCTGTTTGGCCTGAGCGCCTTGTGGGTTGAGGGCCATGACTTGGCTGTGCCCTGCAAGGTGTCCCGTGGGTGGGTGTGCCAGGCTGCAATGGCACTGCAGGCAGAGTGGACAAATCAATGCTCCTCCACCATTTCAGGAGAAGAGAAATCATAATGCCAACAAAAGAACTAAGACAGGCAGAGGGCCCCTAAACATCCTTATTCTGACAAGGTACGAGATGGATGCCTTGAAGCTGGAGTGCCGCCACCAACTAGGTCAGCTAGTCGTGGAGAGGCAGGGGTCCCTGATGAAGGTAAAGGTGCAGTGCACAGAGGTGAAAGTGTCAGATTGTGCAAACATTTTTGTGGTCTCATCATTGATGGCAGCCTCAAACCCGGAGTCCATATTGATCATTGAAAGATGATGGCGTCGTCGTATAGATCTTCATTGTCTCACCAGGGAGCCTGGCATGCAGTGACAGTGCAATGACTTGAACTAATGACATGTCATTGCTCTCCCCTAGAATTACCAGCTTGCCAATGAACACAGGACCCCAAAGAGCCACCTTTGACACCAGAGGACCACTGAGGGCCATGAAGAGATATTAATGTCTATAATGCTAATGGAAACTATTTATTAAAATAGAGTTCTAGTGGGGTCTGTATCTATGTGTGTGTCTGTGTGTGTCTTAACTGAATTAAAGCCAGCTAGTCTGAGTGCTTTGAAGTATAGTAGTTTTGAGATGTTAATTAGGTAAACGTAAGGAGAGCAGAAGGTAAAGTGTAAATTTACATTTGTTAAAAACAACCATTCAAGACTGCGGGTGAAATCTCACACCTAGCTAAATGATGCCAAGCAATGTGTTTATTCTTTTTCAGCTTACTAATAAAATTGGTGGGATGAAAGGATGTTATTGTTAGAAGAGGTGAAGTGAAAAGCCTCATGATACAATGGAAAATTTACATTCAAAGAGAAAGATATGCATAAAGGAGAAAGGAGATTGAGTGCAAGGGAGAGGCATTTTAAGATCCAACAAGTGTGAGAAGTCTCCAGCCTATAAGCCTCAAGCCGTTGTTTGCAAGGATCCAGAGTTGAAAGAAACTAATTTTGAATGTGACTGTCCAGGGTGTGCGTTACCAGATATCTGTTTAAATCTATCAGTTTTACTGTTGCCTTAATGTGGGATGTAACTGAGAGCCAGATTAATAAGGGGATTTTGGTAGTTATTATAATAGTAATTTTATAGATTTATGTATGTGTTTACAATCTTTCTTGTATTAATAAATGTTTAATTAAGTTTTATTTAAAAACCTCTTGAGACTTGGTGGTCTTATTACTACTGAATTCAAAGCCTGCACCTCGAAACATAGGGCAGAATTTTATGGCCCCGTTTCCGCAGGGACAGGGCTGTAAAATGTGGCAGTCTGTTATAAATGCCGTTGACAACAGCAGGAACGTAAAATCTCACTGTCATAAAATTATGCCCATACAGATTGCAAAAATGGGTTATGACAGTTGTTTCAAGTTTCCCTCTGGGCTTTGAACAACATCGGCTGCATCATAATAATTGGGGGCTGTTTGCCGGACTGCAATGTGGCTTTGGTAATTGCTAAGACTTGTTTGGGAGTAGAAGATATAACTCTGATCGTGTTACAAAAAGTATCCAAGTTAAGTTAACAGAGTTTGGGGATAAATTACAATTGGGGTTACCTGCCGGAGCTAGGAAAGCAGATATAACTGAAGTGATAGAACAGCATTTGAAGTTGGAAGTGACACCTGACACTAGTGAGAACAGCTGCAGGTAGTGCGACTTCAGTTAGAAATGAAGAAGCTTGAATTTGAACAAACAAAAAAAATGAAAAAACTGGAACTAGAAGCAGCAGAAAAAGAAAGGGAAAAAAAGATTATTTCAAAAAGAAATGGAAATGCAAAAACTTGATCTCCAGAGGGAAAAGTTAGCAATGGAAGAGAGAACTAAGGAAAGAGATAGAGGGCATTGGCTTAAAAGGCTAGAAGTTAAAAAAGAGACCTCAGATTCTGAGGAAAGTTCTGATGAGCAAAAGACTTCTAACTTAAACCCCGGGTTGGGGTGGGGGTGGGAGGGGGGTGGATGGGGAGGGAGAAGATGTTTAAATTTCTACAAGCTCTTTCAAAGTTTGAGGAAAAATATATTGAAGCATTCTTTATTTCATTTGAGAAGGTAGCTAAATGGATGAGATGGCCACAGGAGAACTGGACATTATTGTTACAATCCAGTTGGTGTGTAGAGCACATGAGGTATATGCTTTGCTCTCTGAAGAAGTATCATTGAATTATGATGTGATAAAAAAAAAGGATATTTTAAGTGTAAATGAGTTGGTTCCTGAAGCATACAGGCAGAAATTTAGGAATATGAGAAAACAGCCTGGGCAAACTTATGTTGAGTGTCGACGAGTAAAACAAAGTAATTTTGACTGGTGGATACGGGCATTAGAAATAGAGACAACATATGCAGCTGCTAGAGACGTAATTCTTTTAGAAGAATTTAAAGATTCAATTCCTTCAGTAATGAGAACTCATATGGAGGAACAGAGGGTTCAAACAGTAAGACAAACAGCAGAGATAGCTGACCGATTAGGAGTTAGTTCAGAGATAAACCTTGTTTTTATTACCCTTTCAAATCAGAAAAGGATAGAAAGTGGGAAGGTGAAAGGAAGGTAGTTAGGGAAGAGAAGGAATAGTTGGAAATTCCCAGGAGGTTTTTTCTCAGAATAAAATGGAAAGTGCTGAGGGTAGAAGTGACATTCGAAAGTTGAGGCGTTTTCATTGTAATAAAGTGGGGCACACAGGGAGAATCAGTGATAGGTAAAGAAGTGGGAATGTGTTCATAGTTTACCCAAAAGAATTCTGAGGAGCAGGTTGCAGAAATGTTTAAAGATTTTGTGTGTGAAGGAAAGTCTTTCCACGTGTACAGGGTGGAGTAGGTAAAGGGTTTAAAATTTTAAGAGATACTGGGGCTAGTCAATCCTTGATGTTGTGGGATAGTAATACTTGTTATTCAGAGGAAGTATTGCAGGAACAGGTGATAATAAGTGGGGTTCATGGAGATGTTAAACCCATTCCATCGTGGAAGGTAAATTTAAAGAATAAGTGGAAAACTGGTAAAGTGACTTGGGATGGTGGAAAAAATGTTCATTGCAGGGGTTCAAGTTATTCTGGGTAATGATATAGCTGGATCACAAATGTGGTTGATGCCTGTGGTAGTTGAACAGCCTATAGAAGTGTTTTCAACAGAGTTGTTACAAGAGGAGCATCCTGGTTTGTTTCCAGATTCAGGAGATCACAGGTACACAGGTTGAAGCAAGGAAAATAAGAAGGACAGGTAGTTCAAAGGCAGGAGGAAGGCATTGAAATCCAATTAGCAGGCATTATGTTTAATAACATTGTTCAGAAAGACACAGGAGAGGACCATTCAGCTGAATTGTTTAATTCAAGGCAGTTAATTGAGTTGCAGCAAAAAGCTTTGTAATTAAAGCAGTTATATCAGACAGCTTACTCAGGAACAAAGGCAAAATGTATTCCAGAACGTAATTACCTTAAGGGTGATATTTTAATGAGAAAATGGGGACCGGGCCATGTCTCAGCAAATGAAAGCTGGAGGGAGGTACATCATATTGTTATCCCATTAGGGTGTAGAAATAAGATTTTGAGGGTTCCAATGGGGGAACATTTTGGAATTAGAAAGACACAGGCAAAAGTACAGAAATATTTTTATTGACCAGGATTGCAAAGGAATGTAGTCAAATTCTGTAGAACACATTATATATGTCAGGTGAAAAAAAAACCACAAGCAGTGATTAAGCCGGCACCTTTAATCCCAATACCAGCACTTGAAGAACATTTTACTAGGCTCATGATTGATTGTGTAGGACCCCTCCCTAAGACTAAAAGTGGAAATCAGTACTTATTGACAATAATGGATGATGGGTCTACCAGGTTTCCTAAAGTAATACCTTTAAGAAATATTACACCTAAGAAGATTGTGGAAGAGTTAACTAAATTTTTTACAAGATATGGTTTACCTAAGGAAATACAATCAGATCAGGGTTCAAATATTATGTCACAGCGGTTTAAGGAAGTAATAAACTGTTTGGGGATAAAACAGTTTCAGTAGACAGTTTATCATCTGGACCCACAAGGAGCTTTGGAAAGATGGCATCAAACTTTAAAAACTATGATGAGAGCGTACTGTCAGGATTGTTCACATGCTTGGAATAGAGGAATTCCATTCTTGTGATTTGCTATTAGGGACACTCCTAATGCATTGACTGGTTTTAGTCCTTTTGAACTAGTTTATGGTCATGAGGTAAGGGGACCATTGAAATTGATTAATGAGAAATTAGTGGATCAAAATCCAGAAACAACTCTCCTGGATTATGTATCAAACTTTAGAGAGAGGTTAAACAGAGCGTGTGAGTTGGCTAGGGAACATTTAAAGACACCACAGTAAGTGATGAAAGTGAAGGCAGATAAGAAAGCTAAAGCTCACAGTTTTATTGCTGAAAAGCACGAGTTCTGTTGCCAGTACTGAATGATTCATTAAAGGCAAGGTTTAGTGGGCCTTACAGGATTGCAAAGTAATTGAGTGAAGTAAATTATTTAATAAATACTCCAGATAGAAGAATGAAGCAGAGGGTGTGTCATGTAAATATACTTTAAAAGTACTTTGGCATGGAAGAGGAACAAAAGGAGGTATTAGTGGTGGTAGATAATGAGAAAGAGGTAGAAATGCAGGACTCTGAAATTGATTTTCCTCTAATCAAATTGGATAATGAGAAAACTTTACGTGAAAACTTAAATGTAATATTGAGTTACCTTCCAAACAAGTGACAAAGTAATTTGGAAAAGCTATTGTAGTCACACAAACCTATTTGTGGAAATAAGTTGGGGAGGCCAGATTTAGCCATACATGATGTGTCTAGAAGTTTCATCTTCGGTAAGGCAGCATCCTTATAGATTAAATATGACAAAGTTATCACAAGAACAGAAAAAAATTAATTTTATGCTTTAATATGATATCTTTGAGCATTGCTGCTGTAACTGGAGTTCACCTATTGTGCTGGTACTGAAACTGGATGGAAAACAGAGTGGAATATTGAAAGGTGAATGCAGTGACAAAAGCGGATTCATATCCTATGGGTAGAGGATTGTATTTAGAAAGTGGGACAATCAAAATTTATCACAAAGATTAACTTGCTGAAAGGATATTGGCAAGTACCATTATTGGAGAGAGCAAAGAAGATATTGGCTTTTGTGATGCCAAATGGACTATTTCAGTTTAAAGTCATGCCATTTGGTATGAAGAATGCACCTGCAACATTCCAAAGACTGACAAAGTAATTGCACTTCTAAGCAATTGTGCTGTTTGTATTGATGACTTAATAGTTTTCAGTCAGACATGGGAAGAGCATTTACAGCATCCAAAAGAATTATTTATTTGATTACAAGAAGCTAATTTGGTGATGAACTTGACTTAAAGTGAATTTGCAAAAACGCAAGTTATGTATCTAAGCCATACCGTTGAACATGGGAAGCTGGCTCCAAGAGATGTGAAAGTCAAAGCTATCATGGATTTCCCAGTGCCTATACAAAATGAGAAGTTTTGAGATTTCTGGGCATGATTGGGTTTTACCAGAAATTTGTACCAAATTTTAACAGTGTGGTTGCTCCACTGACTGGACTATTAAAAAAGAACAAGATGTTTCAATGGACACTGGAGTGTCAGAAGGCTTTCGATAGTGTGCTAACTGTATTAACTATGACACCAGTTTTGGCACTACCTAATTACACCAAGCAATTTAAGTTGGCCGTTGACACAAGCGATACAGACATTGCAGCCGTATTGTTACAAGGAGATGACACTGGACTTGAAAAACTAATAGGGTATTATTCATGGATGTTGACTGTACAACAAAGAAGATATTCAATGATTGAAAAGGAGATTTTGAGTTGGTGTTAGCATTGAAGCATTTTGAAATCTATGTGGCAAACAAGTTGTGAGAAACAATTGTTTATACAGACCACAATGCTTTAAAGTTTCAGGACAAATTTCGAGACAAAAGTGCAAGGCTATTCAGGTGGACTTTATTAAAGCAACCATTTAATCTACAGATAATACATGTCGCTGTTTGAGAGAATCTGATTGCAGGTGTGTATCAAGAGTGACACTTAATAGGAAAATTGGACATTTTAAAGCCTGGACACTGAACTGGAATGATTTCTGCTGACACCAAGGATTTATGCATATATTGTTATGTTAATGCATGCATCTGGTACAGTAATCGTGTAAGTATATAGTTAAGTATCGGAGATAGTGTAAGATGAGTTAATAAAAAAATGAAGCCATCTTTTACAATTATGATGTTTCATTTTTCAATAAGTAGGGGAAGTCATGAAGAGATATTAATGCCTATAATGTTATTGGAAATTACTTTTTAAAATAGAGTTCTAGTGGGATCTGTGCCTATGTGTGTGTCTACATGTCTTAATTGGATCAAAGCCAGCTAGTCTGAGTGCTTTGATGTATACCAGTTTTGAGATGCTAATTAGATAAATGTAAGGAGGGTAGAAGGTAAAGTGTAAATTTGCATTTCTTAAAAACAACCATTCAAGACTACAGATGAAATCTTACACCTAGCTAGAAGAAACCAAACAATGTGTTTATTTTTTTCAGCTTGGTGGGAAAATTGGTGGGATGGAAGGATGTTATTGTTAGAAGTGGTAAAGTTAAAAGCATAGTGATACAATGGAAAATTTACATTCAAAGAGAAAGATATGTATAAAGGAGAAAGGAGATTGTGCTTAAGGTTGAGACATTTTAAGATCTAACAAGTGTGAGAAGCCTCCAGCCTGTAAGGCTCAAGCTACTGTCTGCAAGGATCCAGAGCTGAAAGAAATTAATTTTGAATGCGACTGTCCAGGGTGTGCTTTGCCAGACATCTGTTTAAATCTATGAGATTTACTGTTGCCTTAAAGGGGTATAACTGAAAGTCAGATTAAGGGATTTTGGTAGTTATTATAGTAATAATTTATGTAGGCATATGTATGTGTTTATAATCTTTCTTCTTTTAATAAATGTTTCATTTAGTTTTATAAAAACCTCTTGAGTCTCGGTGGTCTTATTACTACTGAATTCAAAGCCTGCATCTTGAAACATACAAATTACAAAAATGGGTTACGATAGTTGTTTCAAGTTTTCCTCTGGGATTTGAACAACTCAGCCTTTACCATCGGCCAAGCAATAATAGGCACCCGGTATCCCAGATAGATGCCTCTTTATCAATGGCCAGCAGGGAGGTCCAGAGCAACCTCACATTGACACATGAGCTCCTTATCATCTCTGTGGGCTTCTCTCATTGTGCTTTGGATGATGGCAGCAGTTCCTCTGCCCCTCTGCCAGTAACCGTGGCATCCAATGAAACTGCAAAGACTGGCAAGAGGCCAGCCATGGCATTGGCTGTTCCATCCAAGGCGGGGCTAGCACTGGCCAGACATAGCCACCAAGGTCATCAAGGCCAACAGGACAGCAGAGTCAGCAGGCTGCCTCCAATGCCGCTGCCAGCAACGGTTTGGTTGTGGGGGAGGCAACAAGATGCAGCACTCACAAACGTAAGTTTAAGGCACCATGAGCACAAGAGGGACTTTTCATGGGTGATTTTCTGTTCTGCCATGTTTTGTTAATATGTTTACTAGTGTGACCATTATTGCCATATATTGTTATGTTCATTTGATGAGAGTGCCAGCATGATATAAATTTTGCTTTTGTCTTAGTGGCCTGAGTATGCTTCACTTGTTTTGTAGGTGCAGGGCACACCAGTATCTCATGCTGGAGTGGCTCTAAACATTATTGCACAGGCACTGAGTGGACTTTGGGTTCAAATGAAAGGATCATTTCAGTCGTCCGGGATGGAGGTGGCAGCTGTGGCATGAGGTGGAAGCAGATCTTTGGCAGCCTAGCTAAGGAGCATTGGATCAAGGCGTCCTTGGTGTCCCTGCCTCCCTGAAGGACACAGGACAGAGGTCTTTCTCCAAACCCTCAGTGTTCTCCTCACCTGCTCCTCTTCTTACTCACCAATGAATTCATCATCTGTGACCTGTGGAGCTGCCTCAAGATCTTCTTCCTCCAGTGGGCACCCCCCCCAACCCTTGCCAGAGCCAGAGTGTGGAGAGCACAGCATGCAACCACTATCACTGACACCCACTCTTTGAGGGGTGGTGGTATTGTAGTGCTCCCCCTGAACAGTCCAGGCATCGAAAGCGCATCTTCAGAAGACCTGTGGTCCTCTCTATCACCACCCTTGTGGAGGCATGACTCCTATTATAACGCTGCTCTGCCTCTGTTCTTGGGTGATGGAGAGGTGTCATAAGCCACTTTTTCAACAGATAGCCCTTGTCACCAGCAGCCATCCATAATGTGAAGCTAGAGCAGTAAACCGCCCCAGCACCTGTGAGTGTCTGAGGATGTAAGCATCAAGGGATGTCAGGGTACCTTGTACAGACTTGCAGAATCTGCATCTTGTGGTCACAAACTATCTGGATGTTCATCGACTGGAAGCCCTTCCTGTTGACAAAGACACCTGGTTGACCCACTGGCGCCTTAATGGCTACATATGTGCAGTTGATTGCATCCTGGATGCGGAGGAACCCAGCAATCACTGCAAACCCTCTGGCTCGCTCAGCTTAGGTGGCCTCGTCTGTACGGCAATTAATAAATGTCATTACCTGCCTGAGCAGAGCATCAGTCGCCAGCTTGACACAACTGTGGACAGCTGATTGGGAGACTCCATAAAGATCCCCCACTGGCTCCTGGAAAGAGCCAGAGGCAAAGAAGTTGAGGGCCATTGTGACATTCAGAGCCACTGGCATGAGGTGTCCACCCACACATTTGAAGGTGATCTCAGGGCCAATCATCTGACAAGTGAAGGTCACAGACTCCCTGAAGAGGTATAGCCCCCTTTGGCATTGCACCTCAGACATGTTGAGGTAGCTGCATCGCTTCCTGTAAACCCTGGCAGCAGGATAGTGGCATCTGCTGCGGCCCTTTCTGCTTTGGACTACCTGCTGGCCCTGTGCCCCTTGTGCCTGCACCTCTCCCCCCACAGGTCACTCCCTTGGAAGCTGTGTAGCTCCTCCCCCTTCTGCCCCTCTGTTACTCCTCAGTGGAGGTGCCAACAACAGAGAGCACAATCCCCATTACCAGAGTTACAGAAGGCTGTCTGATGCCTGGAAGGGTCCACACGACCAAAATCCTCTGGGGGCCTTGGAGATACTAATGAGTTCTGAAATGAAGCCTAGAAATGTTAAGACTGAAACTCAGAACAGAGGTGAAGCTGTCAAGTTCAAATAAGCAACCAGCTGTAAACTATCTCCTAAATTCCTCACTACTCACAATGGCAATGCTGCTGACCCTTTTTATCCCACACTTGGGCAAAATCGAATGGGCAACATAAAATTGGGGTCAATTGCCTTTTTAATGGCCTTAAGTAGCACCTTAATTGTTGACAGGCTTGGCTGTGACACCTATGCGCACCCACCAATCTGAAGATTGCTCGTGTAAGGGATGCTCGTCCGATGTCATCATGCGCTATTTCACATCCGTTCTGGCTGGATGTATGTCCACCCGCGAGGCATAAAATTCTGGCCTAGGTGTTTTGTAGAAAGACTTCCCTATTTCTATACTTCATCTCCCTCCCAATAAAGGTCAACACTCTTATTTTCCGTCCTAATTACTTGCTGGACCTACAGGCTAACATTTTGTGATTCATGTAGAAGAGCAGCCAGATCTCGCTGTACCGCAACATTCTGCAGTCTTACTGTTTTTAAAGAATATTCTGTTTCTCTATTCTTCCTGTCAAAGTGGACAGCCTCACATTTTCCCACATTACATTCCATCTGCCAGATTTTTGCCCACTCACTCAACCTATCTATATCCATTTGCAGTCACTCTGTATCCTCCTCACACCTCGTTTTCCTACCTATTGCTGTATCAGCAGCAAATTCGGTTACAATACAGTCGGTTCCTTCATCCAAGTCATTAATATAGTTTGTAAATAGTTGAGGGCCAAGAACTGATCCCTGTAGTTCTCCACTAATTACAGCTCGCCAACCTGAAAATGACCCATTTACCCTGACACTCTATTTCTTGTCAGTTAGCCAATCTTCTATCCATGCTAATATACCACCCCAACATCATGAGCTCTTGTGTAGTACCTTTTTATGTGACACCTTTCCAAATGGCTTATGGAAATCCAAATGCATCTACTGGTACCTTATTACATCCTCAAATAACTAATAAATTTGTCAAATTGTGTCAATCACGATTTCCTTTTTACAAAACCTCTGCCTAATTGTATTATGATTTTTCTAAACTACCTCTTTAATAATGGATTCCAACATTTTCCCAATGACAGATGTCAGGCTAAATGGCCTATAGTTTTCTGTTTTCCATCTGCCTCCTTTCTCGAACAGAAGTTACATTTGCAGTTCTCTAATCTGCTGGGACGTTTCCAGAATCTAGGGAATTTTGGAAGATTACGATAAATACATCCACCATCCCTGCTGCCACTTCAAGACCCTAGGACGCAGGTCATCAGGTCCAAGGGACTTGTCAGTCTTTAGTCCCATTAATTTACCCAGTGCTTCTTCTCTAGTGGCTGTAATTGTTTTAAGTTTCTCCCTCCCTTTTGTCCCTTATCTACTACTATTCTTTGGATACTTTTAATGTCTTCTACTGTGAAGACGGAATAAAAATACTTTTTCAAAATATCTGCCATTTCCTTGTTTCCCAATATTAATTCCCCAGTCTTACCCTCCAACATTCACTTTAGCTGCAGTTTCCCTTTTAACATACTTGTAGAAGCTTTTACTATGTGTTATTATATTTCTTGCTCGTTTTCTCTCATACTCTAATTTCTCCTTTTATTTCTTTAGTCATCCTTTGCTGGTTTCTAAATTGTTCCCAATTTTCTGCCCTACCACTAATCTTTGCCTCATTGTCTGTCCTTTCTTTCAATTTGATACCGTCTTTAACTTCCTTAGCTAACTATGGGTAATACATCTTTCTCATAAGTGTCGCTTGTTCTCAATAGAATATATCTTTGTTGACAGTTATGAAATATCTCCTTAAATGTCTGCCACTGCTTCTCCAAAATCCTACCTTTTAAATTATTTTCCCAGTCCACTCTAACCAACTCAGTCTTCATACCCTTGTAATTTTATTGAAGACTCTAGTTTGAGACCAACATTTCTCACTCTCAAACTGAATGTGAAATTCTATCATGTTATAATCACTCTTACCTAGAGGATCCTTTTCTGTGAGGTCATTAACTAATTCTATTTTATCATTAGATATGACCAGGTCTAAATTAGCCTATTTCCTGGATGGTTCCAGAACGTATTATTCTAAGAAACTGCCCTGAATACACCATGAACTCATGTTCCAGGCTATCTTTGCCAATTTGATTTATTCAATCTATAGGATGGTTAGAATCGCTAACGATTATCGTAGTATCTTTCTTACAAGCCCCTATTATTTCTTGATTTATACTCTATCCTACAATGTAGCTACTGTTAGGGGGCCTATAAACTACTCTCACCCATGACTTCTTTCTTTTGCTATTTCTTATCTCTACCCAAACTGATTCAACATCTTGATCCTCCGAACCATGATCATTTCTCACTACTGTACTGATCTCATCTTATATTAATAAAGCTACCTCCTTTTCCTTCCTTCCAGTCCTTCTGAAAAATCATATAGTGCTCAATATTCAGGTCCCATTCATGGCCACTGAACACCCCCTTCTCTGTAATGGACATCATATCATAAACGTTTATTTCTATTAGTGCTAGCAATTCATCCACCTTGTTATGATTTTAGGTAGAGAGCTTTTAATTGTCTTTTCACCATTTTTCCCTATTCTGACCTTATTTGCTGGTGTACTCTTATGTTTGTACTCTCTGTCCCTTCCTATCACACTCTGTTCATCATCACCCATATCACTACTGTGCATTATTGCCTTTTACTTTCTCATTAACTTTTCAAATCTCCCCTCATGTGCACCTCTGCTCCTCTCCCCACCACTACTATTTAATTTAAAGCCCCTCTACAGCCCTAGTTATGCAATTTGCTAGCATGCAGGTCCCAGTGCAGTTCAGGTGAAGGCCACCTTAATGGCAGAGCTCCCTCTTTTCCAGGACTGGTGCCAATGTCCCGTGAATCGAAACCCTTTTCTCTAATCTTTGAAATAAGCATTCTACTCTTTGATCTTATTTGTCCTTTACAAATTTGCTGACGGCTCCAGTAGTAATCTAATTATTACCTTTGTGATTCTGCTTTCTAATCTAACCCATAACTGCAAATTTCCCTCTGCAGGGCATCATTCTTCATCCTACCTATGTCATTGGTACCTACATGGACCACAACAACTGAATCCTTCCCCTCACACTCCAAGTTCCTCTCCAACCCCAAGGAGATGTCCTTAACCCTGGGGAGACAACACAGTCTTCAAGATGCACACTCTCAGCTGCAGAGTACAGTATCTATCCCCTGAACTATACTGTCACTTATTACTGCTGCATTCCTTTTTTATCCCCCCACTTGAATGGCCTCCTGCACTTTGACACCATGATCAGTTTTCTCAGGTGGCTTTGAACTGTCCCTTTAAATTCACAGAAAAATGACGGAATGAAAAGGGACATGTGACTTCCTGCCATTTCTGCCTGGTGATAGGCCTATGTGACCTGGTTGCCATGGAGACAGGGCCCAGGCCAAATGTTATTGAAATCCACATGCCAGGTTTAACACCTGAAAAATAAAGGACGCAACACCTGGTGTTGCCATGGGTAACCTTACAGACTAAGGCAGATGAACATGCTTTTATTGTAGACTTATAGCTTCCCCAGGCAGTCTGATTAAGAGGTAAATGGACTGATAGACAGACAAGCAGCAGCCTTTGCAAGCAGCAAGGAAAGGCTGTGCTCTGCTAGCTACTAGGCAGAATGTTAATGAAAGCTTATCCTCTGGATAAAGAGAAAGAACCTACAGAATCATAAGGCCACAGGAAGACTTGCTCTCACAAGGCAGGGAGAATGAATCACCAGAGTGAGCCTTGTTGCTGGAAGACAGTTCAATAATTCTTGGAAGACTGAAGGACAGGGCCTTTGATGAACACTGGACTCATGTGAAACAGGAAGAAGTGAACACATTGAAAGCTACTTCTTGTAAAGGGTGCAATTCTGCAAACAGTGTGCTGTAAAGCATAAATACAACAAGAAATATTTGTGCGCTAAAAAAAAATAAAGGGATGTCTTTTCTGTAGTTTAGAATATTAGTTGCCTACTAAGTAATGGTTAGTCAGTGTTGATTTCAGTTTGTTCGTTGCAGTAAAAGACTTAAAACTGGAAATCTTGTCATGCAATTCCTTTAGGCCAGTCACTTGGAATTGAAATCTTTTTTTTAATCAAAATTTATTGGATGCCACAGGAACTGTAACAAATTAGGGGCTCTTTCAGAATACAAATCCAGAGGCTGGGAGTGAGGAGATGGAAATTTTCCAGGCTTTAAGTGAACAACCATTTCACAGTTAGTTTTGTTGTATTCATTTAAAAGTTACCATGGCTATGTCCATGCTCAAGCATTTCTCGAAAGGGAGAATCTGTTTGCGAGTGCCTTAAATAGTTAACAAATATTAATTTAAAGGCAGTAACAAAGAAATTGGAAATAGATTTAAAAGTCAGGGCTAAAAAGGCAGAGATTGTCAAATTATTGGCTCAATACCTGAACATTGAGGGTGAGAAAAATAATCCTGAAAGTACACAGGTCAAGTTAGCTAGGATTCCGTTGCAAATAAAGCAACTGGAATTTGAGAAAGAGAAATTTTTAAAAACTTGAATTCGAAAAAGAGGACAAAGAGAAAAAGGGAAATGTGAAAACTTTAAATTAGAATTCAAAACTGCATGAGAAAGGGAAAACCTTGAATTACAGAGATAAAAAGCAAGGAAATTTGATCTTGATACAAAGAAAAAGTTCAGGTAATGCAAACAGGAGGCAGCAGGAATACTTGATGATGATTCAGATTTAACTCCTGGCTTTGATTTGTCAAGGAATATTCGCATAGTGCCAAAATTCAGTGAGGAAGGCAAAATGTATATTGTGTCATTTTAGAAAATTGCCATGAAATTGCAATAACTGCAAGAAAGTTGGATGGTTTTATTTCAAAGTGTGTTCATGGGGATAGCGTTAGAAGTATACTTGTCATTTCTAACAGTTTAGAGAATAAACCTTAAAATTTAGCAACTAATCACCTACCTGTTCACCTAGTTAATGCCTTCAGGCTTCAGCTCCCTCTGTTTCCAGCTCCCTCTCTTGGACCACTTTTTCTTGGTAAAAGACCAGAGCAGCACCTCCTCCTTCACTGCACCAAATTCTCTCACTTCCCAAATTCCCTAAGTTAAAAATACCATCTCCCGGCACGCTACTTACTTTGTATGTCTGCAAAACCTTCTGTATTTATACTAGCTGAAATTTTAGAGATCTGAGTCAGTACCTGCTCAGTAGAGCACCAGTTCTAACAAGAAAACTTTAATTTCAGCTGACTCTCAGCAGGGAGTTTGTTTATCACTAACTATCACAGAATCACACCGTGCAGAAGAGGCCCATCGAGTCTGCACGGACACATGAGAAACACCTGACCTACCTACCTAAACCCATTTATCAGCACATGGCCCATAGCCTTGAATGTTATGACATGCCAAGTGCTCATCCAGGTACTTTTTAAAGGATGTGAGGCAACCCACCTCCACCACCCTCCCAGGCAGCGCATTCCACACTGTCACCACCCTCTGGGTAAAAATGTATTTCCTCACATCCCCCCTAAACCTCCTGCCCCTCACTTTGAAGTTATGTCCCCTCATGACTGACCCTTCGACTAAGGGGAACAGTTGCTCCCTGCACCCTGTCCATGTCCCTCATAATCTTGTACACCTCGATCAGGTCGCCCCTCAGTCTTCTCTGCTCCAACTAAAACAACCCAAGTCTATCCAAGCTCTCTTCATAACTTAAATGTTTCATCCCAGGCAACATCCAGGTGAATCTCCTCTGCACCCCCTCCAGCGCAATCACATCTTTCCTATAATGTGGTGACTAGAGCTGCACACAGTACTCCAGCTGCGGCCTCACCAAGGTTCTATACAACTCCAACATGATCTCCCTATTTTTGTATTCTATGCCTCAATTGATAAAGGCAAGTGTCCCATATGCCTTTTTCCCCACCCCACTAATATGCCCCTCCGCCTTAAGAGATCTATAGACACACACACCAAGGTCCCTTTGTTCCTCAGAACTTCTGAGTGTTCGTTGAATACTTCCTTGTCAAATCACTCCTTCCAAAGTATATCATCTCACACTTTTCAGAGTTAAATTCCATCTGCCACTTATCTGCCCATTTGACCTTCCCGTCTATATCTTCCTGTAGCCCAAGACACTCAGACTCACTGTTAACCACCTGGCCAATCTTTGTGTCATCCACAAACTTACTAATCCTACCCCCCCACATAGTCATCTATGTCGTTTATATAAATGACGAATAATAGGGGACCCAGCACAGATCCCTGTGGTACGCCACTGGACACTGGCTTCCAGTCGCTAAAGCATCCTTCTGTCGTCACCTTCAATCTCCTACAAATAAGCCAATTTTGAATCCACCTTATCAAATTACCCTGTATCCCATGTGCATTTACCTTCTTTATAAGTCTCCCACGTGGGACCTTGTCAAAGGCTTTGCTGAAATCCATATAAACTACATCAACTACACTACCCCTCATCTACACACCTGGTCACCTCCTCAAAACATTCAATCAAATTTGTTAGGCATCACCTCCCTCTGACAAAGCCATGCTGACTATCCCTGATCAAACCTTGCCTCCCCAAGTGGAGATAGATTCTCTCCTTCAGAATTTTCTCCAATAATTTCCTTACCACTGACATGAGACTCACTGGCCTGTAGTTCCCTGGCTTATCTCTACAACCCTTCTTAAATAGCAGAGACACATCAGCTGTTCTCCAGTCCTCTGGCACCTCCCCCATGGCCAGAGAGGGATTAAAAATTTGGGTCAGAGCCCCTGCAATCTCCTCCCTTGCCTCCCTCAGCAGTCTGGAATACAAATCATCTAGACCTGGAGATTTGTCCACTTTTAAGCCTGCCAACACCTCCAATACCTTGTCACTCACTTTATTAATTTGCTCAAGAACCTCGCATCCTCTCTCCCCGAGTTCGATACCTTCATCCTCATTCTCTTGGGTGAAGATGGATGTGAAGTATTAATTCAACACTCTACTGGTGTCATCTGGCTCCACCCATAGATTGCCCCCATAGTCCCTTATGGGCCCTACTCTTTCCCTGGTTATCCTCTTTCCGTTGATATACTTGTAGAAAATCTTGGGATTTTCCCTACTTTTACCAGCCAGAGCTTTCTCATATCCCCTTTTTGCTCTCCTAATTGCTTTCTTATGCTCCACCCTGCACTTTCTGTGCTCTACTAATGCCTCCGCTGATTTGATTCCCTTGTACCTACTAAAAGACTCTCTTTTCCTTCTCATTGTATCCTGAATATCTCTGGTGATCCATGGTTCTCTGGGCTTGTTACTCCTTCCTATCACACTAGAGGGAACATGTTGACTAAAACTGAAAGAAACTGCAATTTACTGTTACAGTAAAATGCTAAATGCAAACTTCACTAGATTTTAGAAAGATCAACCTCATTTTTCTAAAAAATCACTTTCCAAATTCCTAGATTTAAGTACTGTGTCTCACTGCTCTCGAGTCAAGCTCCACCTTCGTACTACTTACCCTCTCGCTTCATCTCTTGAATTCAGCTCTTTCATCCGTGTTTGGACCAAGGCTGCAGTGAGGTCTGGAGCTGAGTGGCCCTGGTGAGCCCAAACTGAGCATTGTTGAGCTGGTTATTACTGAGTAAGTGCTGCTTGACAGCATTGTTAGTGACAGGTTTCATCAATTTACTGATAATTGAGAGTAGGACTGATGAAGTGGTAATTAGCTAGTTTGGATTTATCCTGGGCAATTTTCCATATGGTCAGGTAGAGGTCAGTGTTGTAGCTGTGCTATGACAGTTTGGCTAGAGGCGCAGATATTTCTGGCGCACAAGTCTTCAGTACCCCACCTTTTTTTTGCTGGGACCCATAGCCTTTGCTGTGTTTAATGCACTCGGCTGTTTTTTGAAATCGTGTGGATTGCATCAAACTGGCTGAAGACAGGCATCCATGATGCTGGGAATTGCAGCATAAGGCAGAGATGAATCATTCACTTCACAATTCTGGCTGAAGATGGTTTCAAATGTTTGTCTTGTCTTTTGCACTACTATGCTGGTTCCCTTATCATTGAGGATGGGCAAGTTTGTGGAGCTGCCTCCTCCCTTTAGTTGTTTAATTATCCAACACCTTTCATGACTGGATGTGGGAGGATTGGGGAGCTTGATCTGATCCACTGGTTGCAGGGTTGCTTTATTCTGTCTGTTGCATAGAGCTTCCACTGTTAAGCATGCATGTTGCACTTCATTTTAGGGTATGCCTGGTGCTACTCCTGGCATGCAGTCTGAACTCCTCATTGAACCAGGGTTAATCCCATGGCTTGATGGTAATGGTAGAGAGAGGGATATGCCAGGCCAGTGCATACAGATTATGTTTGAATATAATTCTGCTGCTGGTGGTGTGTAGTGCCTCATGAATGTTCAGTTTTGAGTTGCTATATCTCTTCTGAATCTATCCCATTTAGCATGTAGTAGTGTCATACAGCATGAAGACTCCACAAGGACTGAGCAATGCTAACTCTTACCAATACAGTCATAGACAGATACATCTGCAACAGGTGAGGTTGAGACTGCCTTGAAGAATGGAACACTGGCTGCATCATGTTCTACCAGTGAATGCAGCAGAGCTGCCTGATGAGTGCAGAGGAAGCCAACGGCATGGAAGCCACTCAGCTCAATGCCACTATCAGATAAATAAGGTGGCAGCACCAAATTTACATGCTGTCTACCTCCACCTGAACAAACATGGGCTGATCACAAATTGCAATCCTCACAAAGGAAAAATATGAAAAATGAATTTTTAGTTTGTAACTATTGGAAATAAGGCAAAAATGCAAGCATAACTGAGTGACAAGGTGCATAGATGAAGCAGAGGGAGATAGCAAGTGAAAGCATGTCTCAAATGTGTCATCTGAGACCAGATGAGGGATAAAAGGAGGAAGTTGGGCTTGTGGGAGAGACATAAAAAAAAGCTCATTACTAAAGGGCATCAAGTTGCAGAGTGTAGATCAAATTTCATCTTTTCGCAAATCCATGGGAGCTTATTATTTCTAGGAATCTCCCACAAAGATTTAAAGACAAGCTTAACGAAAAGCTTGGCTATGGTCTGGAAGCAGGCATGAAATAAGCCTGTCTTACATCCTCTGCAATTGTAGGCTAAGAATTGCAACAATATGATTCAGTGGCACATTTTTTCTTTATTCATTCATGGGATGTGGGCTTTGCTGGCTGGACCAGCATTTATTGCCCATCCCTAGTTGCCCTTGAGAAGGTGGTGGGTGAGCTGTCTTCTTAAACAGCTGCAATCCATGTGGTGCAGGTACACCCACAGTACTGTTAGGGAGTTCCAGGATTTTGACCCAGCGACAGTGAAGGAGTGGCAATATATTTCCAAGTCAGGATGGTGAGTGACTTGGTGGTGGTGTTCCCATCTGTCTGCTGCCCTTGCCCTTCTAGGTGGTAGCAGTCGTGGGTTTGGAAGGTGCTGCCTAAGGAACCTTGGTGAATTCCTGCAGTGCATCTTGTAGATGGTAAACACTATTGCTACTGTGCATCGGTGGTGAAGGAGTAAATGTTTATGGATGTGGTGCCAATGAAGCAGACTGCTTTGTCCTGGATGGTGTCCAGCTTCTTGTGTTGCGAGAGCTGCACTCATCCAGGCAAGTGGGGAGTGTTCCATCACACATCTAACTTGTGCCTTGTATATGATGGACAGGCTTTGGGGAGTCAGGAAGTGAGTTTCTCATCACACGATTTGTAGCCTCTGACCTGCTCTTGTAGCCACAGTATTTATATGGCTAGTCCAGTTCAGTTTCTGGTCAATGGTAGCCTCCTGGATGTTGATGGTGGGGGATTCAGTGATGGTAATGCCATTGAACATCAAGGGGTGATAGTTGCATTCTCTCTTGTTGGAGGTAGTCATTTCCTGACACTTGTGTGGCGCGAATGTTACTTGCCACTTGTCAGCCCAAGCCTGGATATTGTTCAAGTCTTGCTGCATTTGGACATGGACTGCTTCAGTATCTGAGGGGTCACAAATGGTGCTGAACATTGTGCAATCATCAGCGAACATCCCCACTTCTGACCTTATGACGGAAGGAAGGTCATTAATGAAGCAGCTGAAGATGGTTGGGCTAGGACACAAACCTGAGGAACTCCTGTAGTGATGTCCTGAAGCTGAGATAACTGAACTCTAACAACCACAACCATCTTCCTTTGTGCTCGGTATGACTCCAACCACAGGAGAGTTTTCCCCCTGATTCCCATTGACTCCAGTTTTGCTTGGGCTCCTTGATGCCACACTCGGTCAAATGCTGCCTTGATGTCAAGGGCAGCCACTCTCACCTCACCTCAGGAATTCAGCTCTTTTGTCCATGTTTGAACTAAGGCTGTAATGAGGTCAGGAGCTAAGTGACCCTGGTGGAACCCAAACTGGGCATCAGTGAACAAGTTATTGCTAAGCAAATGCTGCTTGATAGCATTGTTGATGATCCCTTCCATTACTTTACTGATGATTGAGAGTAGGCTAATGGGGCAGTATTTGGCCGGGTTGGATTTATCCTGCTTTTTGTGTGCAGGACATACCTGGGCAATTTTCCACATAGCCGGGTAGATGCCAGTGTTGTAGCTGTACTGGAGCATCTTGGCTAGGGGAGCAGCAAGTTCTGGAGCACAAGTCTTCAGTTCTATTGCCGGAATATTGTCAGGGCCCATAGCCTTTGAGTATCCAGTGTCTTCAGCCATTTCTCGACATCACGTGGAGTGAATCGAATTAGCTGAAGACTGGCATCCATGATGCTGGGGATCTCCAGAGGAGCCCGAGATGAACCATCCACTCAGCATTTCTGGCTGAAGATTGTAGTAAATGCTTCAGCCTTATCTTTTGCACTGCTGTGCTAGGCTCCCCCATCGAGGATGGGGATATTTGTGGAGCCTCCTTCTCCAGTGAGTTGCTTAATTGTCCACCACCATTCATGACTAGACGTGGCAGGACTGCAGAACTTAGATCTGATTCGTGGGTTGTGGAATCGCTTAGCTCTGTCTATCACTTGCTGCTTATGCTGTTTGGCACACGAGCAATCCTGTGTTATAGCTTCACTAGATTGGCACCTCATTTTTAGGTGTGCCTAGTTCTGCTCCTGGCATGCCCTCCTGCACTCTTCATTGAACCAGCGTTGATCCCCTGGCTTGATGGTAATGGTACAGTGGGGGATATGTCAGGCCATAAGGTTACAGATTGTGTTCGAGTATAATCCTTCTGCTGTTGATGGCCCACAGCACCTCATGGATGCCCAGTCTTGAGTTGCTAGATCTGTTCAAAATCTATCCCATTTAGCACAGTGATAGTGCCACACAATTGGATGGTTTCCTCAATAAGAAAGGACTTAGTCTCCACAATGGGGTGACATCTGCAACACCTGCCCCTTCACTTCCTCTCTCCTCACCATCCAAGGGCCCAAACACTCCTTTCAAGTGAAGCAGCATTTCACTTGCATTTCCTTCAACTTAGTCTACTGCATTTATTGCTCCCAATGCGGTTTCCTCTGCACTGGAGAGACCAAACACAGACTGGGTGACTGCTTTGCAGAACACCTTCGGTCTGTCCGCAAGCAGCATCCAGATCTCCCTGTCGCTTGCCATTTTAACACTCCACCCTGCTCTCTTGCCCACATGTCTGTCCTTGGCTTGGTGCATTGTTCCAGTGAAGCTCAACGCAAACTGGAGGAACAGCACCTCATCTTCCGACTAGGCACTTTACAGCCTTCCGGACTGAATATTGAGTTCAACAATTTTAGATCTTAAAATCCCTCCTCCATCCCCACCCCATTTCCGTTTCTTCCCCCTCCTTTTTGTTTTTTCCAATAATTTATATGGATTTTTCTTTTCCCACCTATTTCCATTATTTTTAATGTATTCCACCGATCATTTATCGATACCTTTTATGCCCTTTTAGTTTTATTTCACCCCACCCTCACTAGAGCTATTTGTACCTTGCTTGTCCTGCCATCCATTCTTAATTAGCACATTCTTTTAGATAATATCACCACCTTCAACAGCTCTTTGTTCTTTTGTCTGTGACATCTTTTGGTTATCTCCTCCTAGCACTTCTTGCTTGTCCCAACAACCACCCCCCCTTCTCTCTCTTCCCCCCCCCACCCCCCTTAAACCAGCTTATATTTCACCCCTCTCCTATTTTTACTTAGTTCTGTTGAAGGATCATAAGGACTCAAAACATCAACTGTACTCTTCTCCGCTGATGCTGCTAGACCAGCTGAGTTTTTCCAGGTATTTTTTATTTTTTGTTTTAGCCTCCACAATGCCTGTGCGGTAGTCACTTCATGGACAGATGCATCTGCAGCAGGCAGGTTGATGAGGATGAGGTCAAGTATGTTTTTCCCTCTTGTTGGTTCCCTCACCACTTGCCGCAGACCCAGTCTCACAGCTATGTCATTTAGGACTCGGCCAGCTCAGTCAGTAGTGGTGCTATCGAGCCACTCTTGGTGATGGGCAAGAAGTCCCCCACCCAGATTACATTCTGCACCCTTGCCACACTCAGTGCTTCTTCCAAGAGATGTTCAACATGGAGGAGCACTGACTTATCAGCTGAGGGAGGGCGGTACATGGTAATCAGCAGGAGGTTTCCTCACCTACGTTTGACCTGATGCCATGAGACTTCATGGGGAGTTCAGAGTCGATGTCGAGGACTCCCAGGGCAAATCCCTCCTGCCTGTGTACTGCCACTTCTGCTGGGTCTGTCCTACCAGCGGGATGTTGATGGTGGTGTCTGGGACTTTATCTGTAAGGTATGATTCTGTAAGGATCACTATGTCAGGCTGTTGCTTGACTAGTCTGTGAGACAGCTCTCCCAATTTTGGCAGTAATGCAGGGTCAATGGGGCTGCAATTGCTGTTGTCGTGTCTGGTGTCTAGGTCGATGCTGGGTGGTCCGTCTGGTTGGATTCCTTTCTTGTGGCTTTGTAGCGATTTGTTACAACTGAGTGGCATGCTAGGCCATTTCAGAGGGTAATTAAGAGTCAACCACATTAGTGAGCCAGATGGGTTTTTACAATGGTTGCATGGTCATCATTAGACGTTTAATTCCAGATTTTTATTGAATTTAAATTCCACCATCTGCCGTGGTGGTATTCGAACCCTGGTCCCCAGAGCATTACCCTAGGTGTCTGGATTACTAGTCCAGCGACAATACCAATATGCTATCATTCTCCTGATTAGGATTAGGCAATAGTCTTTCATCTTTGGAAGCTGCCTTCAACACAGTGTAGAAAATTTAGTCTTTTGTACTCCGTTTCCACAACACAAAACCAGCACTAAACTGACAATTTTTAACACAACAAATCTCAAGGTCAAATCTGATAAGGTTGCAGATAGGCTGGCTTGATCTCAGACTGTTGCCATGGAGAAGGAACGGAGTCAGTAGCTAGGGAACAGAGTTTGAAGCAGGGACTTAAAGCAATGACTTCAGTCTTTCCAATATTTAATTGAAGGAAATTTCTGCTAATCCAGCACCGTATGTCTGGTAAGCAATCTGATAACTTAGCAATGTTGAAGCCGCAAGAGGTGGTGATGAGGCAGAACTGGGTGTTGCCAGTGTACATGTGAAAAACTAACATTATGCTTTTGGATGATGTCACTGCGGGGTAGTATGTGGATGGGAAAAAGATGACCAAGGATAGATTCTCAAGGGACACCAAAGGTAATGGTGTAGGAGCAGGAAGAGAAGCCATGCAAGTGACTCTCTGGCTCTGATTATATAGATATGAATGGAACCAGGTGAGAGCAGCCCCAGCTAGCTGGGTGACAGTGGAGAGGTGTTAAAGGAAGATGGTGTAGTCAACCATATCAAAGGCTACAACAGGTAAAGGAGGGGACAAGTTTACCTTCATCAGTCACAAAAAATGTGGTTTACAAGATGGGAGTGCACAGTCTGTCTCTAGTTCCACTACTCCACGGGTCACAACACATATTTAAATGATTTCTCCAGCTAGCTATTTGGCCAAACATGTGCTTTACCTATGATTCTCAGAATGAACACGCAATGCCCAGGTTTCTTCAATAAACAAAATCATTAGTTTATTATAAAACCAGACTTGTCAAGTAGAAGGCAAAACATTAACAAAGTATGAAATATGAAAGTATAATAATTATGCTAAGTACGCTAACTCTCTCGCTCTCATACATACATACACCAAAAAAAAAGTTAAAAATCAATGGTTCAAGGGAAAAGGGTATATGATGAGTCCTTGAAATGGTGTCTGGATTATACATATGGTTCTCAGCACTGGTCTGCGAAAAATCGGAGTTTTGCACTACTTTTCAGGCAGACTTTGTAGAAAACTTGCAGTCAATTTCAGAACATCGAGCCACTTTGGGGCATCTTCCATTCACTTTTTGTTTTTGACTGGGTCTGGAGCTTTTGAAAAACACAAGTCTTTTTAAAAACAAGTTCTTCCAGAATGTTCTTGGTCCTTGAAGATGAGCCATTTTCTGTGATTAAAGTATTTATGACAGGTATTGTAGCAAGGTTCCAATATGGAGTGCTAGGAAAGATGGGAATAGATTTGAGACAACACCACGTTCAAAGACTTGAAAGGAAAGGGAGTTTGGAGGTAGGTCAGTAGTTTGTATGACGCTGGTGTCAAGGGCTTGTTTACTGAGGCAAGGGATGATGACAGCACATTTAAAGGAGGGACAGCACCTTAAGAGAGACAACCATTTACAAGATTGGCTGACATGTGGACGAGGAGGGCAAGTTGGGTGGTCAGCAGTTTAGTGGGAATGGGATCTAATGGTACAGGAGGTGGGTCTCACTGATGAACTCAGAGGGCATGTTTGGCCAGGTGGGCATGTGGAAGGGAGGGACACATCTGAGGCAACTGATTGTCATGAAGATCAAAGTAGTCCATGAGCTCTTTGCACTTAGTGTTGGAGATGAGGGGGGAAGGTATGGGGAGAAGGGTTTAAGAAGGCAGCTTGCAGAACAGCAAAGTAGTCAGGGGTTACCTTCGTATGCCAGGATGATCCTGGAATAGGGAACGGTCTCCCCATTATACCGTCTGTAGAAGTTAAATATGCAAATCAGACCTGCTCGACATACATACACCTGGAGGAGTGAAAAAGTTGCTTTTTTTTTAAATTTGTTCATGGG
Organism: Carcharodon carcharias; assembly: GCF_017639515.1. Classification (NCBI taxonomy): domain Eukaryota; kingdom Metazoa; phylum Chordata; class Chondrichthyes; order Lamniformes; family Lamnidae; genus Carcharodon; species Carcharodon carcharias. The sequence goes on from NC_054469.1 coordinate 104,874,612, forward strand.
ATGTGGATGTTGCTGGCTAGGCCAGAATTCATTGCCCATCCCTAATTACCTTCATCACAAATAACACAGAAAATGCTAGAAATATTCAGCAGGTTTGGCTGCAGCTGCAGGGAGAAAAAGCAGAGCTATCATTTCAGGTTTGTGACCTTTGATCACATATTGTTGACTTTATTCCAAGCACTCACTTTGAAGAGTCTGGTTGCCAACCCTACAGTAGGCTATGCTGTGGAGGAAAAGAATAGATTCATTTCATCCACCAACATCTCTCTAATTCAGCTATCTGGGGGTCAACTTTAAAATCCAGATATTTATTTTTGGTTATCAAATTAGGAGGAGGAAGTGCGGAACATTGACAAAAAGCAAGATTATAAAATTGAATGATGTTTTATTTGAGAATCTCAGTCTTTTACAATTCTGCCACTATTTTAACATATTACACTATAAATAATACAATTTGTATAGAATAGAAAATGTCTCACATTTCAAAAATACTCAATTTTCAAATAATGTATGTTTTGTGGACAATATAAATTATCATACCAAAAGCTGGTCAAAGAATCAAATTAATTCAGGAATTTCATCCTGCTCAGTACCAATAGTTCAGAACTCAAAAAAATCTATATGCATCTCGTGATAGCATATTGCATCCTTGGTCATCAAGCTGCAGAGCAGGCCCATTCACAGCTCTTAGACTCGGGTCTAGAAGTAGCGCCATGTAGCCACATCCTCAGCCACAAAAGTAGTAGGCAGGAAGCATGCATACTAATCCAACTGGAAGTGTGTCCAGGACAAACAGTTCTGAAGAAGTCAGGGACACTTTGATCAAGGGAATTGGGGGGGGTGTGCAAGCAAGACCGGGGAACGGGAGGGAGAGCTTACTCGGGGCCAGAGCTCAGACTCAGGGCCGAGACTCAGAGCACCATGATGAGTGGGGTCATTACAGAGGAGCAACAGAATGAGACGATGTCCTGTCAAGAATGAAATGTAAGAAAATGATTTAGATTATTACCTACTGTTGAGTTTTCTCTTCTGCGTGATGTGTTTTAAAACTTATTTTTAAAAAAAGATTTGCTCAGTCCAACATCGGCCAGTCCTCCTCCTCCTTCTCTCCTCCTCATGGCCTAGTGAACCAATTGCAGAGTGCGTGCGCAGGGAAAGTTACCTGGACACTTTGCTCCAGGGGTCAGTCACACCCCTCAGATTAGCTAATTCAAATTTGGTCTGTAATCTGGGTGGGGTGTGATTGCAGGTGAATTAGGTATGAAAACCCAGGGAGGAGTGTTTAAGGACCCTCAGACCTTGCAACTGTCCTATCCAAGGTTCTTGCAAGCTGTGTGGATGAGATCAGGGACTGCAGAGAGGATGAACGAATTGACCACTGCACCATGGTACAGGGGGCCATTCAAGTGGGGGGAGGAAATAGAACATAGTAGTGGTAAGGGACAGTACAATTACGGGTATAGATACAGTTCCCTGCAGGCATGAGCATGAGTCCCGAAGGCTGTGTTGCCTGCCCAGTACCAGGGTTAAGGATACTTCAGGGCTGGAGAGGGGAGTGGGAGGGGAGGAATTCCATTGTCGCCGTCCATGCTGGGACTAACAACATTGATAGGACTAGAAAGGAGGTTCTGTTGAAAGAATTTGAACAGTTAGGAACGAAATTAAAAAGCAGAATCTCCAAGGCAATAATCTCGGGATTACTACTTGAGCCACCGGCAAACTGGTATAGGGTAAATAAAGTCAAGTTGTTAAATGCGTGGCTCAAAGATTGGTGTGGGAGGAATGGGTTTTAGATCATGGGCACTGGCACCAGTACTGGGGTAGAAGGGAGTTGTTCTGGTGTGACAGGCTTCACTTGAACCGTGCTGGGACCAGTGTCGCGGCGAATCGAATAACTGGGGCTGGAAAGAGGACTTTAAACTAAATAGAGGGAGAGAGGTGGGGGAGGGTTCTGGAGAGAGGATACATATGCTTAAAAAGCAAAAGGATATGGCAGCATTACAGGACAGCTATTTAGATAATGATACCCAGAGTGTGACAGGAAGAGACAGAGTTTACAAATATTTTAAAAAAGCAGCAAATGAGTCAAAGGGGGACGAAGTGGTAAAAAAGGCAAAATTAATGGCTCTTTACTTAATAGTATTTGGAACAAAATAAATGAATTAACAGCACAAAGAGAGGTTAATGGGTATGACCTCATAGCCACTACGGAGACACGGTTACAAGGATATCAAAGCAGGGAACTAAATATTTAGGAATACGAGACTTTTCAAAAGGCAGGGAGGAAAAGGTGGTGGGGTAGCTTTGTTAGTACAAGATGGAATAAGTATGATAGCAAGAAATGATCTTGCATCGGAAGATGTAGAATCCAATGTGGGTGGAGGTAAGAAATAACAAGGGGACGACGACACTGGTGGGAGTAGTCTATAAGCCCCCTAACAGTAGCTATATTGTAGGACAGAGAATAAATCGGGAGATAATGAGAGCATGTAAAAAAGGCAGTACATTAATCATCAGTGACTTTAATCTTCATGCAGACTGGGAAAATCAAATTGACAGAGGTAGACACGAGTGAGAGTTCAGTGTTTTTGGGACAGTTTCCTAGAACAATATGTTGTGGATCCAACCAGGGATCAGGCTATTTTGGATCTGGTAATGTGTAATGAGGCAGGTTTAATAAATGAGCTCAGAGTATAAGATCCCCAAGGAAACAGTGACCATAATCTGGTTGAATTTAGCATTCAGTTTGAGTGAGAAACTTGGGTTGGAAACAACTGTGCTAAACTTAAATAAGGGCAATTACAAAGGAATGAGGGCTGAGTTGGCTGGAGTGGACTGGGAAAGGGGTTTAGCAGAAAAGACGATTGATGAATGATGGCAGACGTTTAAGAAAATAGTTCTTGACTCACAACTAAGATATATCCCAGTGAGGGAAGGGGAGGAATAAATGCAATAACTATCACTAGAGAAGAAGTACTAGGGAAACAAATAGGGTTAAAGGCTGATAAGTCTCCTGGACTTGATGGGTTGCATCTTAGGATATTAAAGGTAGTAGCTACACAGATAGTGGATGCACTGGTAGTAATCTTCCAAGAATCCTTAGATTCTGGAAAAATCCCAGAAGATTGGAAAACTGCCAATATTCAAAAAGGGAGGGAGACAAAAAACAGGTAACTATAGGCCAGTTAGCTTAACATGTCACGGGGAAAATGTTGGAGTCTATTATAAAGGATGTAAAAGCAGAATATTTAGAAATCATAATCTAATCAAACAGAGTCAGCATGGCTTCATGAAAGGGAAATCATGCCTGACAAATTTATTAGAATTCTTTGAGGAGGTAACAAGTGGGGAACCAGTAGGTGTAATACGTTTAGATTTCCAAAAGGCATTCAATAAGTTACTGCACATAAGGCTACTTAATAAGATAAGAGCCCATGGTGTTGGGGGTAGTATATTAGCATGGATAGAGGATTGGCTAACTAATAGAAGACAGAGAGCTGGGATAAGGGGGGCATTTTCAGGATGGCAACCTATAACTAGTGGAGTGCACAGGGATCAGTGCTGGGGCCACAATTATTTACAATATATACTAATGATTAGATGAGGGAAGTGAATTTACTATCACCAAGTTTGCGGATGACACAAAAATAGGTGGGAAGGCAAGTGACGAGAATGACACAAAGAGTCTACAGAGGGATACATGCGGGTTTAGTGAATGGGCAAAAACTTGGCAGATAGAATATAATGTGGGAAAATGTGAGGCTATGCACTTTGGCAGTAAGAATGGAGAAGCTGAATATTATTTAAGATTGCAGAAAGCTGCAGCACAGAGGGATTTGGTGGTCCTAGTGCATGAATCCCAAAAAGGTAATGTATAAGTTTAGCAGGTAATATGGAAGGCAAATGGAATGTTGGCCTTTACTTCACAGGGAATAGGGTATAAAAATAGGGAAACCTTGTTAAAACTATACAAGGCACTAATTAGACCACACCAGAATACTGTGAACAATTTTGGTCCCCTTATCTAAGGGGAGATATACTGGCATTGGAGACAGTCCAGAGAAGGTTCACTAGGTTGACACCAGGTATGGAGGGATTTTCATATGAAGAAAGGGTGAGTATGTTGGGCCTCTATTCATTCAAGGAGAATGAGAGGCAACCTTATTGAAACAAGATTCTTAGGGCACTTGACAGGATTGATGCTGAGAGGCTGTTTCCCCTTGTAGGAGGGTCTAGGGACCAGAGGGAATAATCTCAGTGTAAGGGGGTCACCCATTTAAGACCGAGATGAGGAGGAATTTCTTCTCTCAGAGGGTAGCAAATCTGTGGAATTCTTTACCACAGAGGGCTGTGGAGGCTGGGTCATTAAGTACATTCAGGGCTGAGATAGACAGATTTTTAATCAGTAAGGGAAACAAGAGTTATGGGGAAAAGGCAGGAAAGTGGAGTTGAGGATTATCAGATCAGCCATGATTTAATTGAATGGTGGAGCAGGCTCGATGGGCTGAATGGCCTACTTCTGCTCCTATGTCTAATTGTCTTATGCACAGTGCGCATGAGCAAAAAATAAAGATACTAGGGCAGTGGCAAGAAGAGACTCACCAGCAGTCCCCAAGTCTGAGAAATACAGGATAAATGGCACCCCAGGGTATAAACAAACGGGACGAGGGACAAAACATTAAATTAACGGATGATCACATAAAAGACAGGATGGTTGGTCACCCTGAGTCTGTTGCCTGTCACACTGGGTAAGGGCAAGGAAAAAGAAGAGGTGACCTTTGTGCAGAACTAAAGCAAGTATTGGTAAAGAGAGTGTCAAATACCTTGCCTGAGGTCTTTGCTACAAGACTGGTTTATCCTGAGGAAGCCTGGAGCATCCAGTCCTGTTAGAAAATCTACTCTACACAACAACTGCTATAAAAAAGAAAAAAGTTACTTACCTCCAAATGTGGAGAGCGCAGGGGTGCCAAGGGTCAGCATATGTAAATGTTACAAACATGCTAGTTCGGATTTTGTGTTCAGAAGAATGGTAAGGCTAAAAGCACTCCGATATTATGGAGTAAATTGGACACCAACTTCTGGGGTCCACCTTTGCAGTCAAATGCAGAAATCTGAAGTTTCCTGTCCAAGGTGGGTTGGGGAGGTGGTTGGTAAGGGGTAGGGAACCGAGAAGTTGGGGCTCCCCGCACATAGTGGTTTTAACTCCAGTGTGTGCGCATCGACACTAACTGGTGCCTTACATGGAAACCAGCCTGAATGGGAGTGAGGTTTGGAAGCTTCAGAAGGGGACCATGGGTCGGGAGTGGAGAACAAGGAAGTGCCCGATCACAGGGGTGCCCAGGCATGTTGATCCACCAGATAGGTGTAAAAGAATCTACCTCCTGGATTTGACCACTCCTCACCTGGGTTTAGTTGCTGAATTTCCTGTGGGTCAGGAAACCTGGCTATTCACAGTTCAATTTGAAAAGTTGAACAATGAAGCTGCGAGCCTCATTGTAATACTTAAAGTGCCAACCTGCCTCCTCGGAGGCACCTACTGTCACTCAACTGCAGACATTCCCATCTCCATTAAAGCTGGACATAGGTGGGATGAAGGTCTAAATCTTTTAAGATTTTAACTACCTGACTGACCAACTGAGGTTAAAATTCCCCCCTCTGACTTGGTGAGGATTCTTTGATCTGATTGATTTCCTGCCCTGCCACAGGTCCCCTATGTCGAGCTGGGTCAGCTGCCTAATGACAGGAAGTCGTCGATCAAAAACCTCCAAAAATCCGCAGGCAACATAGTGAACAGAGAGCACCTTTCCTTTGCCATTTACTGCAAACTTTGCACCATGCTATTAGTTTCAATTTTGTATTGTGTCTACAGTGTAAATGTTGCAGTTCAATTTCCAACCAGCAAAAGTTTTCCCAAAAACATTTTGCATGTAAATAAATTTCTCCTCAGCTGGTTATACCCCATATTGTTCAAGTTGTTTGATGATTAGTGTAACTGCATCTAATGGTAACAATTTTAACAGATCAGAAGTCACATGTAAAGCACTTATGTGCAGAATTTGCAGACCTAAAGAATACACAAAGATTTTGAACATTTCTCCATGCATAAAACTACACAAACTATAACACAAACATAACAGAAATTACTTTGTTCTGTTTCCAGGTGAGCACTCAGGAACACAGTCCTTGAAATGAAAGAGTTAACAGAACAAGGAGTGGGGGAAGGGAGACTAACAGAACTTCATAGTAAGTGCTTTGATTAACATTCAAAGGATCATTATGATCTTTGTCGTTCTGCCCTCCCCAAATTTTCTATTGAAGTATTGAATCCAAGAGAAAAAGATCTCCCACATGCTATGCTGCTACAAGGATAATGAAATAAAGTTAGTAAGAGTATGCATGTCCTTTGTTGAAGGTCCACAAAGGCTATAGTTCCAGTGATCACAAAAGTTAATGTTCTATCTATTGGCATAGAGATGCATTTCCAGCAATATTTTTGCCTTTTATATAATGAATAAAAATAACTGGTACCAAAGCCAAAAGTAAAGAATAGGACAGCACAACAAATAAGACAGCAGTGAGGTAAGTGACATGACAAAATGCAATGTTCCGCAACTAACCCTGCGAATCTATTAACGAAATGTGAATTGTATAACAAAACCTACTGGTAGATGTGCTGAAAATGTTGGCATTTAGTGCAGATCTAAACAATAACTTCTCACTAGACCTAACTGGAGCTCTATGGAAGCTTCTACACTTCTGTCTGATACGTAACTTAACCTTAGCATAGAAATGTTTTAAAAGACATAATTTAAAAATTGCATAATTAAATGCATTTACATTGCTTTAGTTAAACATTACAGTAACAGGTTACATTAAAACAGTTAAAATGCTGCTGAATGGGTTATTACATTTCAAAGAGCAGAAAAATCACATTGCAGCAACTCCTAACAGCATGGTTGAAAACATCTGAATTCATCTGAAAATGCATTATTTGAAAAGACGTCTGACTAACTTTTATCATTTGTTTCTAAACATCGTCAGAGTGATATTCACTACATTATGTCTTTGACAAGGAGCTGTGCGATGGTTTAAAAATAAAATCCCCAATCATTTTGTCTAGGAAGAGTGTTTTTCTAACACTCCTTCCAACGATTAGCATTGCTTATCACTTTTTAAACACTGTACCTAGTTTCTGCGGCATAGTCTTTTTTAAAAGATCTACTTTATACCCCTCTCTCCAGATGCAGTTAACTCCAGACATCCTGTAGGTAACGTTTCTCTTCACGTAGGTTGGCTATAATTTTCATGGCTGCCAGAGTATCCACTCTCAGGTTTTCTGATACAATCTCGGTCACAGAATTGGCCACATCTTTAGCCATATTTTTGCCATCTCTATTTAAGAAACAAAAATAAACTCTGTAAAATAGCAGTTACAATAAGACCCTATTCTTTTGGATGTTACAAAACCCAAAGTGTAGATAGTCATTAGTTATTTGGTAGTACAGAACTTGAGTATTTCTGAAAAATACTTTTTTTTTGTCTTGCACTCACCAGGACAATTTGCAAGAAAATGCCAATATCAGGGGAAACAACAAATTTATACAGTATGCGAAGAGAGTGCTGATTGATTGGCCCAAGTCTCACAAACATCTTTGTTGGGTTCCATGAGAAACGTACCTTTGATGGAATCATACCTAACTTCCTACCCCTTGCATATTTCCGTACTTGGATGATACATTTGCTATATTTAAATCGCAGTTGCATGTAATAATTTCCTTGCATGTCTTAACGGGCTCCATCCATCCTGCGCTCAAATTCACCTTTGAAATGGAGCAATTAAATGAACTCCTCTTCCTTGACGTACTGGTTGTGAAATCTGCCAGGTGATTTCTCTACCATAGTCTGCTGCAAGCCTATCTTCACTGGTCAATACACGTGTTGGAATTCTTGCAGTTCCATATGCTACAAGATTGGTCTTATCGACAACCTTGTAAAAAGGGCCCAAGCCATTTGCTCACAATGCAAGCTTGATGTTGAAATAGGGCAAATCAAAGATATCCTGCAGGATAATGGCTAACCTGATCAGATCATCTCACGCTGTATATCATACAAACTCATGACTGGGCCTAAGGCCGTCACTTTCAGCCCTGAAAAGTGCCCAGTTTATTTCAGTTTACCCTCGAAGTATCTCGAAAATTTGAGCAACAGGTGAAGCTAGCTGCTTCACATTGCTACAATGCAGTAGCATCACAAAGGGTATTCGCCACTAACAGGATGCTGCCATCAAGCCAAAAAGGCAAGTGACTAATGTGCTATATGAATTTCAGTGCCTGTGTGATGCTAAGTATGTAGGTCATACATCCCAAAGACTGGCGGATTGTAGCAAACAGCATGTCCCTTTCACAGTTCGCAGCAGGCAAGGTATAGACTATACTCAAACAGCCTCTTCTTGTAAAACTAAAGACACAGGCCGGGATTTTCCACACCCGCCCACCATTGCAATCTTCCAGTCCCACTACAAGTCAGTGGACTTCTGGCTGGGGTGCCGCCTTGCCCGTGGCAGGTCCTACGTGCAGTGGGGCTGGAAAATTCCAGTCACAGTGTCCAACATTAAACGTGATTCTGTGATTGAGGATTATTTAGCAAATGTTGTCCAGTGTGGTAAGAATTATGCTGACAACCAATTTAATATTGTCAGTCAGGCTCGCAGTGTAGTGCATTTGCATATACATATATTCATACACAGGGCCCTGTTCTTTGCAAACAGAAAGAACATTTACACACATTGCACCTGTTTCAGCTAAACACAATTAGTGACAGCCATTCACTGGCTCATTCCCCGGGGCAATGTATTGACCAATCAAGGTCAAGCTGCCTGGTTTAAATGTCAAACAATGCTAGGCACTTAACTCTCAGTCACCATCAACTGGTGTATTCGCCATGGCAATGCCTCTAACAATCAGAGTCCGTGTGCCAATCAATCAGCACTCTCTTCTCATTCAGTATAAATTTGTTGTTTCCCCTGACATTGGCATTTTCTTGCAAGTTGTCCTGATGAGTGCAAGGCAAAAACTTCAACAAAAAAAACTCTTTCTTCATAGACAGGCAATATGTACTGGACATGGATACTGCATACAGTTTGAATAATTAAGAATTTTAGGGTAGAATAAGTTGGGGTCAGAAGGACTTAATCATTTCAATCAAACCCTAGGCAAATGTAGCAGCTCAGCATAGAATATTAAATAGGTAATGGAGTGTTTATCATCTCATGATATAGAGGAATCACTATCTATTTTGAAAGTGAACTACAGCACAATCACTGATTTTCATTTCAATGGTACAAACTGCAGGCAATGATTTACAAACAATGTTACACAGTTGGCTGTCCATCTGAGATGGAATTACTGCTTTGTTTCCCCATTTTCAATATATATTTTAAACAGTAGCTGCAATTATTGCTATTTTTTGAACCTGACATGCATCTGCAATCAGGGTTTTCAAAGAATTTTTTTTAAAGAGGAAAAAATGAATTCTTCAGTTGAAATTTTTCCCATCTAGCCAGCATATTCACAATAGGTTGGCCAGCCCTCCGGCTTTCCCTTCCTTCCTTCCCCTCCAACAACATTCATTATCAGTACCAAATTTCTGAATGATGAAAGAGAAAACATCTGTTTTAAAAATTAATATTTTCAAATAGTAATGGCAAGTAACTGGCATGCTATGTTTGCCTGGGTACTGCACAAATAGCACATTAGAAATTCAAGGCTAATAATACAACTACAACCAATGTCTATCTTCTTCCTAAAATAAATATCAACCCAAACATTAATGCGTTTAAATATATAGGTACATTTCTTTATAACTGATACCAAACTTGATTTAATAAAAGATATTCCCCAACTCCCAAGTGGGCTTCTTAAAGTAGCCTGGTTGAAGGCATTCCTAATTCCCTACCAGATACTTTTGCCCTATTTTCTGACTCTTATTTTGCCTCCCTAGGGCAGCAAATAAACAAATCCAAAAAGCAAGTCCATAACTTATTTGAAAAAGATTACCCATCACCTCTGGCACCAGTCAAAATCCTGAAGAAAATGAAACACTTAAAATGGTACATGAAGTACAATTACAAAAATACATAGAATGCTGGCAAGATTTTATTGAAAAGCTTGATCGTTGTGATGGAGGGTCATTCTCCACTACAGTGGAGGGTTTAGAAGGAAACCACAGTTCACTAGTAGGGTTCTATTCATTAAAATTGATTGACTGTAGATCACACAAGGGGAGAAACAAAGCGTTATGTATGTACCTGGCATGTGCCTGGGGCATCAAAGTGTGAAGTTTACCTTACATATCTGTTAAATAGAGTGTATATGAAAAGCCCCAACCTTTGTTACAATTTCTCTGCATTCATGGGAGTGATTTGCCCCACTATTTTAGGTGCCAAAAAGCCTCCAAGATGGCCAAGACAGGGTCTTAAACCAAAACCCCAGCTTAACCAGTTCTTAATGCAAGACGCATTTTGATGAATTAGGTGAAGCTTGTACTAGGAACTGCCAATTGGAGGGTCATTAAGGGGCAGACCGCCATTTAAGTCATTGCCAATTATCACTAAGGAAGCAGTGAGGCATTTCAGTGGCTAGTACTTGAACTAAAGCCCCATTCCATCATGAAACACATTGTTGTGCATTAGCCAGCAAATTTCAAACCTTCATTGGGTGAGTACAATCCACATACGCTGCTGCATGAAAATCATGTCTAATCAGTGCTCGAGTGTTAAACTAGCATGTGTACACTTTAGCATCTCCAGACAAGTTCAAATTATGGTAATCAACAATTGGGACCAAAGTCCCTCTTCCTGGCAATGTCTGAGGTTGCAACACAGACTTCACAACCTTGGTACCATGTGTGACTTTGAAATGAACTTCCAGCCACATACCTGCACCATTATTAAGGCTGTCCATTTCCACCTTGTAATATTGCCTGACTCTGCTGCTGTTTCAACACACCTGCATGCCTTTGTTACTGCTCAATGTGACAATTCCAATGCACCCCTGGCTACCTCCAACTTTCTACCTTCTGTAAAATTGAGGTCATCCAAAACTCGGCTGCACACATCCTAAATTGCACCAAGTCCATACGAACACATGAATTAGAAGGAGGAATAGGGCATTTGGCCCTTTCAAGTTTGCTCTGCCATTTAATAAGATCATGGCTGATCTGATTGTGGCCTCAACTCTACATTCTGCCTACCTCTGATAGCCTTTGACTCCTTTATTAGTCAAGAACTTATCCACCTCTGCCTTAAAAATATTCAACGATCCTGCTTTCACAGCTCTCCGGTGAAGAGAGTTCCAAAGACTCACAACCTCATAAAGATTCTCCTAATCTCAGTCTTAAATGGGAGGTCCCCTATTTTTTAAACTGTGTCCCCTAGTTCTAGTCTCACCCACAAGGGGAAACATCCTTTCAGCATCCACCCTGTCAAGTTCCCTCAGGATCTTACGTGCTTCGATAAGCTCTTCTCTCATTCTTCTAAACTTCAATGGATATAGGCGCAGCCTGTCTAGCCTTTCTTCACAAGATAACCCCCCCATTGCAGGTATCAATGGAGTGAATTTTCTTTGAGCTGCCTCTAACAAAGTCCTATTCCTGCATCTATCCCTGTACTTGCTGACCTACAGCGGCTCTCATTTAAGCAATGCAGTGGTTTTAAACTTCTCATCTTTGCCTTGTTTTCAAGCCCCTCCATGACTTTGCCCCTCCCTAACTCTTTAATCTCACTCAGCCTGACAACCCTTTGAGCTATGTGCGCTCCTCTAATAGCAGCCTCTTGAGCATCCCCTTATTTTAATGTCTCCACCATTGGTGTCCGTGCCTTCAGTTGCCTAGAAACATAACTGTAAGCTCTGGAATTCCCTTCCTAACTCTCTTTGCCTCCATTTTCTCCTACCTCCTTTAAGTCATTCCTTTACATCTAGCTTTTTGACCAAGTATTTGGTCATCTGCCCTAATATCCCCTTTTGTGGCTCTGTGTCAAATTATGTTTAATAAATGCTACCGTGAAATGAGGGACGTTTTACTATGTTAAAGATGTTGGGCAGAATTTTGCCTTGTTGGGAAGCCAACTGCTGCCTGTGATTGGGCCCGGAAGGCAATTTCACACTGCCGGGCCAATCGTGGCCCTCCCAGCGTGAACCATGAGTGGCAGCACTGAGCGCTGCCTGTGTGGGCAGGGGGAGGAGGATAAGTGGGGCAAGCACAAGCACGCACTATATAATCCCTGCCACCTCAGGGAGATGAAGGCATATGAAAAAATATAATTAAAGAAATAAAGATGAAATGAAACATGTCCCCTCATGTGACTCTGTCACATGAATACAGGGACATGTTATTAATGAAAGAATAAAGATTTTATTTGATTTTTATTTGCTTTAGGAAACCTCATCCCATCTGTGGATGAGGTTTCCAAAAACGTGCAAAGGCCACCTGGCCTTTTCACCTGCTTGTGAACCGTAAGGTTGGACAGGCAGCAAAAAATTTCATTTAATTAACTTTTTAATAGCCTTACTAGGCTTTTAATTGTCAGCGGCGCACTGCCGACTCCGGAGCGTGCCCACCAACCGAAATATCCCACGAGTGTACGATGACATCAGGATGCACGTCCGATGTCATCGCATGTCATTTTACACTCAGACAGGTTGGGTGCCCACCCGCCGAGCTAAAAATTTAACCCATTATTATTGTTGTTAAGATTGTGCACTAAAACCAGACTTTCAAGCAAGCATGGCTTATTAGCAGAGCACCCAAAAACAACCAGTTTACACTCTTTCACCAAAATAACCCCCACAGTATTCTTTATTGGTTTAAAACATGGGACACTGTCACCTCCAAAAATGCAATTTAGTTTTCCTTATTATTCACCGAGTTTGTATTTATGTAGGAAGATCACAATATGCTCGCCCCAGATACAGTTTCATTCCCTCCATGCCACCAGAGAAGAGGCAAATTGCCATGCAGATACTGATGTTAACTGCAAATGGGATTAAACTCCTAATACCAAATGCAGCTTTCTTGCACTGTGGTTGCTGAACCCTGTCCAGTACTGCTGTTCCACATTTGGCGTGACCACTTTGTAACCAGGTCATATGCACCAAGGCATTAGGGGAGACCCGATTGTTCCTTCCAAATTACACTGAAAGCCTGAACACTATGCAATACTCTCTAAACTAGATAAATGGTTATTACTGTAGATAAGATTCTAAGTTTAAAGCTTCGCTTTTATATTACCATCTGTTTGGTGGTTGGCAGCGGTTTGGCAATAATCTCTCAAATTAATGGTTCTGGAAAACAGTATTACATAGTAGGTGGAGAGGTTCAGCAGAATTCTGCCCAACCCTCTAAAATGTTTATTTTTAATTCAATTTTTTTCTAACTCTAGGTCTCCTCCCTGACTCCAAAATAGGAACTTTAAAATGTGACACAAATTATTTCCCATGTTAAACATGTCAAAATCTGCTAAAAGATAATTTGGTTACAATATATCAAACAAGTCACATGTACATGGAGTCCATTTTGTTCGCTGAGTCATGGAATTGACCAAAGTCAGGGAACTAATATGAAATGCTATGGTCTACATAATATACTCTGACTCTCAACCAACCAACTCTTCCTCTCCATCACCATCTTCCAATTTTGCAGAGCCTCAGGGATTCCACAAAAGAAATAGGCCATGTGGAACTCAGTCCTGGTCATAAATTAATAAATCGTCCAAACAACCAGACACCCTGCCATTAATATTCAAATAATGGCAAAGATACGAAGCAATGGTGAGGAAATATATTTTAAAAATTGGAACAAAAGTCCCTGGAGGTAGCATTCATCTAAGCTACATATAAAAGTTGACACAGGACAGGATTTTTCAGATAGCTAAGTTTCCTACCATCACCGAAAAAATTAGCTGAGATGGCATCCCCACTGACCACGGCTGGATGGCAGGCATTTAATGCTTTAAGGAGTATTAATTGGCTGAAGGCAAGACTTGTGCCCTTCTCTCAGGAGAAGTCCTGTCTCAAAGAGCCACATCATGGGTAGTGGCAGCCACTGCTGGGATGCAAGCATGCTGCTGGAGCCTACAGGACCAAGTAGGTGTGGAGGTCTAACGGCGGGAACAGCAGGGGAGGGCCAGGGGGCAAGGGGGTTGAGTGTCCTGATGGAAAGGCTGGGGGGGGTGGGGGGGGGTGAAGGAGGGTGCAGACCTTGGGAGACTGTCCAATCTAGAAAGAGGTTCAGTGATGAAGGTGCCCCCTCCCCTCCCACCTCACACATCCAAGGCCTGAGCGTGGTAGCCTGCGGGCTTCACCCCATAGAACATTTTCTCAACAACTGGTATTTATATAGCACCTTTAATGTAATAAAGCATTCCAAGACATTTCACAGCAAATTTGGACACAGAGCCACATAAGGTAATATTAAGGTAGATGGCCAAAGGTTTGGTCAAAGGGGTGGGTTTTAAGAAGTATCGCAAAAGGAGGAAAAAGAGGTAACGGGGTTTAGGGAAGAAATTCCAAAGCTTGGGGCCTACGTGACTAGAAGCAAGGCAACCAATGGTGGAGAAATTAATATCAGGGATACTCAAGAGGCCAGAATTAGATGAGCAGAGATATCTGGGAGAGTTGAGGTGCTGGAGGAGATTTAGAGATAGGGAGGAGCAATCAATGAAGGGACCTGAAAACGAGGAGAATTTTAAAATCGAAATCTTGCTCGACTGGAAGTCAATGTAGGTCAGCATATGGAATCTGGAGCAGGGCCAAAGATAATGGCTGTAGTCTTCCCAATATTTAATTGGAGGAAATTTCTGCTCAACCGGTGCTGGATATCAGATAAGCAATCTGATAATTTAGAATCAGTACAGGAATCAAGAAAGGTGATGGTGATGTCAAGCTGGGTGTCATCAGAAAATTGACACAATGTTTTCAGATGATGTCACCAAGAAGCAGCATGAAACAGAAGAGGGACAAGGATAGATCTTTGGCAGACAGCAGAGGTAATGTAACAGGAAGATAAGTCATTGCAGGTGATTCTCTGGCTATGATTAGTTAGACAATAGAGGAAAGGTGTTGGAGAAATAGTTTGCCTTTGTCGTCGTCACAAAGCATACTATTTGTGACTTTGATAAGAGGTGTTTCAGTACTGTGACAGGTGTTAAAACCTAACTGGAGGGATTCATATAAGGAGTTGTGTGAAAGATGGGGATGGATTTGGCAGGCAATATGACCTAGGACTTTGGAGAGGTTGCAGATAGGACAATAATTTGCAAGAACAGTTCTCTGTTACCTTAACTTCTTTCCTATAGTGTGGAGACCAAAGCTACAGATAGTACTCTAACTGTGGTCTTGCTAAGATTTTATATCAATTAACCATGGTTAATTGTTTTATATTTCTCTTGCCGCAAAACCTAGTATTCTGGTACTTTTTTTAAAAAATGGGCTTATTCATTCACCCCCGGTGGTTGACAGGGCTCTCAAACATGTCCGGCCCATCTCCCGCGCATCCGCCCTCACACCTTCCTCTCCCTCCCAGAACCATGATAGGGTCCCCCTTGTCCTCACTTATCACCCCACCAGCCTCCACATTCAAAGGATTATCCTCCACCATTTCCGCCAACTCCAGCATGATGCTATCACCAAATACATCTTCCCTTCACCTCCCGGTGGCATTCCGCAGGGATCATTCCCTCCATGACACCCTGGTCCACTCCTCCATCACCCCCTATACCTCAACCACCTCCCACAGCACCTTCCCACGCAACAGCAGAAGGTGCAACACCTGCCCCTTTACTTCCCCTCTCCTCACCATCCAAAGGCCCAAACACGCCTTTCAAGTGAAGCAGCATTTCACTTGCACTTCCCTCAATTTAGTCTACTGCATTCGCTGCTCCCCATGCGGTTTCCTCTACATTGGAGAGGCCAAACGCAGACTGGGTGACTGCTTTGTGGAACACCTTCGGTCTGTCCGCAAGCACGACCCAGACTTCCCTGTTGCTTGCCAGTTCAACATTCCACCCTGCTCTCATGCCCACATGTCTGTCCTTGGCCTGCTGCATTGTTCCAGTGAAGCTCAACGCAAACTGGAGGAACAGCACCTCATCTTCTGACTAGGCACCTTACAGCCTTCCGGACTGAATATTGAGTTCAACAATTTTAGATCATGAACTCACTCCTCCATCCCCACCCCCTTTCCGATCCCCCTTTTTTCCAATAATTTATATAGATTTTTCTTTTCCCACCTATTTCCATTATTTTTAAATGTATTTCCATCCATTGTATTATCTTTGCCTTTTAGCCTAATTCGATCCCTTCCCCCCCCACCACCCCACCCCCCTCCCCCCCACCCCACCCCCACTAGGGCTATCTGTACCTTTATTATCACATTCCTTAGATAATATCACCAGCTTCAACACCTCTTTGTCCTTTTGTCTATGACATCTTTTGTCTATCTCCACCTATCACTGGCCCTCTATCCAGCTCTACCTGTCCCACCCCCCCCTTAAACCAGCTTATATTTCACCTCTTTTCTATTTTTCCTTAGTTCTGTTGAAGAGTCAAATGGACTCAAAACGTTAACTGTGTTCCTCTCCGCAGATACTGTCAGACCTGCTGAGTTTTTCCAGGTATTTTTGTTTTTGTTTTGGATTTTCAGCATCCGCAGTTTTTTGCTTTTATTCATTTAAGGCTTTGTTCTTACTGTTTTGTGAAACTGACCCTCCAAATCCATTCTTGTCGGTCAATTCTAATTATTTTCTCTTCTTCTAAATAGGACATTTAGTAATTTCAGCTTTAATTAAAAAATGCAAAACTTTATTACTGCAGATAAAGTACATTGGTCCAGATCTTCCAGTCTTCAGATTGTTGGAGGTTGGAAATACAACAGAAGATGTTCGTCGGAACCCTGCAAGCCCCAACATACTGACTGCCGTGGCAATTCCCGGGAAGTTTCAACTTCCAATGTACAATTTCCCTACTTCCCGGAACCCTTTTCAAACGTCTCCGCCTGTGAGTTAGAGTCAGAGACTTTGGACAGTTCCAATGTACCTACCTAGGTAGTTACCCAGGAAATGTTAGATAGATTAAAACCTAATCTAACTCCTGGGTAACTACTCACCTGACAGCACCCCTAATCACTCACACTGACCCGCCTCCACCCAGCCCCGACTTCCTCTCCCTGGGAAAATCAGACCTGGAAAATCCAACAAGAAATGCAGAGCAACGTTAAGGCAGGATTCGAGCAGAGCGGAAATCCAACAATGATTGCCACTCATCAGAAGCTCCAGGTCATTATTTTCAATTCAGATACTCTGCATTAACAATACCATCCACCTCAGGGAGAATATACTTACAGAACATTTATTCACCACTGATACATGCATTGGGTGCCTTTATGGACTGAAATGCAGCACTGCCCACATGTTATAAGTCATATATATTTATCTCATAAGAGAATTATGGTTGAATTATATGCTTTAATCTGTGCCATTCTGTAACATGCCATTATATACATCATTACTATGAACCTAACAATTTCTACTTACCCACATACATACAAATATCCACTTTCACTCAGCAACATTTTTGTGACATTTTCAGCAAAGAGCTGAAGTAGATGTTGAACATATTTTGGTTTTCCTTCTGTTGTGTCCTTGGGTAAATCTCTTGAGAAACAGACTTTCAGCTGGGTCAAAGTGCCATTGTTTTGAAAACTCCTCAACTCATTCCTGGAAAGCAAAGGAACAAGATACATTTTTGCCATCTCCTGCTTTCCAGTTACCCCCCTCCCTCTTGAAAGACATATTTTAGAGTCTTTTTAATTTCCTTTTCCCTTTGCTCTGTTCATTTTTAAACTTAATCCATTTGTAGCGTCTCAGTCTTGACAAAAGGTTTATGTCTGAAATGTTAAATTATCTGTTTTCTCCACAGATTCTGCCAGGCCTGATCTGACATGCTGTGTTTCCAGCATTTTTGCTTTTGTTTCAAATTTTCAACATTTTGATTTTTTTTTTACATTTTGAAGGTGAATTTTAAGACCTCTGCCCCATTATAAGAGAGATCAGGTTTTTGAACTACAACTGTACGTGTTAAGATTCTTCCTTTCCTAAAATAAAATTTTCCATGTTTACCCACCATGATTACTTTTGAAGCACAATTTTTCACTAAAGTTTGACGGAGAAAAGTTAAGACAGTTAGGGGCCAAAAATGCAGTGGCTCATTGCCACTACTCTGATGTAGATTGGCCACCAATTTCTCCTTAGATTAGTTTTGAAGGCCTGAGGCCTACTCCATGCTCAGTGTAGTTAAGAAGCATATAGCATTCTGGGAGCCTATGCACACACAACTGTGCTCAAATCTCAACAAGTCCGCAGGAGTGAATTTAATTAAGGGTAACCCAATAATGCAGCTGAATGTTATGCCAGACACTAAGTACAGGTTTGAAACTTGCTGCAACAGAGACGTGTTATGGGGAAGGGGTGGAATTTACACAGCATGGATCTTTTTTACTCCAGCTACCTATTTTTCAATGGAGTCTTTGCATCTCATCAGTTGCAATATATAAAAACAAGTGCCCCACAGGTGACCTTTACTGGGCTGCTGGTGCCAAACAGTTTGGCCTCTGGCCCATGCTCAACGTACTGTGGCCAGCATCAAATTAAGTAATGAGCTTACCATCCATAAAAGGGAAAAATCAACTCATTTCAGGTGCAAGAATCTCAGGAGCAGTGATGCTGGTAGCTCTGAATCATGCCAGGGCTATATTTTGGACTTGGAGTAATTTTTTGGAGGATACTAGAACTGCCTTAAGTCAGAAATCTTTTGAGCTAACATTTGGTGCTGAAAGAGTACTTCAACTGAAAAGTAGAGCCAGCCCATGAGCTCTACAAAGTTTTTGAACAGGACTGAATAATATGCGGATAGAATTTTGGCTGCTGTAAAAATGAAAAAAAGGAGTAATTTGAAGACAAAAGTGAAAAAATTGTTTTTGAAGTGATTCAAATTAAGGTTTGTAGATATAACAGTGCAAGGTGTGGGAAAAATAGGATTTATTGAGCTAGCACAATGCCCCAAGCTACTCTGTAAATGGATCTAAGTTACAGGGGAATAAGTAGTAAATAAAGAATCAAAACAACGTATTTACCGAAACAGATAATCTCGATCATGATATCGACAGCCATAAAATAGCCAAGTTTCCCCAAAAACAAAGTCAGGATTCTCTTCTTTCTGTTTTTGACTGAAACAGAAAACCAGCAGACTAAGAAAGCAAAAACTAAATTGTTCAAAAATCTACACCACCAATTATCCATGCTAGATCCCTGAAAATGTTGAGGCATTCTTATTTTTTCTTCTCCTACATGAAGATGTTTCACGACCATCGTGCAGTGCCTCATCCGAATGATCATTATTCACATGTGTCTGAGTTCCAGCAAGCTGCTTGTCTGTGGCCAGCATCATGGTTGAACCTAATGCATTCCCAGCTGAGGCAATATACTCACACTTTGGAGTAGCTGGGTAGTTATCAAGGGTAAGAAACTTCTTCTCACTTCTCTCCTTAATTATATACACTAAGGCCAAACGTAGGACACCTATTGCTGTCTCAGCCATGGTCAGCTAAGACAATACTGAGAGGAGAGTTTATCTCAATAATCTCACTGATCTATCAGGAAAACAGTCAGCCCATTAATTAAATTCATTTTATAATGAATAACCAAATACATTAAAGTACTTAATTTCTACCTCAGTGTCCAAACATTTAAAAAGATTATTTTCATATGCAACCTTCCACAATCTTCAAATAATTCTAATTGCCACAGTTTGTGTCCTTAACTGCTCCAATTCACACAGACCCACCATCCACATACTTTCAAACATTCCAAAAACCAAAAGTTGTTTTTTTTTTAAAATTAGAAATCTCACTGACAGTTGAATCCACAATGAATACTTTTTTTCATTTACAGAATCATAGAATTTTTAAAGTGCAGGAGGCCATTCAACGCATTGTGTCCATACTGGCTCGCCGAATAAGCAATTCACTAAGTGCCATACTTCCGCCTTATCCCTGTAACCTGCACATTCTTCTCTTTCAGATTACAGTCTAATTTCCTTTTGAATGTTTCCTTTGGATCTGCCTCCACTACACTCTCAGGCACTGCATTCCAGACCTTAACCACTCTGCATGAAAAAAATTCTCATATTGTTTTTGCTTCTTTTGCCAATTACTTTAAATCTGTACCCTCTCATTTTTGATCCTTTCACGCATGGCAACACTACTCTATCTAGACACCTCATGATTTTGAATACCTCTATCAAATCTTCTGTCCGTACACACACACACACACACACACACACACACACACACACACACACACACACACACACACACACACACACACACAGACACAGACAGACACACACACACAGACACACCTCCCCAAGGAAAACAGTCCGAATTTCTACAATCTATCTACCTTCATAACTGAAGTTCCTCTCATTCTTGGAACCATTCTCATGAATCTTTTCTGCACTCTCTCCAATGCCTTCACATCCTTTCTAAAGTATGACACCCAGATAGAATGCAATGCGCCAGCTGAAGCTGAACTAGTGTCTTATACAAGTTCAACATAACCCCCTTGCTCTTGTACTCTATGCCCTTATTAATAAAGCTAAGGATACTGTATGCTTATGAGCCACGCTCTCGACCTGTCTTGCCACCTTCAATGATTTATGCACATATACACTCAGCTCCCTCTGTTCCTCACTTCCTTTAGAATCATACCCTTTATTTTATATTGTCTCTAGGTTTTTTCCTACCAAAACGAATCACTTCACATTTCTCCGCATTGAACTTCATCTGCTATCTGCTTGCCCATTCCACCAACTTGTCTATATAACTCTTAACATTGTAAACTGCTGACATATAGAAAATAAAGTTAAATAGTTTCAAAGAATTAGGCAGACGAGTTTTCACAGTACTAATTTAGCTGTCTAACCAATTTCTGTCTGTAGACATTTAAAACATGTGAGCAGCTAGAGTTGGAAATGTTATTACTTAAAATGCTGGGAATGGAGGCAGAGATATGAATGACTTATCAAGAACAGCTATAGCGTAAATAGAGAGAAACAGTAAAAACAACTTGTACTTATTACAGTAAACATTTCAAGGTGCTTCACAAAGGTATAACCCAACAAAAATTCACAACTGGTTAAAGGGCATATTAAGAGGAATCGTTAAATGTTTGATCTAAGAGGTGAGTTCTAAAGAGGGTCTTAAAAGGAAAGAGAAGTAGAGAGGAATTGGGTGTGATCTCCAGAGTGTAGGACTTAGATGGATGAAAGCATGGTTGCTAATAGCTGTGTCAAGGGGTTTTAGGATGCACAATAAGCCATAGTTGGGATAACTGAGTCTTGAGATGGCAGAGGCATGGATGATGGTTTCAACAGCAGATGGGCTGATTTAGAGGAGGAGACAAGCCATTTCACAGTAGTGAAAGTGGGTGATCTTTGTGATGGAGAAGATATAGGGCCAGAAGCTCAGCTTTAGGGTGAGTAGAACTCAAGGTTGTAAACAGTTTGGTTCAACCTGAGACAGTAAGGGGGATGGAAGGGATGTCGTCAGCATTCATGTGAAACATAACTCCTGGTCTTCAGATTATGTCACCAAGGGACAGCATTTTGACGAGGAAGAAAGAGCCAAAGATAGGTTATTGGACATCTCCAAAGGGAATGAAGCATGCACAGGAAGAAAAATCAATTGTTGGAGATGTTCTGCCTTTGATTAGATAGGTAAATATAGAATGAAGCAAGGGCAGTCCACTGAGCTGGGCAATGGAAGGGGGACAACAAATACAGTAGCAAAATCCAAACAGCACTGCTGGATGGGGTAGGTTAAACAGGGAAGAGCTTGTTGAAATAAGCACCCAGTGGGTGCACTAGGTGGGAAGTTCGGCAAGAGCAAATCAAAATCATAGAAATTTACCGCGTTAGAGAAGATCATTCAGTTCATCTTGTTCACGCCAGTCAAAAAGGTACCATCCAGTCTAAACCCACTTTCCAGCTTTTGGTTCATAGTATGGTAGATTATGGCACTTCAAATGCATATCGAAGTACTTTTTAAAAATATTAGAGTTTCTGCCTCTGCCAGCCTTTCAGGCAGTGAATTCCAGATCAGCAAAAATTTTCCCCATGACTCCCCTCAAAACCGCTTACCTCTTCCCCTTAATCTATGCTCCCTGGTTATGATCCTCTCAACCAAGGAGAACAGGGCCTCCCTATCCACTCTATCTAGACCTCTCAATTTTGTACACTTCAATCAGGTCTTCCCACTGTTCCATTGCCTCTTCAATTGTTCGTTGTAATTAAAATTCTCCAGTCCAGGCACAACCCTCTTAAATCTCTGGAATCCTCTCTGATGTAATCACATCCTTCCTACCGTGGTGGTGATTAGAACTGCACACAGCACTCCAGGTGTGGCCTTACTAGCGTTTTATATGGTGCCAGCATATATAGTATATACTTATATAGTATACTTCGGCTAATAAAGGCAAGTATCCATGTCTTCTTGATCACCTTATTTACCTGTCCAGTCACATTCAGAGTATTCCTCTACACTTCTGAGTATCTTACCATTTATTGTATTTCCCTTGCCTTGTTAGCCTTCCCATCACCTCACGCTTCTCTGGGTTAAACTTCATTTGCAATTATTCCACCCACCTGACTAGTCCATTAATCTCTATAGTCTGTAGTTTTCTTCATCATCAACAACAGCACTGCCAATTTTGTACCATCTCCCTTACATTCAAGTCCAAATCATACACCACAAAAAGGAAGAGACCCAGTATTGAGCCTTGTAGAATCCCACTGTTTACAGCCTTCCAGTCACAAAACACCAGCTGACCATTACTCTTTGCTTCCTGCCCCTTCGCCAAATTTGAATCCAACTTGTCACTTTGCCTTAGATCCCATGGACTTTCAGTTTGGTAGCCAGTCTGCCATGCTGGACTTCAGCAAAAGCCTTGATAAAATTCATATAAATTACATCAAATGCACTACCCCTCACTGGGCCCTCCTGTTATCTCCTGAAAGACTTCAATCATGTTAGTCAGGCTTGCTTCATTTAAATCCTTTCTAACTTTCTTGGATTAATCCATGTCTTCCTAAATGAAGATTTATCCTGTCTCTCAGAACTTTTCCCCAAAATTTTCCCACCAGAGGTAAGGCTCTCTCTCTCTCTCCCTTTGTAAACAGTGGCACAACATTAGCAGTCCTCCTCTCCTCTGGCACCACACCTTTGCAGAGCATATTTGAAAATGATGGGCAGCGCCTCCACTATTTCTTCTCTTGCTTCCCTAAACTGCTGAGGATACACTTCAGCTGGGCATGGGCATTTATTCACTTTCAAAGAGGTTAAAACCCTTAATACTTCTTCTTTCACTATGTTAACATCATCTAATATCTCACAATCCTCCTTCCTGATTGCAATGACTGTACCTTCCCTTTGTTTTGTGAAAATAGACAAAATATTCATTAAAAACTACACCATCATTCCCTGCCTCCAAATACAGGTTACCCTACATTCCCGAATAGGCCCTACTCTTTCTTTCATTATCCTCTTTTTCTGGATGTACTTTTTTAAAAAAACTTTTGCGTTTCCCTTCAATTTTTCTTCCAAATGCTTTTGCATGCCCTCTCTTTGCTTTCCTAATTTCCTTTTTAATTTCACCCTTATGCTTTTTATCCGCTGATGCTGCCAGACCTGCTGAGTTTTTCCAGGTAATTCTGTTTTTGTTTTTGCTTTTTATACTGTTGCTTTCTGCACTATTGAGACCATGGCATCAGTCATAAGCTTCCCTTTTATTGATTATCCTCTCCTTTAAGCCTCATCATTCATGGGGTCTAGATTGGTCAGTCCCATCATTTTTCTTTATGGAATACACTCTCTCTGAACTCTCACTATCTCTTCCTTAAATGACTCCCACTGATTTCACACTGATTTGTCCTCAAGTAGCTGTTTCCGATCTAATTCAGCTAAATCACATCTCAGTTTAATAAAACTAGAGAAGAGAACCTCGAGATTCAAATAAGTGTTGCATGATGAATGCGAATATAGTGTAAAAATTCAGTCATCATAGCATCATATACTCTGGGTTAAAAGCAAAATACTGCGGATGCTGGAAATCTGAACCAAAAGCAGAAAATGCTGGAAAAACTCAGGTCTGACAGCATTTATGGAGAGAAGAAAAGACAGAGTTAACGTTTTGAGTCCGTATGACTCTTCTTCAGAGCTTACTCTGAGTTCATTGGTTCTATACAGTGTATAGAACCATAGAAAAGTTACAGTGCATGAAGAGGCCATTCAGGCCATTGTATCTACACCTGGTAAAAAGAGCAAAAAGAAACTAGCCGCTCATTTTAATCCTAGATTCCTGCACCTGGTCTGTGAGCCTTGCAGGTTACAGCACTTCAGTTGCAGATCAAGGTACCTTTTAAATGGGTTGAGAGTTTCAGCCTCAACCACCAACATAGGCAGTGCATTCCAGATGCCCACCACCCTCTGGGTGAAAACGTTTCTCATGTCCCCTCTAATCCTTTAACCAGGGTGCATAGAAAGTTGACCCCTCAGCTAGGGGAAACAAGTCTTCTCCCTATCTATGTCCCTCAATTTTGTACAACTCAACCAGATCACTCCTTAGCCTCCTTTGTTCTAAGGAAAACAGCCTTAGCCTGTCCAATCTCTCCTCATTGCTGCAATTTTCAAACCCTGGCAACATTCTTGGAAATCTCCTCTGCGGTCTCTCCAGAGCAATTATGTCCTTCCTGTAATGTGGTGACCAGAAGTGTACACAAAATTCCAGCTGAGGCCTAACCAGCATTTTATACAGTTCCATCATTATATCCATGCTTTTGTATTCAATACCTTGCCCAATAAAGTGCTTTCTTGTCCACCTGTCCTGCCACCTTAAAGGACCTGTGGACATGCATTCCAAGGTCTCTCACTTCCTCAACCCCTCTCAATAACTTCCCGTTTATTGAGTATTCCCTAGCTTTGCTTGCCCTCCCCAAATACACTTCTCTGGATTGAATTTCATTTGGCACTGCTCCGCCCACTGAACCAAACCATTGATAGTGGGTGAATGGGTGTGAAGTGTCGTGGTTTGGCATTGGTTGGTGGTGGTGGTGGTGGGGGGGGGGTGGTGGTGGGGGGGGGGGGGGGGGGGGGGGGGGGTTGAGGAGGAGGAGGAGGAGAGGACGACTTCTTGGTGCTTTCTTTGAAAAGTGCACCCTTAAAAGCCCCTGGCGAAAATTGGGCTCCAGCCACCATTTTCATCCCTCCATGGAGTCTTCCCAACTCCATGAAAATCCAGAGCAAAGAGAACTTAGTGAAATAGCATTACCTTGTGTGCTGCAGTAAATACCATTATTGGACCTTCATTAATAATGTCATGACTAAAGAGGTCAGACCTTAAAGATGACTTCTGTAGAAATTACCCAACAGTGAGGAATATATTTTATAAATAGTTGCAGGTAGTGGTAATATACCAGTACTTCACATAGAAATCTATGTACTTTTGTGTTGTAATTATGTTATCTCCTACATATATGCCAGGAGATAACATGTTTACTTATTCTTTTATTGGACATGGTCACTAGCTAAGCCAGCATTTTTATTGCCCATTCTTAATTCCCTGCGAGAAGGTGGTGGTGAGCTGCCTTCTTGAACTGCTGCAGTCTATGTGAAGTAAGTACACCCATAGTTCTCTCCATTTGCCTGAATAAGGTAGCTCCAACAACACTCAAGGAGCTTCACAGCATTGACGACAAAGCAACACGCTTGATCAGCACCCCATGTACCACCTTAAATATTAACTCCCTCCAATGTTAATACACAGTGGCAGCAATGTGTACCAACCACAAGATGCACTGCACCAACTCACCAAGGCTTCTTCAACAGCACCTTCCAAACCCATGACTTCTGCCACTGAGAACGACAAGAGCAGCAGATGCATGGGAACACCACTGCTTGGTTCTTCTCCAAGTTCCACACCATCCTAACTTGGAACTATAATCGCCATGGCCAGGATTTTCCGGTTGCCGGGCGGGCGGATCCAGGAGCGGTCAGGAAGCTGGTAACCGCCCACGATCAGGCCCCAACCGCAATTTCACACTGGCTGGCTAATTAATGGCCAGCCAACATAAGTCATGCGCTACAGCGCTCAGCGTTACCGGTGGGGGCGGGAGGAGGCCAAGTGAGGAAGTTCACACATGCGCGCAAGTGTGCACAGTAAAAAGTCCTTGAGGCACAGAGCTGCCTCAGAGAGCTGAAGATTTTAAAAATTAAAAATAAAGTTGTTAAAAATTAAAACATGTCCCTTTACATGACTCTGACATGAGCAGGGACACATTAAATATGAGTGTTAAATGATTTTATCTTTTTTTTAAAATCACTGGTCGAAACCTCATCCCACCCGTGGGTGCGGTCTCGCCAAAAACGCAAAGGCTGCTTGGCCGAACAGTTGGATGGCAGCGAAAAATTGTAGTCAATTAATTGATTAAGGGCCTTAATAGGCCACTTAGTTTTCAGCGGGAGCATGGCCGGCTCTTGCGTGCGCCTGCCGACTGAAATATCCCACGGATCGGACGCTCCCCTGATGTCATCGCACATCGTTTTATGCTTGTTTGGGTCAGGCACAAGCCTACCCAACGACAGAAAAATTTGGCTCAATTTCTTCACCAACATCACTGTGGATGTGCCCTTACCACATTAACTGTAGTGAGTAAAGAAGGTGGCTCACCACAATCTACTCATGGGCAATTAGGGATGGCAACAAATGCTGGCCTTGTCAGTGATGCTCACATCCCAGGAATAAATAAAAAATTAACTTTACTGTTTTACAAAATAAAAAATTCAGACACTAAGGTGGAAGATCACAATGCCCACTGCGTCACATGCACATTGTTACGAAGTGATAGTGCCTAGAATCTACTAGGCACTACCCACTCAACCACTTGGTAACATTTCTTGTCAACCAGCAACTGTTAAAATAAGTAAAACAAATATCAAGTACAGTGTTTTATTATCATTTCTCACTTCCAGTTCCCTGTCAAATCTAAACATTATCAACATAAAAGTGGATAAAAACTACAAATTTCTCACTGTCCGGTTCATACTCTTTTAATATAGTATCACATTCCAAATTAATTCTGAAAAATCTACAAGCTTTAAAATCAATTATTCAGATGTTGCAGAGTTCAGTTCTTTTATTTGGATAGTTGAGTTTTTGACTTCATTGAGCATAATCAGGCCAGTATCAGGCATTGACACCCTGAAGGTGCCATAAGGTCAACTGTTAAAAATCAAAAGGTCTAGCCTTTGTCAGTCAGAATTGTCATTCATCCTTCTGTTGAAATTAACCACACACTTATCATGCCAAAGAACAACATTTATTTCTATGGCACTCCTCATTTGCAGGAAAATGCCTCAGGATACTTTATAATGAGGAGGAAAGGGACTGGATGTGAAAAAGTAATTGGAATGATTTCTTGATGGAAAGAGTTTAGTTTCTGTGGAGGAGCAAAGGGACTTGTGGTGTCCATGTACTCAAAATCATTCACAGCTTATGGACAGGTACAAAAATTAATCAAAAGTGTTAATAGAATGTTAGCCTTTTTCTCAAGAGGGGGCTATAATACAAAAGGGAGAAAATTATATCTTAGTTATAGAGGCCCTTGGCTGGAAATTACCTGGAGTGCTGCGTTCAGTTTTGGGCACATCTTAGGAAGGATATGTTGGTATTGGAGGAGGTAGACTGCAAAATTAGTAGAGTATCAGAGCTTTAAAAAGTTATGAGGTCAGGGTGCATAAATTTAACTTGTATTCTCTCGAGTTCTGAAGGAAATACACAATAGGTTTGTATGCATTTGAAAGAAGGGAGTAAGTCACTAATCTAGACGACACTGTTGTCAGAACTGCTTACCTACCAGGTCAATTCTAAGGATGGCATGCCACCAGAAACCATCACTATCTTTCCTTTATACAACGGCTGACAGATGAACATTTCTAGCAGTTTCAATTTTTCTGCCAGATTTTGCAAGCTATTTTTACATCTTCAATATGGGCAATTTTTAGTGGAGAAAATGCAACAGAGACCTCCTGTTTCTCAGATCTTAACTTTGTAAAATAAATTGTTTTATGTAATTTAAATCTTGGTATAATGTCTAGGAAGGCAAATACACAGTACAAAATTCTCCCCCAGTTCAGCAATCTTGCTCATGGAAATGACAAAGATGGGTAAAAATACATGTACAGGGTGGGGCTTCTCTTCCGACTTTGGTGTTAAGGCACCTCTATCAAGCAACCTCCATAGTGCTCCTAAACTATACTATGAATCAAGCTTGGAATTTTTGGTAGATTTGCAGCAGTTATTAACATACTCTTCTTCAAAGTAATATGTTAAAATTCAAAGTAACTCTAGCCGCAAAAGTTGTGTTAACAAAGGTTATGCATCAGAAACACAAACCTTAGCTTCTTTTAAGCTCAAGAATCACACATTCAATATTTTCTGAATTCTTTAGCTTGGTTTTGCCATCTGTAAATTAATGAAGGTTTTACTAGATGGCATGCTAACAAAAAAAATAAAGTCTTGAATAAAATCCCTTGGTTCCTGAATTTGAAAGGATAGGCAGAAACAAAATTTTTTAGTGCAGGCTTAAATTTAAACCTCTCAAACAAACAGATGTACATTATCCTTTTACCACAAAATTTTCTTGCTTTCTCCCAATGCATTTTTCTTTAAATAATTAGTAGTTTTTGAAAACGATAACTGATTTAGTATTAATTATTACCTGTTGTAAAGTATGAATCAATATAGCCAAGTGAAAAAAAAAATCTTTTACTCTCCCTCTCTTAAGTATCTAATATTTACCTTGAGGTCATGGCCTTTCTTTGATTTACAGACTTATGGCAATAGCCAATGCAGAGTTTCTTTCTCCACAGATGCTGCCTGACATGTTTCCAGCATTTTCTTTTTTATTCACAACGTCTATTTGTTTTAACAAATCCTCTTCAATCTTCTCAGTTCATGAGAACATAGCCCTTGTTGCTCTAGCCTTTCCTTGTAACTCAGGCTTTACTCCTGGGGATTAACCTAGTAAATTTGTATTATTTCTCTGCAATGCTGTATACCACTCCAAGAATCTCAAACTACAAGTAACATTTCAGGTGTGGCTGAACCATTGTTTTGCTCGGTGTTACAATGACTACTTTGTTTTAGTATTTATCTCTTTCAGTATAAATTTCATTGCTTTTTAAAAAGTACATATTCAACCTGTCCTTTTTGTGGATTTATGTATTGCACATCTAGGTCACTTTTGCTCCTGTCTTGCATTGGGAAATTTTCTATTTAAATTATATCCTCATGTTTCTTTCTCTTCCCCAAAGCTCAAAGGTTTTTTTATTCAGCAGTTTATCCAATGCTCTTCAGGCATTTATATTATAAACAAAACCATCCACATTCCACAATCTATGCTTCATTCCCCTGAAAAATTTTCTTAAATTATCAAACATGACCATCCCTTTATAAACCAAGGATTATTTCTAATCACTCCATGCCCTATTGGTATCATTTGATTGCTAGTCATGAGTCGAAGATTTCTACTTGTGCCCTCATCAGCCCACATGCCTAGAATCATAGAATGACACAATACAGAAGAAGACCATGCAACCCATTGTGGCTGTGCCAGTTCTTTGATAAAGTTATCTACTTGGTCCCATTCTCTAACCGTTTCCCCAAAGCCTTATAACTTTCTTCCCCTTCAAGCATTTCATATTCAGACACTTTTTCCATCTATTAAATGGCGGTGGGGGTTGGGGGCACCACTGGTTGGGGAATGCAGCAACAGAAATCACCAGCCAGGATTGCTAATAATTTTTCTATTCTGATGTAAAGCTCATCAGTTAATAGTTACCTCCTTTATTCCTTTCTCTTTTTGAACATGTGCCATGTCTGTCAGTCCCTTTGACACAGCCTGTCTCTAGCGAATCCGGAAAAAAGTTATTTTCCATGTCACTTCTGCAATAATCTCCTTCAGCATTCTGATCCTGAACACATGAGTTTTAGTACAATTTGGGGTGAAATTGGTCTTCATCAGTAGAATGAAACGGGCTCATGGTGAATTGGCAGCCAGTTTACATCATGCCCATTTTACTTTACCAAAGTTAATGTTCCTGATGAAGACCAGTTTCTCAGGAAGGGGTAGAGGGGAGGGTGGAAATTAGGTTTGTTCACTATTAACTTCTTTGAATATGTAGCCTTCTGACAAAAGCTCAGAAAATTTGACTAGTAAAGTTTCACTGATGAAATAAACAGCATGAAACAATCCCAACAGATGTCAATTTTTGGCATTTGTTTCGCTGTAAGATGGTAAATCACATGAGGTTTGCCTCTCTGCCCCCATTCTACTTAAATTGAATCTTTATATCATGCAGCATCTCATTTGCCAGTCTTACTATAGCAGACTTGAAAGAAATGGATAAAACAATAAAAATCCATTGTGCCACAACATTCAAGCCATGTTACCTTACAGAAAAATTTAGATACCTATTTCACTATTGCTTTATCTTTCATCCCAGAAATTGCAATATTGAAATCTCATAGTAGTGATAACCAATCTGCTATCTATACAGTAGACACAAAATGTTAGCCGACCATGGCCTAAAGGTGCATTCAAACTTTGCCTCCCTTATCATAGTAAGAAACTATATTAAAGACATAGGGCAGGATTTTGAGTTTGGCATACAGGCATGGTCAGCAGGCCTGGGAGCAGTCAGGAAATGGGCCACCCCCCGCGATTTCACAGTGGCTGGCCAATTAACAGCCAGCCAGTGTGAAAGGCGCGCTGAAATGCTCAGCACTGTCGGGTTGGGAGGTGGGAGGAGGGCGAGCGCTGAAGTCAGCGTGGGCACAGGGGAGCGCTCACAGAAAGCTCCCTGAAGGCAGAGAGCCGAAGAATTCAAAAGCCATAAAGATATTCAAATGCCAAAAAAAATGTCCACGCATCAGGATCAGTCACCTGAACATATGGCTGTGGTAATTTCTGTCCAAACATTTTTATCTTTTTTATAAATTAATATTGAAAATCTCATCTTTCCCTTGGATGAGATTTCCTCAAAAAGGCTGCCTGGCCAATTCGCCCGCCCGCCAACCCATAACTTTGGAAGGGCAACAAACAATCACCATTGACTGCTGCATTAATGGTCTTAATAGGCCACTTAACTGCCGACTATTGCTTCGGCCCGCCGACCAAAATATCGTGCGATGACGTCAGGATGCTCGCCTGATGTCATCAT